>NC_089490.1:118065182-118374822 GCF_036850765.1 Saccopteryx bilineata
TAGCTGCTTCTTCACTTTCAGTATGATGTCTTATTATAACATCAACTTTCTCAAACTTTAATTTGTATAATGTACACTCAGTTAAGTGAAGAATTCATTCAATTTTGGAAATATATGTATCTTTGGAGCCACCATAAAAATTAAGATATAAAATATTTTCATTACACCAAAGAGCATCCAAGTTCTTTGCAGTAAATCCCCCCATCCCAGACATCATGTAACTATCAGCATGAATATCTTTTGTCTTGATCTCCAATAGAATTTTACTACTAGTGATAAGAATAGAATCTTTGATTTGTTGCTAATCCTAGGAAGTTATAGTTTTGCACCATTATTTTGAGGTTATATAGATATGGTATGAAGTTAATTGTTTTTAACTAGTTTAGAGAAGTTTTTTTATTTCTTATTTACTAAGGGTATATACTATGAATGGGTGATGAATTTTGTCAAATGCTTTTTCTATATCTATACAAATGAGCATGTGGTTTTTCTCATTTATTCTTTTCATATTTTAAAAATTTCTTCCTGCTGAAATAATTCAAACTTTGTGAGGATTTAGAACCTTTCCATTTATTTCTGGCTTTAGTTAGCTAACATTTTGTAAAGGATATTTGCATCTATATTTATGAGGAACATAAGTCAATATTTTTAATTCCTTGTAATGTTATGGTTTGACTTTGGCATTGGAGTAATGCTGGCCTTTTCAAATAAGTTGAGAAGCGTTCCACTCACTCTATATTTTTTTAAAGAATTTGATTAGATCTGGTTATTTTTTTCCTTAAATGTTTGATTAATTATGAATTCAAAAAGAAGATGTGGCACATATACACTATGGAATACTACTCAGCCATAAGAAATGATGACATCGGATCATTTACAGCAAAATGGTGGGATCTTGATAACATGATACGAAGCGAAATAAGTAAATCAGAAAAAAACAGGAACTGCATTATTCCATACGTAGGTGGGACATAAAAGTGAAACTAAGAGACATTGATAAGAGTGTGGTGGTTACGGGGGGGGAGGGGGGAATGGGAGAGGGAAAGGGGGAGGGGGAGGGGCACAAAGAAAACTAGATAGAAGGTGACAGAGGACAATCTGACTTTGGGTGATGGGTATGCAATATAATTGAACGACAAGATAACCTGGACTTGTTATCTTTGAATATATGTATCCTGATTTATTGATGTCGCCCCATTAAAAAAATAAAATTATTAAAAAAAAACAACATTCAAAAAAAATTATGAATTCAATTTCTTTATTTTTATTAAAATTATTGGGGTGACATTGGTTTACTAAACCATACAGGTTTTAAGTGTACAACTCAACAAACATCTCTGCACATTGTATTGGGTGTCCACCGTCCAAACCACCATCCTTTTTCATCCTTATTTATCCCCACTTTGCCCACTTCCACTTAATCCCACCCCCTTTCCTTGTGTCTGTGATTGATTATATATATATATATTGATTATAAATATATTCTTTGGCTTAATATTTTCATCTTCTCTTATCCAACCCCCAACCCTCCACCCCTGACACCTGTCAGTCTGTTCCATGTATCTGTGCTCTGTTTTTATTGTATTTGTATGTTTATTTTGTTAATTAGTCCACATATTACTGAGATCATATGATATTTGGGGAAGCTCCACACTGTTCTCCACAGTGGCTGCATGAATTTGTATTCCCACCAGCAGTGCAGGAGGGTTCTCTTTTCTCCACACCCTTGCCAGATCTTGTTTGTTGATCACAGCCGTTCTGGGTTTCTCACTGTGAGTATTTTTAGTATACAAATAAAAATAGAAAATTCATTAAGGTTTATATAAAATCTGAAAAATGGTGAGTCGTTACATGGTTATTTAAATGCATGTTACTTTGGTCCACATCACAGATAAATTAATCTCATCACCCACTTGTATAGTGCATTTTCACCAATAAAATAAAAGTTGGTTTTGATCTCATTTGCATAATCGAACAACTTTCTTTGACTTGTTTGCTTTTCTGATGTTCTTGTTTAATAAAAAATTCAAATGCTTTTTTTATTGCTTCATATTCATTTTTAAATATCCCCTGATTTTTGTGAGCAGTATATATTAAGTGATTTCAAGAAGAGTTGGTGACTACTGTAGACTTTGTCATCAGCATTTTTTTTGAAGCATCAGTTGCTTCAAGGATAGTACAATCAAATGGTTACCATATACACCATCCAACACCAAACTTCATTGTCCCAAGTTTGTTCTGAATGCAGGGAATCTGAGTTTTAATAATTGTGCCCTCCTGTACACTGCTTACAAAACAGATGCATTCTCACCCTGTTTATGGGTCTGCTGTCAGCTGCCTTGTTTTCAATGCATTTTGCAGAAACCAGACACCATCTCTCTCTCTCCATCCCTCTCTCTCCCTCTCTTTCTCCTTGTCCCTCCCTTTCTACATCTGGTCTTCCCCATTTTCTCTTTTTCCATTTTATTTCAGGTTATGTTAAACTAGAGATAGAGTTGACATAATCTTAATAGCCCTACTTTTGAGCATTCACTCAGTGCAGATTGTAGATCACACCATAGGATAACCAGTCTTAAAATCTTTTCTGTACATAGGAACAAACAACCACATTTTATTCCATTTCCTTTTCATGAAAAGAGAAGTAGTGTATATGAACTAGTGTCCCTTCAATTTCAATGAACTGAGGTATGACTCTTATCATCTACAGCAATATGTGGAAAATATTATTGAAGAAGTTAAAAATATATGCAGTGTTCTGGGGTGTGTGGAGACCAAGAATATTACAGATGCTGTAAATGAACTAAATCTAATTCTTCAGAGAAAATCAAAGGTAAATATATTTATTTATTACACAGCAATTATTTTAAACCTGAGTTCAACAATTAATTAAGGTGAGTGAAGACTTGACTAACTTCTCAATATGTGTCTGTGCATGTATATTTCAATCACTTTGGAATAATAAAATTAAAAGAAAATTTCTTACATCTTTGAAGTTTGTAACAACAATACAGCTTTCAAGTGAGACTAAAATCAATCTTACAATTTACTTAGATGAATATGATTATATAATAATATTCACAGGCTCATGTTTGTATAGACTACTAATGGCTCTCATGTGTATCAGTATATGCAAGCATAAGTGTCCATGATTGTGTGGTCAAGCACATATATAGAAAAGAGATTAGTTTTTGTGAAATTTTTTGCTAAATTTGTAGTGCACACTGCTTCAATGATCCCCCATCCTACAATGATTTATTGTTTTTTTTCTTTTTCAATTAAAAAAAATGAGTATTATATGATTTCTTTTTTAAGCTCAGATATTTGATGTAGGTGTTATTACTCTAGGAAATAAATAGAAAATCCATTCCAATGAATTCATTCAGTCTTATAATTTAAGAAGAGATTAAGCAGACAGATATTATGATTTATATTATAATGATTATGATAATAAAAATAATAAGTACTTGATAGTACGTTGCAATAATAAAATAGTTTTATGAACATATTACCCTCTTTTTGGTGCAACCCCAAGCATGCATCCAAATGACTGCTAAAATGAGAATTGAATACACTAAACATAAGAATTAGAAATGGTGGCACTGGCTGCTTGACTCAGTGGTAGAGCATCGGCCCGACATGTGGATGTCCTGGGCTCAATTCCCAATCAGGACACACAGGAGATGCACCGATATGTTGTTCCACCCCTCCCCCTCTTGTTTTTCTCTCTCTTTCTCTCTTCTACTCCCACAGCCATGGCTCTATTGGAGCAAGTTGGCTCTGGGTACTGAGGATGGCTCCATGGTGCTAAGAACACAGTTGCTGAGCAATGAACCAATGACCCAGATGGGCAGAGCATCCCCCCTAGTGGGCTTACCCAGTCCAGAATTTCACTTTATATGAAAAGATTAGTCATTATTATGAAAGAGGATTGAGTTTAGATAATCTCTGGAAAACTGTTCTAATACTAAAAAGGATGGACTTATTCTAGAACTTTCTCTATAAAAAAACAAAAACATAGATGGCTCATTATAACAGTCAGGCTTTTTTTTTTGGCCTTATAGCTTAGATTTCCTCTGTTTAAGAAGCAGTATTTATATATGACACCAAGCCTGACGAGGTGGTGGTGCAGTGGATAGGGTGTCGGATTGGGACATGGATAACCCAAGTTTGAAACCCTAAGGTCACTGGCTTGAGCACAGGCTCATCTGGTTTGAGCAAGGCTCACCAACTTGAGCTTAAGGTCACTGGCTTGAGCAAGGGGTCACTCAGTCTGCTATAGCCCCCTGGTCAAAAGGTAAAACATATATGTACCCAAAATTATAGAACCAAATATAATTTAATTTTTTCAATTTTTCATAAAAATATAATGGTAAGACAAATGCACACAAAATGTTTTTTGAGAGAAAAATGTATTGCTAAGACTCTTTTTACTAATGGAAATGATTATTCTGAGAGTGAGTATCCACACTCTCTAAACTTTCAGCCTGGCATCTTTTTTTTTTTTTTTTTTCATTTTTCTGAAGCTGGAAACAGGGAGAGACAGTCAGACAGACTCCCGCATGCGCCCGACCGGGATCCACCCGGCACACCCACCAGGGGGCGACGCTCTGCCCACCAGGGGGCGATGCTCTGCCCATCCTGGGCGTCGCCATGTTGCGACCCTCCTGGGTGTCGCCATATTGCGACCAGAGCCACTCTAGCGCCTGGGGCAGAGGCCACAGAGCCATCCCCAGCGCCCGGGCCATCTTTTGCTCCAATGGAGCCTTGGCTGCGGGAGGGGAAGAGAGAGACAGAGAGGAAGGCGCGGCGGAGGGGTGGAGAAGCAAATGGGCGCTTCTCCTATGTGCCCTGGCCGGGAATCGAACCCGGGTCCTCCGCACGCTAGGCCGACGCTCTACCGCTGAGCCAACCGGCCAGGGCGCCTGGCATCTTTTAAAAAACAGGAAAATTCAAGAGATCTATAAATATGAAACAAATATGGAAAATATCCTTATGACCATTTTAAGAAACTGTAAAATTTTCTTTAGCTAATTATATTTTGATGTAAGAATGTCAGGAAAGTAACAGATGTCTTACTTCAAAGTCACTAATTTCAAATTTAAAGTCAAGTTCTATTTGAAAGGCCAATCTATAATAACAAATACAAAAATTAGGTTCTGTGATATGGTGTTCACAGTGGCTATGAGCCTATAGAACTGAAAGCCACAGGAGAATTTTGCCTTTATAGAAGAGAGTGGATGTGTGAAAATGTGATATAAAGGAATAAGTTTGGCCTTTGGAATCAGACAGAACTGATTCTGAATTTCAACTCTGCCACTTTTTGTCTTTACGACCTTAGAGAATTAAACTCTGATCCTTAGTTTTCCTAATATGCGCTATAGATATGTTAGCATTTAATGTGTGGTGAGAGTTGTTCTTGTTTGAATAGACCAACGGTGTTTAGCTTATGAACACTTTGAGTATCTTCAAAGAAGCTGTCTGACTCACATATGCTCAACTAATACCCTTGGATTCAGTGGTGACAGTGAAATGCAAATAATGACCCCAACTTGTCCTCCATGCCCTTAATCATATTTAATAGATAGTAATATGTACAGAGGGATGTCCTTTCATGCTAAATCCCACCACTCAATTGAAGACATTCAATTTTATGTGAAGAGCTCCCACTTCACATCACAGAAAAAAATGAGATGACAGAGAATCTGGAGAAAATACCTGTGCTGGTAGAAAAATCCCTGTTCCAGACATTTATAAAACTTCATAACTTCACAGAGGAAGGGAAGCGAGTGTCAACAGTATTACTGACACACAAAGTAATAGGATGTGGAGTAAACAAGCAGGAGGTATGCCTATATGGAACAGATTTTTTTTTTCTTTCTTTCTATTAGGAATGTTGTAATAAAATCCCCTCACTTATGTTCCTCAGGGACTGAGGCTATGAGATCCCATAAAACTGCGTGGGAATGTTCCCAGAGACTTATAGTCTATGCTAAATCATCATAGATTCTAATTTAATGTATTTTAATTACATAAATATCTCATTGTTTCTTTATTTTATGAAACTATAACATTTTTCCTGAAAGTAAAATCAGGTGGGTTAAACATTATTTCTCCATATTTCATGACCAAGCCCAATATCTCGAGTCCTTCATATATTTTTGATGATGTTTGAAATGTATCCTTCCTCCAGAAAGCTAGGAAAAAAGCATGATGTGTCGGCACAGACCTCTAGAAATATCTGTTAGAAGCAAATTATAACCAACACTGTGTATTTTCCCAAAATATAAAGAGTGGAGTGTGAGCAATTATTGAAATAATTAAGAGTCCCCAAAATATAGTATATGCTGGGGCTTGAATTAAAAAGATCTCTGACCTAACTTTGTGATTTATTTTGTGTGTGTATTCATTTGCACAAGTTTGGGAATTATTAATAAGTTTGTCCTTCTGCATCAGAATATCAACAGCACAATTTGGAAACCAGGAAACAAGATGTTTCTGTCAATTTATAGGTCTCTACTGTTTGTTGTTTAAGAGAATCCCTGTTGTTTGGCCTCCAGAGTGTGATGAGGCTTGCCTTAGGACTTAATGCTGCTCAACTTTTCTATCTCATTAATTGCTACTACTGATTTCTCAGAGAATTTTAATTAGAGCTCTTTCACTGAACTTGTCGCCTTGGGCTGTTTCAACAAAGGGCACAATTTTAGAAATATAGCAAGTAAGTAAAAATTGGCCATCTAATAAATTGCATTCAAAATTATGAATAACTAAGTGAGTAACAGCATGTGTTGAACAACAACAAAGAGGGTTAGTTACAGGCAAAGCTGCTGATGGACAGGATGCAGGACAAAGTCCGTACTGAAGCTAACCTCTCTCTTGAATACCCAAAGGCCCCAGCATTAGACCACTGCAGACTACTGGAGGGAAAAGCCAGCTCTTTGTTCTCTTTTCAAAACTAGAAACCAAAAAGCAAGTCATATTTCAGAAACAACATGCAGAAAGTGCATGTATTTGAATAAACAGTAGTAAAGTGGGATTCACTCCGCAAAAGCTGGAATCACAGTAGATTTTAAGGGCATAGTTTATCATGATGTGCTTAGTGTTCTTTCAATGTATCCTCTGATGTGGGGGGTTCTGCAAGGGTGGTGCACTCTCCTCTGCAGTAGCTGTGGTAGTGATAGCGGGCTGTGGGATGGGGAACTATTCCCCTGTATGCAGTTGGGGACACAGAGCCTCCCGTGGCTGAGCCACTGGCCGTAGGTCTCAGACCCGGTGTCTGGGACCCCAACTGGAACAGGAGAGAATCACTGTCTCCGATCAAGCCGCAAGAAGAACCTGGAATCTGGAGAACTGGTGTCCAAGCTGGACCACCACAAAGCCAAGGCCATGCGTACCATTTTCTTTATCTGGCACTTCCAGTGCCACTTGGACACTTCCCTGAAAAAGGACCCCTGACTGCACTCTGACCCCTGAGTCTCCAACTTGTAAACCTGGGATTGAAGTTTAATAAAATCATCCATTCCTCCATGAATAGAGCCACAGAAACCACCAACAACATCAGCAAACACCCGGCAGGCGGCTGCAAATTCAGCACAGACCTACAGAGGGAAAGCAGTCCTGTAGAGGCCACTGTACCATCTCCCCGGAGGCTGGAGGCTGTGTGCATTGTGACCAAGAGGGGCCCAGATCCAGACTGACTTTAAGAACAACTCCCCAGGGGACAGTGAGCAGCTGTAGATGGTTAGAGATCTTCATCTGCCACGTCAGTGTCATCCACTAACTACATCATTTCCTCAGTAAACCGGTTCCCTCAAGAAGGTTGGCTCCTGCCCTCTCTCGACTTTGGCAGCATCGCCTACTTCGTGATTCAGGAGCGATCAGTATTCGCAGAGCCACGTGGTTCAGGTGCCTGACAATCTGGTGCGTTCCTCTTTCTTTGCCCTGTGCCCAGCTCCTCCGTGTGAGAGCCACTAAAACCGTTCTTGCCCTTCACCTTCCTTCCACAGGCTGCGCTGTAACTACATCTCATTTCTCCAGGACGAGGTGGCAGACAAGTAGAAACAGCTAATATAGGGCATTTTGCTACTTCTCTCTAGCCCAGGATGGAAAAGGAAAGCATTCAGATCAAATCAGGTTTATTTTGCATGGTTTTCGGCCATTCTCTTATGGACCAGGATTTGGGGGGCGGGGTGTCAAAGGAGGCCTGCTAGAGGACGGGAGGTAGCCTGACAGGTGCTGTCACCAGCAGACTGGCACTGAGAGGGTCTTTGGTCCTGATCACAGCTTGCCACAGACCTCTCTGCCTCCTTCTAGATTCTGCCAGCAGAGCCAGCCAGGCACAGGAACAAGGAGGAAGAGGAAACCAGATACTATTTCATTCATAACAGTTCACTTCATACATTCTTCTCATTTCTTAAAACCTTTTGTCACCTAAATACTTGTCAATCAAAGATTTTTTTTCATCTGGTTAAAAGATAATTTTAAGGCTTTCATATTTGAGTTTATTCTTCATTTAACTTTTAAAACACTACTATAGTTCAATATTAAAACAAAAAATAAATGCAAATAGTGAGCGTATTATAATCTTGCACTCATTCACTACTGTATATGAAATGCCAACATTGAATGCCCCATTAAGAGGTCTGACAATGAACACTAGGATGATGCCCTCATCTTCATAAGCTTCTCCAGAGTAATGGCGCTATCTTTCCTGATTTGGATCAAAGGTCACCAGTTCTACCTGGTACATTTTATCAGTCTCTTCTACTCTACTTCCTGCCTCTCTGGTAGGAATTTTTACAGCAAAGAGACTTTTATCAGGAGAAAAAAAGTCATTCTCAGGAAAGCTTACCTTATATTCCTTAATTAGGTATCCTTTTCATGTGGCCTACAATAAGTCCCATGTCTTCATTTAGCACACAATTGAAGACTGTTAGCCCCTGTGCTTAGTCTTTTATTGTTTTTAATTCTTCTTTCATGACACTTTTAAGAAAAATCAATGGACTTCCTTTAAATAACCAGTGATGAAACTCCAGTAATACTTTGTTCTGATTTTTAATAGACTTAATAAACATCATAAATATCTCATTTCAAGTTTATTGCAGATTCCAACCATCTGTTATTACCATTCTCTTTTTATAGGACCACAAGGTATATTTATATGATTAGTGTTTAGTTAATGGTAAACCCCATAGCATAACCAAATTTATGATGATTAACTTTTAGATGGAATTTGTTTGAAGACCTTACAAGCCATGTAGCAAACACGTTCTTTGTCTGTAAATTAATTCTAAATAATAATAATCTAAAACGAAAATCATTGCAAATTACAGTTGATCAGAATGGTAAATTAATAAGCCAAAATTCTGCTTTGTGATTAAAGGCTGTGCTTCAAATTTCTGCAACAAAAGACATGAAAGCTTGTTGAATATGTATACTCCTAGCAGCTAACCAAGGCTGCATATAGAGGCGCAGATGGCTAACTGGCTTTAGTTGGTGGAGGTTCATTTTAATTAAACTGTACTTAAATTTTATTATAAAATATTTCAAAGCTATAACAGATAGCTAATGATAAATATGGCTCTTTGTCGATGACCTGATTTCTATCTTTTTTCCCCCTAGGCTTAATAGAAAACGTGACAACTGAGCTATCTACATCCATTTCCCAACTAATTGATGTCTATTGTAGCAGCTTTTATGTCGACTTCCAGACTCTAAATGTGCCTGCTAGTGTTTCCTGTGTAAACTCTGGGACTTATTCCCACCTCAGCTTCACAGTGTATGCAGCACACAATATTCCAGAGACTTGGGTGCACACGTGAGTGGTGGTGACTTTTTCACAAAAGTGTTAATTACATAGCTTCTAATTTGAGTATAATTTGTCTTGTTCTTATTTGCAAAGGCAAATATTTCACAAAATTTTGAAATGTAATTAGCATAAATATATCCTTGTTCTTATAACATTTAAAAAAATATTCTTAATGCATATTCCTTTTCCCTCAAGTCTTCTCTCATTCTTCATATTAAAAATGACTGCATATTGTCAGTACAGTATTATGGAAACAGAAAATGCTCATCCTACTTTGTGACTGTCTTAATTTTCTTTTTTTAGTGTTTGACTCTAAATGACTAATGCCAATTCACAGAACAGAGAGAGAGAGAATGCATATAGGAAAATACAGGGTAATTAAAAATAGAAAAAATTTCTCTGATTCCTATAAAGTTGTAAGTGGTAAATATTTTGTGAAATTGGTACCTTGATAAAGTGGGAATTAGCCAAGAGTTATTTGTGTTACAATAGAAATGAGCCACAATTATATATGGAGCATCAACAGAATTTAGGTTGACTCTAATATATAATATTGTCTTGAATAACATAATTAGAGTAATATAATAATTTTTAAATTTCTTATGTTAAATGTCTAAGATGATACTGATTAAATCAATTAAAGTTGATAAGAGAACAGTAATTTATTAATGAGTATATTGTACCTACTATATTTGACATCTCAAAAAAAAGCTACAGAAGCAATTTTAGTAAAAACAAATAATTGTTAAATTAGACTGTATTTTTGCAACTAACTGAACGGTACACATACTTGTAGAGTCAGAAAGAAAGTCTTACCATTTTGTAGAAAAAAACTATCTATCTATCTCTTCACATTTCTTTGAAGTCTATCGGATGATGATTCTTTTAAACTTTTTATTCTTTTATGCTCTTTCTTGATATTATTATTATTATTATTTTTTTTTTTTGTACTTTTCTGAAGCTGGAACCGGGGAGAGACAGTCAGAGATAGACTCCCGCATGCACCCGACCGGGATTCACCTGGCACACTCACCAGGGGCAACGCTCTGTCCACCAGGGGGCGATGCTCTGCCCCTACGGGGCGTCGCTCTGCCGCAACCAGAGCCACTCCAGCGCCTGGGGCAGAGGCCAAGGAGCCATCCCCAGCGCCCGGGCCATCTTCGCTCCAATGGAGCCTTGGCTGCGGGAGGGGAAGAGAGAGACAGAGAGGAAGGAGGGGGTGGGGTGGAGAAGCAAATGGGCGCTTCTCCTATGTGCCCTGGCCAGGAATCGAACCCGGGTCCCCCGCACACCAGGCCGACGCTCTACCGCTGAGCCAACCAGCCAGGGCTTCTTTCTTGATATTATTTTAAAAATTTTTAAAAGAGCATATAGTATAATAAAATTGCTACTCAAATGAATACATTAATAATCTTTAAGCATTAATATATTTAATTTTTTTCTTCTCTTATTTTATTATTAATTTTCATGGGGTGACATTGATAAATCAGGGTACATATGTTCAGAGAAAACATCTCCAGATTACTTTGACATTTGATTATGTTGCATACTCATCACCAAAGTCAAATTGTCTTCTGTCACCTTCTATCTGGTTTTCTTTGTGCCCCTCCCCCCCACCAACACCCTCCCTCTCCTACTGCCTCCACCCCCAGCAGTAACCACCACACTCTTGTCCATGTTCATGAGTCTCATTTTTATATCTCACCTATGAATGGAATAACATAGTTCATAGTTTATTTTGATTTACTTATTTCACTCAGTATAATGTTATCAGGGTCCATCCATGTTGTTGTAAATGATCTGATGTCATAATTTCTTATGACTGAGTAGTATTCCATAGTATATATGTACCACATCTTCTTTATCCAGTCATCTACTGAAGGGCTTTTTGGTTGTTTCCATGTCTTGGCCACCGTGAACAATGCTGCAGTGAACATGGGGCTGCATGTTTCTTTATGTACCAGTGTTTTTGAGTTATGGGGGTATATACACAGTAAAGGGATTGCTGGGTCATATGGTAGTTCTATTCTTAATTTTTTGAAGAATCACCATACTTTCTTCCATAATGGAAGAAATGGAACTACTTTACATTCCCACCAACAGTGGATGAGGGTCCCTTTTTTTCCACAGCCTCTCTAACACCTGTTATTACCTGTCTTGTTGATAATAGCTAATCCAACAGGTTGTGAGGTGGTATCTCATTGTAGTTTTGATTTGCATTTCTCTAATAGCTAATGAAGATGAGCATCTTTTCATATATCTGTTGACCATTTGTATTTCTTCCTGGGAAAAGTGTCTGCTCATGTCCTCTTCCCATTTTTTTATTGGATTGTTTGTTTGTTGTTTAATTTTATAAGTTCTTTATATATTTTGGAAAGTAGGCCCTTATCTGAGCCTTGTTGTTTGAAAATATAATCTCCCACTCACTTGGCTGTCTGTTGGTTTTTTTGTCAGTTTTTTTTTGCTGTGCAAAAGCTTCTTAGTGATGTAGTTTCACTCACTAATCTTTGCCTTTACTTCCCTTGCGTTTGGAGTCAAATTCATAAAGTACTCCTTCTAACCAAGGTCCATGAGTTTAGTACCTATGTTTTTTTCTATGTAATTTATTGTTTCAGGTCTTATATTTAGGTCTTTGATCCATTTTGAATTAATTTTAGTACAAGGGGACAAACTGTAGTTGAGTTTCATTCTTTTGCATGTGGCTTTCCAGTTTTCCCAGAACCATTTGATGAAGAGGCTTTCTTTTCTCCATTGTGTGTTGTTGGCATCCTTTATCAAAAATTATTTGACCATATATATGTGGTTTTATTCCTGGGCTTTCTATTCTGTTCCATTGGTCTGAGTGTCTATTTTTCTGCCAGTACCATGCTGTTTTGATTATCGTGGCTCTATAATATAATTTGAAGTCAATTATTGTAATGCCCCCAGCTTCATTCTTTTTTCTTAAGATTGCTTTGGCTATTCAGGGTTGTTTATAATTCCATATAAACCTGATGATTATTTGTTCCATTTCTTTAAAAAATGACATTGGAATTTTGATGGGATGTGTTAAATTTATATATCACTTTGGGTAGTATAGTCATTTTGACTATATTTATTCTACCTATCCAGGAACAAGGAATATTTTTCCACTTTATTGTATCTTTTTCTATTTCCCTTAACAATGCTTAGTAGTTTTCATTATATAGGTCCTTTACATTCTTTGTTATGTTTATCCCTAGGTATTATATATTTTTTTGTTGTTGTTGCAATCATGAAGGAGATTGTCTTTTTTGGGTTCGTTTTCTGATTTTTCATTGCTGGCATATAGGAAGGCAATGGACTTTTGTATAGTAATTTTGTATCCTGTGACCTTACTGTATTGGTTTATTATTTCTAGTAGTATTTTTGTGGAGTCTCTGGAGTTTTTGATGTATAGGATCATATCATTTATAAAAAGTGAAACCTTTACTTCTTCTATTCCAATATGAATGCCTTTTATTTATTTTTCTTGTCTGATTGCTCTGGCTAGAACTTCCAGCACTATGTTAAGTAAGAGTGAAGAGAGTGGACAACCTTGTTTTGTTCCTGATTTTTGGGGAAAAGTACTCAGTTTTATGCCATTTAATCTGATGTATGATGTTAGCTGATGGTTTATCATAAATGGCCTTTATTATGTTGAGATATTTTCCTTCTATACCCATTTTGTTGAGTGTTTTAAACATAAAATGATGTTGTATTTTATTGAATGACTTTTCTGCATCTCTTGATAGAATCGTGTGGTTTTTGTTCTTTGTTTTGTTGATATGATGTACTACGTTAACAGTTTTTCATATGTTGAACCATCCTTGTGATTCTGGGATGAATCCCACTTGATCATGATGAATTATTTTTTCAATGTGTTATTGTATTAGATTTGCTAGTATTTTGTTTAGTACTTTATCATCTGTATTTATTAGAGATTGTTCTAATATATTGTTATGTATTTTTCTTTTACATAATGTTAGAATAATATATTGTTCTGTAGTTTTCATTTTTTGTGTTGTCCTTGCCAGCTTTCAGTATGAGGGTTATGTTGGCCTCATAAAATATGTTTGGAAGTATTGCTTCTTCTTTAATTTTTTGGAAGACTTTGAATAGAATAGGAACCCAGTCTTCTTTGAATGTTTGATAGAATTCACTAGTATAGCCGTCTGGCCCTGAACTTTTATATTTGGGGAGGTTTTTGATAGTTGTTTCTTTCTATTTCCTTCCTGCTTATGGGTCTGTTTAGGTTTTCTGCTTCATCATGATTCAGTCTAGGAAGATTGTATTGTTCTAGGAATTTATTCATTTCTTCTATATTGTTAAATTTGGTGGCATATAGTTTTTCATAATATTTTACAATATTTCTTTGTATATCTATGATATCTGTGGTGATTTCTTCTCTTTCATTTTGGATTTTGTTTATATGAGTCCTTTCTCTTTTTTCCTTAGTGAGTCTTGCCAAGGGTTTGTCAATTTTGTTGATTTTTCAAAGAACCAGATCTTTGTTTTATTAATTTTTTCTACTGTTTTTCTGTTTTCTATTTCATTTAATTCTGCTCTGATTGTTATTATTTCCTTTCTTCTGCTGCTTTTGGGTTGCCTTTGTTCTTTTTTTCTAGTTTCTTAAGGTGTGAAGTTAAGTGGTTTACTTGGGCTCTCTCTTGTTTGTTCATATAGGCCTGTAGTTATATGAACTTACCCCTTATTACTGATTTTGTTATGTCTTCTTGATTCAATGTCCCCTTTATCACTATGAAATTATTGTTTTTGTCACTGATTACCTTTGCTGTCTTATAGTCAGCATTGTTAGATATGAGTATTGCTACACCTGCTTTTTTTTGAATATTATTTTCTTAGAGTATTGTTTTCCACCCTTTCACCTGAATTTGCTTTTATCCTTGTAGCTTATATGTGTTTCTTGTAAGCAGCATACAGTTGGATTTTCTTTTTCAACCCATTCTGCTATTCTGTGTCTTTTTATTGGTGAGTTCAATACATTTACATTTAGTGTAATTATTGACACTTGAGGGTTTCCTACTGCCATATTATATATTGCTTTCTGTTAGTTTTATATCTTGTTTGATTCTTCTCTTTTGTTTTTCTATCATTTGTTTTTGTTTGGCTGTAATCTAAACTTCTTTTCTCTGTTACTTCTTTTTTCTAGTCATGTGCTTCTGTGGTGGTTTTTTCAGGGGTGGTTACCATTAAGTAATGGGAAGGGTATCAATCATGTTTATTGTAGTACATTATCTCATGAATGCTTCTGCACTCCATCCTCCTTTGCTACTGTTAATCTTCATCCTCTCCCCTTTTTTGTTTTTGTTGTCAGAGATTAAATTTGATTTTATTGTGTTCTTGATGGAGGTTTTTACTTGTGGTTTTGTTTTGTTTTGTTCTTTGTATCTGGTCAGAAAATCCCCTTTAGTATTTCCTGAAGTGGGGGTTTTCTATTGATAAATTTCCTCATCTTTTCTGTATCTTAGAATGTTTTTTTATTTCTCCTTTGTATTTGAAGAATAGCTTTGATGAGTATAGTTGTTTTTTGGCTGGAAGTTCCTCTCTTTCAGAACTTTAAATATTGGGGTCCACTCTCTTCTAGCTTGTAGAGTTTCTGCTGAGAAATCTGTTGATAATCTAATGGGCCTTCCTTTATATGTCACATTCTTCTTTTCCCTGGCTGCCTTGAGAATTTTTTCTCTGTCATTGGTTTGTTCCAATTTTATTATGATGTGCCTTGGAGTAGGTTTGTTAAGGTTAAGATAATTTGGTGTTCTGTTTGCTTCTTGAATTCGAGGCTTTAGTTCTTTCCACAGGCTTGGGAAGTTCTTGTCTATTATTTGTTTGAATATGTTCTCCATTCTATATATTTTCTCTCTTCTCCTTCTGATATACCTATTATTCTTATGTTTCTCTTTTTGATGGAGTCAGACAATTCCTGTAGGACCTTCTCTCTGTAGTACCTCTAATTGCCTGTCTTCTATGTCACTAATCTCTCCTCAATCTGGCCTGTTCTATTGGCTAAGCTTGTTATCTCATTTTTCAGTTCATGAATTGTGTTTTTCATCTCTGTTTGATTCGTTTTCATAGTTTCAATTTCCTTGGTGATGTATTCTTTCTGTTCATTGAATTGTTTTTTGAGCTCCCTAAATTGCCTTTCTGTGCTTTCTTGTATATCCCTGTGTATTTTTAGGATTTCTATTTTAAATTCTCTGTCATTTAACTCCAAGGTTTCCAAAGCTATTGAAATTTTTTTCTATAGGTTTTTCCTCATCTATTTGTGCTACACCTCTGTCTTTTGTATGCATGATATTTTATTTCTTTTTCCTTAATGGCATTTGAGGGTGGTTTTTAAAATAACACTAATAAGAATTTAGAAAGAATAAAATTAAAATTAAAATTAAAAAAAAATTTTTTTTGAGAAAATACAATGAAAATCTGAAAATTATATTGTGCTAAATGGAACAAAAAGTACATATAATGAAGGGTCTGTGTTGGAAAAAAGTGTCAAAGAGGCAAAAAATGAGATAAGGATCCACAAAATGCTACTAAGAAAAATTTGTATCAAGAATAAAATAACTTGTTTGTAAATGATGAACGAATGAAAGCTATAGTGAAAGAGAAAAAAAGAAAAAAATACATTGAAAAATAAAAATTCTATTGCATTAAGTGGAACAAAAACTACATAGAATGGAGAGCTGGAGTTGGGGGGAATGCTAATGAGGTAAAAAAAAACATAGTACAAAGCACACAAAATGCCACAAAGAAAAAGTTTGAATCCAAAATAAAATAATTTTTTTGTGAGTGAGGATCAAATGGGAGAAAAAGTGAAGGAGAAAAGAAGAAACCAAAAGAGAGGGAGGGGGAAAAAAAGAGTTAAGGTTTTTTGGAATGTAACCCTAGTAGAGAGAAAAATAAAGAATGGAAAATGTAACACCTATGGGTAATGAACTTCCAAATGAAAAGAAAAGAATAAACCAAAAAGAGGATAAAATGACCAAGGTGGAAGAAAAAAAAAAGATAAAAAACTGAAAGAGAAAAAAAATGGAAAAAGTTATAAAAATTGTGGATTTTTCCTGTTTTTGAGAGGTTATCTTTTTCCTTTTTCTTCTTTCTCTCTCTTTTTTGCCAGTGGCACTGTACCCCAGGTTCTGCCCCTGTGGTACTCTTAGGTAGATGTGTTGCTATGTTGCTGAGATGAACTAGGCCTCAGTCCCATTGGTAGGCAGGGCTTGTTAGCATTTGCAGGCTCCAATAATGAGAGAGTCTGTTTTCCCAGAGCTTCTTCCCAAATCTCTCCTTCCTGAACGAGCAGCCTGGTGACCCAGCTGTGACATTGCCCCAGCCACTGCCTGGAGAACAAGAGGCTCTAAGAGCTGCCAAATCCCCCCTCCATCCCCACTCAACGCAGGGTTCTGGGTAAGGCTTTGCCCACCAGAGCCACCAGTGTAATCAGGCAGGGCTGGGAGCCGATTGCTTTTCAGGTGTCTTTCTATGAGCCTCCAGGCATGTCTATTATGCCTCGGCACTCTGCACGACCACTCTCCCCAGGTTTTTTGTACTTTGAAACCTGTATCAGCTGGCAAGAAAATGCCCCAGTCACTGCCTGCAGAACAGGAGGTCTTAAAAGCTGCCAACACCCTCCCCCAGGTCCTTTTAAAGCACAGCCGTGGATATGAAAGCTCTGTCGACCAGAGCCACCAGCTTAAGCAGGCAGGGGGGCGAGCTGAATTCTGGTCAGGCTCCTTTCTAACGTTCCCCGGGTATGTCTAGTTAAATTTGCCTTAGCACTCCATGAGTCTGCTCTCCACGGGCTTCTCCCTTGTTAGGAAGCCTACAGCCCAGCCTGCCCAACTTCTGCAGTGTTCTCTGAGGTCTGCTCTGTAGAAATGTGTTTGTTAACCTGTATTGGCTGGCAAGAAGTTGCCCTAGCCACTGTTTGCAGAGCAAGAGGCCCTAAAAACTATCAAGTCTCTCCTTCAGGTTCTCTTAAATTGCAGACGTGGGAAAAAAGACCTTGTCATCCAGAGCTGCTGCCAGCATAAGCCAGCTGGGCAGTGAGCAGACTGTGGGTTAGGCTCCTTTCAGAGATTCAATCCGCGGATCTGCTCTCCAGAGACTGTCTGCAAACTGCGTGTGCACCCTTCCCCCCAGCACTTCCGTATTTTTCTTCCCCAGGAATGTGCTTTGTTAGTCTGTGTGGCAGACAGAGGTGCCCCACCTGGAGAGGTCGGGGTGTAGGGAAGCCAGCTTTCATGTGCTCCCCGTGCGCTGTTGTTTGGGCAGCAGGGACCACACAGAAGGCCACTACTGACAGTCATCGACCCAGCCCTTCTGTCCGGAGATCTCCGAGGCCCACACCCAGGGCTCCAGGATAAACAGCTCCTACACCGCCCTCACTCCCCTAACAGGAGACCAGGAGTAAACAAAGTCCACTCCTCAGGCAAGCCACTCGTCCACCTCTGCCGAGGCCTGTCGCCAGTGTTAGCTCCGCATGGGCCGAGCCGTGGGATCATTGTCTCCTGGGCCCAAATGTCTCTGCTCCAGCCAGCCCACCATCTCCACCCTAGCCCCTCTTCCTCTCAGTTCCAAATGAAAGCAGATCTTTCTCAAGTCAGTGAAGGAAGCGGAATACTCCATTCTCCATCCTATTTCCCAATTATACCTTTGTTTAGTGTATGTGTATTTCAGATGCTCCTGGGGTTGTTTTTCTGTCTCTAGTTGTTGGATTTGTTGAAATTTCAGGGAGTGGTTGAGAAATGGCACCCCTGCACAGTGCCATTTCTCTGACATCACTCAATATATTTTAATTCACATGGAAAAACTATATGGTCAGATAAATACAGATAAAGAAAGCTATATACATAGAGTATGGTAGTTTCATTTTTTTCTGTTGTTTTTCTATTCTGTTTCATTGATTTCTGCTAAAAATCTTTATTATTTTCTTCCTCTTACTAATTTTGGGCTTAGTTTTTTTCTTTTTTTCCTGGTTCCTAGAGTGTAAAGTTAGGTTGTTTATTTGTGAGCTTCTTCTTTAATGTAGACATTTACTGCTATAAACTTCTTAGTACTGTGTTACTTCATTCCATAAGTTTAGCAAAAGACAGGGATGACAGATAGGGACAGACAGTGCTCTATCCACTGCACCACCATCTGGTTGGGTGCATTTCATGAGTTTTTGTATGTTGTGTGTTCACTTTCTTCTGTCTCAAGATATTTCCTAATTTCTCTTCTGATTTATTGTTTGACCCACTGGTTATTCAAAAGTGTTAATTTTTGTTAATTTGTGAATTGTTTAGTTTTCTGTCTCCTATTGATTTATAAATTCACTCTGTTGTGGTCAAAAGATGTAGTTGGTATGATTTCAGTCTTCTCAGATTTATTAAAGCTCATTTTGTGATTTAATGTATGATCTATACTGGAGAATTTCCATGTGCACTGACGAGGAACATGTCTCTCCTACTGTTGGGTGGAATGTTCTATATACATCTGTGAGGTTCATTCGCTCTATAGTATTGTCAAAACTGTTTCCTCATTGAGCTCCCTTCTGGTTCTGTCCATTATAACCAGTATTGAGATCTTCTGGTATTGTTGTGTTAATGATTCTTGCCTATACTTGATTAAGTCTACTCTTGAGTTCTTCTATTGATTTTTTAAAATTTCAATTTAGCTGTTGTATTCTTCAGTTCCAAAATATCTGTTATTCTCTTTTATATTTTCTCTTTGTTAATAATCTCATTGTTTTATGAATCAATTTCTTGTTGAACATTTTTATGGTGGTTATTTTTAATTCTTTGTCAGATAATTTATATACTTCCATTCTTATTTTTAAGATTTTATTTATTGACTTTAGAGAGAAGAGAGAGAAAGAGAGAGAAGAGAGAGAGAGAGAGAGAGAGAAGCAGAGAGGAGGAGTAGGAAGTAGCAGCTCACAGTTGCTTCTCACATTTTCCTTGGCCGGGTTTCCTAGAGTTTCAAACAAGCAACTTCAGTATTCCAGGTAGACAATTTATCCACTGCACCACCACAGGTAAGGTTTTTTATTGCTTTAAGGTCAGTTTCTAGAGATCTATTTTGTTCATTTTGTCAAACTATGATTCTCTCATTCTATTTGTGCTTGTTTTTTGGGTGTTTTATTTTGTTTGGTTTTGTTTGTTTTTTTTTGTATCAGGATTGCTACAGTTGAAAAAATAGCTACCTCTTCCAGTATCAAATGATTACTTTCATACAGGTAAAGACTATCTCCAGTCAGCCCAGCTAGAGATCCTGGGGCCTTTTAAACCTTTTATTTGGGTGCATCATCTTTGGACTTTTGTGTTTAAATTCCTAATTAGGGAATTTTTGCTTCTTTGTTCAGGAGATTGTAATGCTTATTTTTACTCTAGGGACTGTCTGTGCCACAGCTGATTCTCCCCTATAAGCTGTTGGCTCTTTTCTGTTCTCAACTGCTCCCAGGCATCTGGGATATGCCAGGTCCCATCAGTGTTCTCAGTTGGGTGAGACAGAAACCAATCCCTGATACAGCTCCCTGAAAAAGCCAGAGCCATATTTCACTTTTTCCCATTTTCCTCTCTCACACTCCGCCACCACCAGCAATGGAGAGGACACCAGTCTGTATCAGCCTCTGTTCACTGTCCCACAGATCCTCTGGAGCACAGCAAGCTACCTAGCTCTTTTTTGTTGTCAGTTGTAGCATTCCAGCCCACTGGGAACTACCAATGTCACGTGGAAAAAACTTACTCAAGACACAAATTTATGTCAAGAGGAAGAGAAAGAGAGGCCTGCCAAGGGAGGCAAAGAGGACCTCCTGAATTTTCTTCTCCCTTAGCTTTTATTGATCAGAAGCAGAATATAGGTAACAGGATTACAGGGGAGGGAGATCAGGTGATAAGGGGAAAGAATGACTTATAGACTTTTTGCTGAGATCAAGAAAGGGCTAATTGGGTCAGTATATTCTTTTCTTTTGCTAATTAATAAGCACAAAGGAAAGGGCAGTCTAGAACCTCTAGGATAATATTCTAAAGCCCATTCACATGCATTTCTTTGTGTCTGCACAAAGATCTCTTACTCACACAGCTACACAGCTTCTTGGTGTTTGCATCCAAGAGATATTCACTCAGGGCTTTTAACTAAAGTTTCCCAATCCAAGTCATAGAGGGTTCAATGTAAAATGGGTGATTCCCTATACTCAGTGGTCCATGGTCCCCAGGCATCTAGAGTATACTAGATCTTGTCAGCTCTCTAATACAGGCAAGACAAAAACCAGTACCTCAGGCAGTTCCCCCAAAGTGGAACACTAGATATACCCTCCAACTCTTTTTCTCCCCAGGGAGAAGCCAGGAGCTGGCAATTTTCTTCTATTTGTTTCACACAGAGTTGGGGAAGGGTGGGGATGAGTGAGTAGGTACTAGTTAAACCACCACCTTTGTTCTCCGAGGCCCCAAACTGATACCGATTACATTTCAGCACCTAAACAGTACATTGGATAGCTCCCTAAAGTGTCTGAATGCTACAGTCTTCTCTTTCCCACCCTAAGGAAAAGCTGAAGTTTAGGAGTTTTCTTCTGATTTGCTACAGGACAGATTCTGGAAAATGAGTGCCTTAAATTTTTTTGCTGATTTCTATGTGGCCAGTTTTGAATCTGCCTGCAGTATAGGAACTTATCTTGTTTCTGAATTATTCACAAAGGGAATAGATCCACATATTACTGTTGAATTGGTGTTTCTATGAGGGAAGGGGGATCAAAGGTTTCCTATTCTGCTATGTTGTTGATACCACCCAACATAAATTCTTAGAGTAGTTTCTATATCATGCTTTATATAAGCAAAAGACACTTTATCATTTGACTTTTAACTATAAAATAATTGACCCAAATTGAATCAATGTTTCTTTTTAGCTACAAAGCATTTTTTTTTTCCTGTTGGCTTACTTATTCTGGAAAGAAGCTGTACCAAGTGAGAAACTACAGAAATATTCCAGTCAAAAAATTGGTGTTTTTTTTCTTGGTCAAGTGGAATGAAACGTAAGTTTAAGCTTTATTCTGGGAGAATCATTTATTTAATAAAGATCAAAGTTCCTTTTTTTGTTTTAAGTGAAGCATGTGATTTTAAAAAATGTTGCCAGTTGATCTGATTTCAGTGATGTGATAAATATGCTAGATCTAATAAATAACTGACCAATTCAACAGATTAGATGTCGATTTAAAAACCTAGACAACTGTCCAATCCACATTATCCAATTGATCAAAGAGGAAAATTGGAAAAAGAATTATTAATCATTCACAGACTTGGATAAAAGGAATACCTTCTATTTGGATTTGGAGGGAGATAGAGTTCAGATATAACAAAGAAGAGAGAAGGTACCAAGTAACATATGTATTCTCCATTTTCCTACAAAAGCCAATTACATATTTGTTTAAACAATCAAGCTTCTTGACAACAATTATCTACACATTTGTAAACTGCTGTTTAATTTACTGGCTGACTGGCTCTTACTTCCTTGTTTTATTGAGATTTATTATATAAATAAGGAGAATCACCTTCTTGGCATTATTCATGCCTGCTTCTTCTCCTCTGTTTCCCTCACCTCACTCAAGCCCTCACCTTACTCAGAATCTCAGGGGACTCATAGGTTCCCTCTATAGATCTTTGATGATTGCTGATTCTTTTCCTTGCTGTTCCTATGACACTAATCCACTGTCTTTCACTCATTTCTCTAGGTCTCCACTGCCCACTGACAGCCAATTTTCTTCCTGTCTCAAATAGAGGAAAATTCTTCAGTCCTCTCTCCATCAGACCTTTCAGAAAGTCTGACTTTCTTGGTAGATAATTTGACTCCCAGTAATGTACTTTTCTACTGATAAATTGCTAACATTTCTAGAAGTTTTAGGATGTTGTTAGATAATACCATTTATCTCACTCTTAGTGTTATTTCAATCAGTGGAGACATGTCCTGAGATTTCAATTCTACATACTCCATGATTGTCTCCATCTCAAAGCAAATTCTGCTTATTGGAGGGCTGTGACAACTTTTGTCTCTCCTGCTTTGATTTAGATTCTTAATTAAGATTCTTAATTATGTGACCTTTAATTAAAAAATCTATTTCATTGCACAGAATTAGTTCTGCTTATAAAATTCTTCAGTGTTTTCCCAATTCTTTAAGGTAAAGTATAAATCATTTAGCATAGCACACAAAGCCCTCTGTGGTTTTGCCCGTGCCTATCTCTGAACCTTCATCTCTGACATTAGCCCTACTCCTGTCCCTGCACCCGGCCACTCTTCTGCATTTGATCTACTTGACCTGAATCTGAACTATGAAATTATATCTCTGCAAAAGTAACCTCTCTATCAAGAGTACAGTGCCATCACTGCCCGCCCTGGGAACATGTAATTATATTTCAGGATACTTTTCCACCTCCTCTATAAACCCTTTCTTATATATTTTTTAAAAAATAATCACCTCTTTATTTGTCAATTGGTCTGAACATCAGACCTCCCCTGACAGTCCTTTACTGAATGTCTTTATTTATTATTCTGTTAAATAATAAGAAAAAAATTATTTTATTAAAATAATTTTTTATTCTATCTTTCCAAGCTCACAGAGCACCAAACAGAATAAAAGGCCATTTGCTAGACAAATTAATAAATTTTGTGTAATAAGTGACTCCTTAAAAATGTCATTAGCCAACTCAATTATTCTTAATTAATTAAAACTTGTTTCTAGTTGTTTCAAAAAATGAGATTCATTTTCAGATGACAGCTTCTTCATCATTTAAACAATTCAAGAGAAAAATCTAATTCTAAGTCCATTTCAAAGAAAACTATCTCAAAATAAGTTAAAATGCATTAGTGTTGTTGGAATAACTACATCAATATATCTTTCATCTCTTCCTTCAAGACTTCACAAGTGTTATATTTCCTGGGAGAGTTTCTTTGATTTCCCTAATAGTTACTTCACCAGAATTATTTTTATTTTATCTTATTTTTATTAAAATATTTATTTATGCTTGACCAGGTGGTGGCACAGTGGATAGAGTTTGGATTTGGAGGACCCAAGTTCAAAATCCTAAGGTCACAGGCTTGAGTGTGAGCTCACCAGCTTGAGCATGGGGTTGCTGGTTTGAGCATGGGATCAGAGACATGACCCCATGGTCACTGGCTTAAAGCCCAAGGTCACTGGCTTGAGCACAAGGTTGCTGGCTTGAGCAAGGAGTCATTTGCTCTGCTGTACACCCTCCCCCTGCTGTCAAGGCACATATAAGAAAGCAATCAATGAACAACTAAGGAGCCACAACAGAGAATTGATGCTTCTCATCTCTCTCCCTTCCTGTTCATCTGTCCTTCTCTCTGACTCTATGTCTCTGTCAAAAAATAAGATAAAATAAAATAAAATTTATTTACCATTTTAAAATCTTTATTTACCTGTAATGTTTTTATATATTTTATTAATATGTGCTGTTCCAGTATAATTGATTATACATTTTATTACTATATAATAAACTTAAGAACAGAAACTGTGCTGTTTAATAATATGTAGCATAGATTTTGACCACTTATTTTATTTCAATCATCATAGTAGAGCACCAAAGTGTATTATCTCATCTCAACTTAACAATAGAAAATACATAACAGATGTGGTTATCTCCATTTTACAGATCAGAATATTGATGTTTACAAAGATAAATTAACTTGCCCCATGCTCCACAAATGGTAAAAGTGGTACTCAGGCCCATTCTGACTATAATGTTTTACTGTGATTTCCATACTGTTTCTTCCAACATATAAAATCTTAAGCAGGGTATTTATATTCTAAAAATTGTTTTCACATCTCAAGTTAAAAAATAAAACAACACTGTACCTGATTCTTTCACCAACAGCCACCTGCCTCCTTTTTTGGTTTCTGCTTTACAGAAAAACCTTTCGAAAGAGTTGTCTATATTCAATTTCTTTCTCTGCTCTAAAACATTCCAATCAGGTTTTCATCAGCTCTGTTTCTCTGAAGTTACCCTTTAAAGTCACCAGTGGCCTGCATAGATAAATCTAATGTTATTTCTCAATATTCATCTTACACAATCTATTAGAAATATTTGTCACTGTTGATCTCACCGTCCATCTTGAAATATGCTCTGTACTTGGCTCCCGCATTCTCTTAGCTTTCCTCTTCCCTCATTAGACATATCTTCTCCATCTTTTCTTCTCCCAGACTCCTAATGGGCTTAATCCTTAAGCCTCTTCTCTGTTGTATCTATCCTCACTTCTTTAGTTTTCTTTTATAGTCACATAGCTTTAAATCCATCTATATACTAACAACTTCCAAATTCATATCACTGACCCAGGGATCAGCCACAAACTCCACATTAACACATGCAACATGCCTAAGACTGAACTTTTGATCTTACATATTCCAAACTTCTTCCACCCATAGATGATCATTTCCAGTTTAGTTGTTCATGTCAAATTCTTAACCTAAATTTCCTTCTCTCAGACACCATGTCTAGGAACTCCTACTGACCCTCTCCTTAAAACGTTTCCAAAATATTACTTCTCCTGACTTTCACTGGTCTAGACCACCATCATTTCTCCTTTGTATTACCACTGTAGCCTTATAATGGTCTCCCTCCTTCCCTTGTTCCTTTATAATCCATTTCACACAGCAGCTAAAGTGACCTTTTTTTTTAATGTAAGTCAGGCCATGTCATTATTCTGTTTTAAAAATCCTGAAATGGCTTTCTATTTCACTCAGACCAAAGTCAAAGTCCTTACAATGATCTATTGTTATACATCAGTATTAAAGGAAAGTTCTAAGAAATATGAACTTTTTAATCTCCAGTTTCACTATCAAAAACTTACTCTGATTTTAGGAAAACTGTGATATATAGAAGAAAAAAAGTTTAAGATAAATTTAATGTTCATTGATTTTCCAATAGTAGAGTAAAGAAAACATATGGTTAAACTTGAGATCTGTGCAGCTGTTTGAATGAAAGAAGCAATCTGCCTTCACTTATTGAATTGCTTCTTAAAGTATTTTTTCTTTTTTTGTCTAAAAGTTTATTTCTTTGATTTTTCAGTAGACAGATAGAAGTTGCAAAAAAAAAAAAAGATTTCCCAGTGAAAATAAGATTACTCGAGCTTTAAAACTCCATATGTATTCAAGAAATGAATAAATAACTATTTAAAAAGCATGTATTCTTACCACAGAAGAATTTATTTTTATTAATAAAAAATGACAAAATGGAAATTGGCAGTAACTATTTACTGTAAAGTATCCAATTTCTATCATTTTTAATATGAAAAGCTCACTAATAAGTGAAGTTATACATGAGGAAGCCAGGCTCAATGGGGAAAATAAAGAACATTCTAGGTAATTTGAGGAATAAAGTGAATTTATAGCTTCCGTTCCAACACAAATATATGAAAACTGAATAGAAAAGTAATTACAGGTAAAAGAAAGAATATTCAAGAAATTATTGTCCATTTCACAGGATCATTAACATGTTGATTTTCAGAACTTCTTTTAAACTGAGAAATATGCATATATTATCTTAAATGAATATTATAAGTATTGAAGAATATGAAAGAAAAGACTGAGTTTCAGCTATCTAAACATGTAACAATTAAAATTTTTGCCAATCTAAAATTTTCTAATCTTGAAAAATAGAATTTTCTTACTCTATTGATTAAATAATTATTATAGTGCTGCTATACCACCTATGATTTTTATATATTACATTTTGCAATATTTATCCCATTTCATGGATAAGAAAAAACAATGTTTAAGAAAGTTAAATTTATTGCTCAAGGGAGAACATCTTAATGGTCATAGAGCCAATATTTGAACACAGTTATTATATGCAGATCCAAACCTGACGCATCCTCTCCACACATAGTTTACATATTGACATCTCTGAGGTACCTACTATAATATAACCTAGAAGCTAAAA
Organism: Saccopteryx bilineata; assembly: GCF_036850765.1. Lineage (NCBI taxonomy): Eukaryota > Metazoa > Chordata > Mammalia > Chiroptera > Emballonuridae > Saccopteryx > Saccopteryx bilineata. The sequence continues at coordinate 118,091,931 of NC_089490.1, forward strand.
ACTTATCTTTAATTCTTCATTGTCCTATTCCACTAATACGCTGTCAGACAAATATTATCTATTTTATAACCTCTAAAATAATTCTTTTGTTTTTCCTCTTATTTGCTGCTTTATCACCACCCTGAATCTGGACCTCTTCATCTCTGGGAACAGTATCTTAAAGAAAAAGACATGTACTTCCTCAAAATCGGTCATGGCCACTGAGCTAAATTAACTTCTTATTCCTAGGGCTGGAAGCTGCTCAGCCACTCTCAGAAAGGGTCGTCAATGTTTTATTTATCCCCATGAGTAAGAACTGCTCCTGAGTATACAGATTAGACAGGCAATTCTTAATGTAAGAAGATGCTTAATAATACCTGATGCCTCAAGTGGGCCAGCCTCAGTCAGCACCTTCCAGTTGGATAATAGGCTTTGGTCATCAGTCCTCTAATAATTACCCATTGCTCAAACAAGCTGACACCAAAGTTCAACTGGGAAATACAATACCAGTGGATTTTGTTCATATTCCTCAAACCTAACACCATCAGATCACCCATTTGCTCTTCCATCACTTTTCTCTCTCTTCTTTCCATCCCTTAATGGATAAATCTTCCCCTATCTGCCTAACTCTGTTCCAATTTTTCTATTTCTATCTAGCGTTCTCATCTTCTAATAAACATATTCTCCATCTCGGTCTTTTAAAAATATATCTTCCATCTCTTTGCCTCACAAATAGGTATCTTCTAAACACCATATTTATTTTGAGGCTCTTGTAACAGAACCTGGTCATTTCTCTATAATCAAGGTGACTCCAGAAAGGAAAGAAAGATACCCTTTCCCCGTCCATCATTAGAGACCTTAGTAACATTCTCAACTTTCTGCAAATGCCTTTCCTAAACACTTATATCGCCCAGATTTACTATTCCCAGTTTTACAGTATTATTTATAACTTTCTAGACATTCTCTTATATGTCCTGATTGCTTTAATACCCAAATTCAAGTTTTTCTCACCATCATCAATCCCATGTTTATCCTTAGCCACTTTTTGGCCTGTATCTACAATTCATTCAGCATCTGAGTTTGGAGTTCTTTCACCTTGACATACCCAGAAACTGTATGTCTATTCCATTTCAGCAATCATCTCCCCAATTCTTAGGATCTCATAATAATCAGAATAGTTCACATTTAAAATTGTTATCAACTTGCTATATTTTTTTGTGTGTGTGACAGTGACAGAAAGAGACAAAGAGAGGGACAGACAGGGACAGACAGACAGGAAGGGAGAGAGATGAGAAGCATCAACTCTTCACTGCAGCACCCTAGTTGCTCACTGACTACTCTCCCACATGTGGCAGACCGAGTGACCTCCTGCTCAAGCCAGTGATCTTGGGCTCAAGCTGGTGAGCCTTGCTCAAACTAGATGAACCCACGCTCAAAATGGCGACCCCAGGGTTTCAAACCCAGGTCCTCTGCGTCCCAGTCCGATGCTCTATCCATTGCGCCAACATCTGGCCAGGCTCAACTTGTTATACTCTTAACTCTCGGTTGAAATACTTCCCTTTGTCATTAAGAAAAAGCTTGGGTTTCTTTGCCTAACATTAAGCACTCTGGCAACCATCTACTTTTCTAATTGTATTCTCCATAACTTCTCCACAGTTTGACCACATCTCTTGTTCTAACCACAGTGATCCAGTCACTATTTGTGAGTTACACTTTATCTTTTCATGCATATATACCCTTGTACATTTTCTTTTCTCTTCTTAAAATAGTCTTTTCTAAATCTTCATCTGATTATGGTAAATTTACCCACGTTGAGTTATTTCCTGCCTTCCACCATTCTCTAAGACAGGGGTCCCCAAACTTTTTACACAGGGGGCCAGTTCACTGTCCCTCAGACCGTTGGAGGGCCCAACTATAAAAAAAACTATGAACAAATCCTTATGCACACTGCACATATCTTATTTTAAAGTAAAAAAAATAAAATGGGAACAAATACAATATTTAAAATAAAGAACAAGTAAATTTAAATCAACAAACTGACCAGTATTTCAATGGGAACTATGCTCCTCTCACTGACCACGAATGAAAGAGGTGCCCCTTCCAGAAGTGCGTCAGGGGCCAGATAAATGGCCTCAGGGGGCCGCATGCGGCCCACGGGCCATAGTTTGGGGACCCCTGCTCTAAGATAATGTTAACTATCCGTTTCTCTGTACTTACAAAAGGTAAATACTCAAGTTATCATAATTTTTAAAAATAAGCTTACTGGTAAAAATTGTAATTTTAACAATCCTTATTGATTGCACAACCAATTGCATTATTCAACACACTTCTGCTGTATTTCTACTTTTACAAGATTAAACACAGAAATTCAAGAGGATGCCTCAAATCTTTATGAAAATATTATTGTAATTGATAATCTACTTTCTTTTATTTTAAGGATCAATTTTCCTCTTGAAACAAAATCACTTCCAAAGGAATCCGTGCTCACTATAAAACTGTTTGGGATTAATTGTGTAAACAACAATGCAGATTTATTGGGCTGGACTTCTCTTCCATTGTTTCCAAAAGAGTAAGTATATAATTTGTAGTTAGGACAGCTCCCATCGCAGTAAAAAATCTCCTTGAAACTAAATATTTCACAGTACATAGCATAATGAGAAATGCAAGATGGCACTTCATCCTGAAATTGAGGTAGCTCAATATAAATCATGACTATTGAAAGCAGGCTGAAAAACAAAATGTAGAAATGGATTAACTGGATCCATTGTCAACTGGCTCATTTACAATTGAAAGGCACTGGCATGACCCATTACAATTGCTTTTCCTTTGCTAAGTAGCCAATTTTTCTGCATCTGATACTTCAAAATTATTTAGCTCAATTCTGTCATCTAAAAACAATGTAAATCATGGAATTCTGGCTGAAGTAAAATTATACAATGTAACTCACTAGTTTATTGACCTACTGCCAAGAAGAAATATTTGTAATTTTAAGAGATATTTTTCAGAAAAGTAAGCCAACTATGAGTTAAGATATTTTATTAGATCTAGTGACTATCACTAAATTAATTGATGATTTAACTGTATTTGGAACTATTAATATTTAAGATATTTGATGATTAATTATGTGACTTTCTATGCTATCAAGGAAAAATGTTTCAAATTAGTTAAATTAGTTAGTTTTCACATGGCAAAACTTGCTTTTGAATCAAATTGTAAAATACAGGTCCTTTGAAGAAATAGAAATTATACTGTTATTATAATAGTTATAAAAGACGTTCCTACCCCTGTTTTTTTAAAGAGAATCTGCTAATATAAATATGTTAAGAAAATACTTCATCAGCTTTTATTTCCCACATTTAATCAATAAAAATAGGTTATCATCAAAACAACCATCAGAAATCTTTAAAATTGTCATTTTTTGGATTAGTTCTGACCTAGTGTGTTTCTCTGTGTGTGTGTGTGTGTGTGTGCATGTGCGTGTGTGTATGTGCGCGCGTGCACGCACTTTATTTTCTGTTTTGATGTTATAGTCCATTTCCACGTGTATGTTCTTTGACAGGAACTGGATTTATCTTTGTAATATCTATTATCTGACATAGTACCTCTTATAAACAAGCAATCTTGAGAGGTTTGTTTACTAAATTGAATTGGTAAAAAAAATCAATTCCTATGGGAGGTTTAAAATGGAAATAAAATTTCAAAAGTCTGTAAGAAACAGTTTTGTCCTCAAAGTAATACCTAACTGCTGTTAGGAGATATTTCAAAAATCTGATTTGTGGGTTAGAACTTTCATTACTTTCTCACTAGGAGCAGCTAGGCAGGTGCCTCCTTTTCATGAGTGAGTTTCTTTAAAGTTTCAACTGCAGTATTTGTAAGACCTGGTGTGTTTGTATTTCTAGTTATTCACTGAAAAAAGTTCAGTCCATTTTATTTCTTTCAATCATCTAACACTATTTTGCAATAACAGGCAATCAATAAGTATTAAATATATAAGAAAGTTGAAGGTGTGATTGTCCTTCAAACTAATTTTCAAGACCTTTTTCTAGATAGTTATAACAGTAAAAGTACTGCATCCATATTGTTTTGTCATATGTCACTTACCATTGGTACACATTTTATATGTAAGTGATCATAGATGGTGGTCATCTATGTCATGCCATTTGAGACTGACATTAGGTGGTGTTTGCTTAAGGAAAAGTGTCAAAATCATGGATGATGAGACATCACATAAGAGAGCACACTTACCCCAAAGAGTTCTTCAATAAACATGTGTAACTATATTTCCAAAAGACTATTTCTCATGAAAATCAGAAAATCTGTCTCTCTCCTAGGCTAAACAATTTAAAGAAATTCAATTATTTTTAAGGCATCAAGAATCTACCACCATTGGGGCAAATAGGGAGACTCCATGACTCTCTCTGTGCTGATCATTCCAAGTTACAGAGATTTTAACCCAGTTTATTTGATGCAGATATTTCCAGGTTAGAGCAATGTTGGGCAAATGAGTTTGTGAAATTTGTATTTCTTTAGTTTGTTCACTTTTATTGTTAGAAAATGGCACTGGGCAGCACCAGGTATATGTGGTCTGTGAAATTGCAAGTTACCTTCCTTCTTGGGAAAGGGCCATTGTTTTTGCTAATGTTTGCTTGAGGAGAGGTTTTTGCACCAGACAGTTTTGAAAAGAGAGAGTAGAAGGAAAAGAGGCAGAAAGAAGCCATGTTTGCAGAGTGAGAACAGAGAGAATGCAGAGTGCTGAAGAAGAAGCCAGTTTAGCAGAGGAGAGAAGAAGGAGAAGGAGGAAGAAGCAGGGGATAGAGAAGGTGTGCAGATGGGGAACCAGAGCTGAGAGGCTTCCTAAGCTCCATTAAGACTGGTGGGGCCTTTGATTCCAGGGAGAACTGGAGAAGATTCTCCTGGTTGTGGAACCAGAGAATGCATCAGGGCTTTGGGAGCCACTGAATGAAAGAAAACTGTTTTCCCTGTGTGTTTGCTCATCAGCCAATGCAAGACTTTAATAAAGGAATGGTCCACCATTTTTTGGCTCCACTGTTTTTTTACCATCTGCCCAAATCCAATGAGAACCTGCATGTGAATGGCCACGACAGCAGTGGCCCCTTACCTTACAAGCAAATAGGTCACTTAATTTTATTTTTCTTCATAAAATAACCCTTGCCCATAAACATTTGGTATTGAATTTGTCATTTATTACATTTTCAATTGCCCATACCTAACCATGTGGAATTGTAATGATCACTCACATCTTTATTTCTTTCAACATAATACAACCTGAAAATATGCAGAATGGAAGGCTTACTATCTCTTTATGGTTTCCAAACATGTGTTTCAGAAGAACCAATGGTGATTAAACTTAGATATATCAGTTGTAAGTGCATCAAGAATATCTACAAATAATCATAAACTTTGACATTTCTAAGCACACTAACTCACCTTCAGGCCTATTAAAAAAATACACAAGTACAAAAGGAAAATTTAGCCCACGGAAGTTCTATACTTCTCTCTTTTGCAGGCAGAACCTCTATTGAGCCTATATGACATTCACATGTTTCCTCATGCTGTAAGAAAGTGTTATTCTCACCTCAACAATTTTTATGAGCTCCTTTCTTACTTAAATTCAAAACAATAGTATATAGTGTTTAGCATTTCCAAGTGGTGGTAAATTCCTTCAATGAAGAGATTCTCAGCCCTGAATGAACAATCTCCTGGAGGCACCATCAACACTCTTCTCACTTTAATTCTACTAATCATCTTCCTCATTGTCATGTTTTCTATTTATAGAAGTCTATAAAAATTTATTCTCTCCACTGTTTGCAATATCTCAGAAGATGCTTGGGTGCAATTCATTATCAGAAAGTAAGTTAATTAATACCAAACACACAGAGAACCCAAAGAATGGTGCCAAACATAATTTCCTTCTTGAATTGCCTCAAAGTGTATATTATAAGGGAAAGCTAGAAGATCATCCTCCTTGTGCCTTTTTTGCATGCTATGTCCTCTCATTCCCCTCATACACATGCTTAAATCAAGTGTTCTCACTTCATATGTCTCAGGGTCAAAGGCCATGGTGACTGTTGATCCAGACTCCATCTAAAGAGAGAAATGACAGATATTTATTGTCGAGTCACCTCATCCTCTGTAGAAATCAGCTTAGCTCACTCAGTTTTCTGGAGTGAAGCATGGTTAAGACATATAAATATAGTAAGGTTATAAACATAACTCATTACACAACCTAGATGCAAAGAAAAATGCCATTAATATATCATACTTTTCCTCATGACCTCCTATCCTATAACTGATGAGGAGGGGAAAACTTCCTATTAATGACCAAAAATAGTTCAGTAATTTAAATAATTCTTTTAGAAGTATGCTGTCTTTTTTGAGTAAATTCAGATATTCTTCAGACATGCTGATTCTCTTCCTAAGAGGATATCTGGATCCACTGTATCAGAAAAGAAACAAATTCTTCTGCTAGGACTTGACTTCTGACATCCAAATCAAAGGCTCAAAGAAGCTGTGGCTGCTTGTTACATCTACTGTAACCTGTGATTGGTGCTCTTCAAGCTTGACCAAGGCTTACTGACACTCCCTGGATGATGTTGTAGCAGGAAGGGAACTGATGCAGGATAAGACCCTCAAATAACTTGATCAGAGGGAAAAGAATTTATTAAAAGCCAGCGGAGCACATGCAGTTAGTAGCTCCAAAGATACATGCTCCCTGAGATTGATTTTCTTACAGGTTATATACCTTTTACAAAATACATGTGTCCATGCAAAGGGCTCATGATCCCTTTGTCTAGAGGTATATGTCACTCTCATGACTCCAGAAGGGGAGGGTGAGTTTTGGTGGGGTCAGCAAGGGGAAAGGGGTTTCCAGACCACTAGTTTCCGCTATGTACAAGTCCTGTCTTCCTTGCTTGGTGTCACAACTGGCTCCAGGCCACTTTTCTGAAAGCTATAGGAAGTAGTTAATCTATAACTGGCTAACTCAGTTGCCCCTGCAGGCTCCTTTCCCTTGCATTCTTTTTTGTTTCTTTCTTCTCAGGGAAGAGGGGGCCGGTCCCTCCTTCTCCAATGTGTGCTATTGCAGACACCATAGACCCATCTGAGGTTTACCTGCAACACCTATTGACCTCATCTTACCCCCACTCTGTCACCAAGGTCTCTTATTCCTACCATGTGACCCTTTTTGGGCAAATGAGTTTGTAATATTTGTATTTTTTTAGTTTGCTGACTTTTATTGTTAGAAAATAGCACTGGGCAGTGCCAGGTATATGAAGGTTGTGAAATTACAAATTACATTTCTGCTTGGGAGGGGCCATTGTTTTGCTAATGTTTTCTGGGGGAGGAATTTTGATTGCCCCCAGCCTGATTTGGAGAGAAGAAGGAGAAGAGGCAGAAAGAAGCCATGTTTACAGAGTGAGAGCAGAGAGAATACAGGGTGCTAAAGAAGCCAGTTTGTACAGAGAGAGAGGTGTGTAGATAGGGAACCAGAGCTGAGGGGCTTTACAAACTCCACTGAGACTGGTGGGGCCTTTGATTCTAGGAGGAACCGGAGAAGATTCTCCTGGTTGTGAAACTAGAGAATGTGTCAGGGCTTTGGGAGCCACTGAATGAGAGAGAAGAGGTCTTCCCTGCCTGTTTGCTTGTTGGCTAGTGCGAGACTGTAAAGCCAGAAGCCATGGCCAGAGCCACTATCACAGCAGCCCGGCCCATGCAGGTTCGCATTGGATTCGGACAGTCGGTAAAGAAACAAAGGAGCCAAAAACTGGTGGGCCATAGCCTTTAATCCTACCTTGCACCCGGCGGGCAAGTAAAAATACACACTGGGCTCCAAAACCCAGTCACACTCAGTGCTCACAAAGCCACTGACTTATCCGAGTTTCCTAGAATCAAAGGTTTCTAGCTCACCAGACTTATTCTCCTCAGGTCCCCATCTCCTTCCTTATCCCAGATACAAACTCTACATAAACTGGCATCTCACTCAGCACTCCGCCATCTTGGCTGCTTCTCCTGGCCTCCTCCACGTGGCCTTTCTCTGTTCTCCTCTGCTCTCTCTTGCTAATCTCAGGAACCAAGCGGCAAGTTCCCGTTCTACCCCTATTTTATAGTGTAGCTTCACAACCTCTAATCCAATATACAAAATAGGGAAGTCTCTAATACAAAGTCACTTCTCTGAGGCATGATTGGATTGTACCACCCCTCATCAAAAAGGGTGGGAAAGGCTTAATCCCAAAACCAAGCCTCATGCTACAACAATTCTCAACACACATTAATATCACCTGGGCAACGGCCTCTTTAACAAAGTGAGCATAATACATTTTATCTGCCCAACAGAGACTTTAATAAAGGAATGGCCCACCAATTTTTGGCTCCACTGTTTCTTTACCATCTGCCCGAATCCAAAAAGAACCTGCATGTGAATGGCCACAACGGCAGCAGCCCCTAGCCATACAACCCCCTTATAGAAACTTCCTCATTTGGTATCTTTAGCTTTTTGTAGATCCCATCTCTTCTATGCAGAAACCAAAGAAGACCCAATAAAGTTAAGCTCAGGAATATCTTTTGCCTGTTTGCAATATGGTCCCAAGTTTAAGGTAATGCCACAAGTTGGTACAGAAACAGCTTAAGAGGTGATTTCCTTCCAGGATCTGAAGTACAGTGTGCAAAAAAGATCCCCTTCTCCCTTCAACAGTATCATGTACTTACTTATCTAACACTCCTCCCCCTCAACCTTCTAGAAGAAGGAGATTCGGAACATCTATATCTGCCATGCTCACTCTGTTCTCTCTTTGTCTTCTGTTTCCCTCCATCCTAAATTGCCAGAAGGTGATGGCCTTTTCTTTGTCACTTTGTCCATATACTATATTACATTCTCTTTCCTCACTCCTGTTAACCCTTTACTGTGGACAGGAATATTTTTTCATAAATGCTATGGAGAATATTAATATCTGAGCCCTCCAAGTTTGGTGTTACATCTTCTCTTTCTCCTTTCTGCATTCTGACTAAAACAAGTCCAAATCTTTTCCCAAACAAGTGGGTATTTCAGACCATTTTGGAGACAGTTATAAACTCCAAAAGGCAAAGGGAAATAATAACAATAATTTTCTAATTTTTACCCCTTCCAGCTAACTTTTAGCTTGCTAAAACTTTTTCAAGATAAAAGAAAGATGGCTCTGGCCAGTTGGCTCAGTGGTACAGCATCAGCTCACCACGAGGATGTCCCGGGTTCAATTCCTACTCAGGGCACACAGAGAAGTGACCATCTGCTTCTCCATCACCCTCCTCCCCCTTCTCTCTCTGTCTCTCTTTCTTCCTCTCTGGCAGCAATGACTCGATTGGTTCAAGCAAATCGGCCTCAGGCACTGAGGATGCTCAGTGGAGCCTTCTCCTCAGGTGCTAAAAAAAAAAATGCTCTGTTGCGAGCATGGTCCCAGATGGGCAGAGCATTGGCCCCAAACGAAGGTTGCTGAGTAGATTCTGGTAAGGGTGCATCAGGAGTCTGTCTCTCTATCTCCCCTCCTCTCACTTTAAAAAAGAAAAAAGATTCAAAATTGATTGTGTGAGAAAGGACATTTGTGAGTTATATAAAAATATCTAGCCAATAATGTTTACAAATTATACTTCCTTAAGCAGATACTTTTTGACGATACTTTTACATATGGAAAATAAAGAAAACAAGACTCAGAAAGAATAATGGTCTAAAGAAAGATTTGCTTGTTGGGTTATTTATCATATTTTACATAGTCTCTGTTAAATGACAAAATGGAATTTTATGGTTTTTTTAAGAAAGACTTATCTGATGCCTTTAAGTTCTTTATAAACTTTAATTTTATTGCCTTTCAGTTTTACATTTTTAATTTAAGATTTTAAAATCAAAATCTGTTCTTAGTGATCACTGGAACAGTTTACCAATAATTGAATTCATATCTGTAGCCGAGTATAGCTTTCTTTTTAATCCCTCTAAGGTTTTGTGAATTTGGATGTTACTGAAATTGTTAAAACCATCCATGAATTCTTCCTGTTTAAAGTCTTTCTTGTGTGCACTCTCATTTACTATGGTAATTTACAATGTATTTTCAAAGATTCAGAATATCCTTTTTATTTATGCAAAACAAAGCATTTCTTCTGTGAAGTCCCACAACTATTTTGATTCTGCAGATCATATGTTAATTTAAATGTTTTCTGTGTATAAATATAGAGCTTATATCTTTGTATGTGCCCAGAAAATTTAGTCAGTCTGTGGGGCAAAAAAAAAAAAAATGTTCTGAATGGTTAATAATTGTTAAAACAATTTAGTCATGTGGAAAATAAATGTAACTATATGAGAATGTAGCCATGCCTGTGGGGTATTAGAAATGAGCTATTAATATCTAGGCTTGTGGAATATTACATTTCTTTTATTGCTACTGAATGAAGTTATTAAAATAGTTGATGAATTTTATATTCCAAAAGAAAATATTTATAGATAATAATCATTTCCCTGATGAAGTGACTCCTATCTTTATGTGTTTTCTTTTTGCAGCAAATCCATTCTTGGGTCTATGCTTTTCAGCTTGACATTACAGAGTGAGCCTCCCATAGAAATGGTAACTCCAGGAGTGTGGGATACAAGTCAGCCATCTCCAGTTACCCTGCAGATAAGTGCCAGGCTATGAGATGAAAGTGCACAAGGCAAGAAATGCTTGATAAGTAGCTTGTTGTCAATTATAGAAACAATTTTCTTCTAGGATCACACATTTTAATAGCCTTCTCTTTCTCCAGCCACTGGGATTTGTAAAATCACTATAGCTTTTATTTTGTTTTCAGTACTCTCAAAGTCCTTTTCTTCTAGCTTAGGTAATAGCAATTTCAAGCCATTCTCCATCTAAGACAATCATGAAGGAGAGGGATGGAATGTTGCCATTAGTGTGCTCATTCTGTGAATTCATTCTTCCCATTGCTAAAAGTAGTCACTGGTATTTATTATTAACTTTATACCTTACTCACACCTGCCTCTGCATTGTGTCATGTTCCTTAAAATATCTTCTGTACATTTCCTAAATGACTAGCAACTAGCTTAGCGGTGGGGGAGAAACTGCAACAAAGTCTATCTACTACTTTGTTTATTTTTTATTTTTTCTTAAAGCTTCTCTGCTTTTTGTGATCATGAATGAAAGGCAGTTAATGATTTCAAGCTTTGTTTATTAAGGCTGAGAACTCCTTATTTGTTCATGATTATAAGTGATTATATTGGTCAGATGTCTGAAGAATGGCCACTGCCATACATGGAAATGCAGGGATTATAGACATTCCATCTCTATAGAAAAGGCTGAAAACTGTTTTTCTGGGCACCACTGTTTAGAAACTGATTGTTCAACTTCTGTGCTATTGGCATTTTGGATCAGATAATTCTTTGTTCTGTGCATTATAGAATATTTAGCAGCATCTTTGCTATCTACCCACTAGATGGCAGTAATACTACCCCAGTTCTCACAATCAAACCTTCAGGTACTGTCAAAAGCCCTGGAGGGATAAATTTGCCTTCAGGTGAAGATCACTGCTTCTAGAGGAAGCTAGTGGAGTCTTTAGGCTCTTAAGTTTCCAGGTTTGGGGTAAAGAATGTGAGGGACAGAGTGTAGCAAGATGAAGAAGATGCTGAAAATAGAAGACAAAAGTAATACTAATAGAAATGTGGCTTTCCTTCTGAAGGAGGAAAGAAGTCCCCACCACACAATAGCCAAAGATCCATTTCTAACCTGTGAACACAATGATTAAAAAAAAAAGAATATTTGTTCAGTTGGATCTTGGCACAATCACAGATACTCAAAATATGATGGCATTACTGATTAGCAGATGTTTCTTTGTAATAGGACAACTGCCTTACTTTAAGAGGATGAATGTATTTTTTTATTGATTGTTATTTCTTGCCAGGTACACAACACCTCCACTTAACAAAAATCTTCCAAGTTCAATCATTTCCAGAAGTTTTTGGACATAAATTCATGATTATAGGGCTCCTTAGTGTCAGTGATGGGAGAAAAGTAAGGGAGACTATCAGATGAGATTCTCTTTGGTTCTTCTTAGATGCAGAGGAAAGCTGCTTTAGAAACACAGGTCGTGGTAAGTAGAATTTGAAGAAAAATTTCAAGCATTTAACAGCAGTTTAGATTCCCAACTAGACATACCATATTTATCTTCTTAAGTGGGGGTGGGGGGAGATGTATGATATAAATATTCAATAGTAGTCGAAAAAGTTGTATCATTTGATTTTTACAAAATAATTTCAATTTCAAATGGTAAAGACATAAAGGGAAACTTCTCAAAACATTCTTAATTGGTGATGAAATATATAAAATACAATAAGTTATTAAGGTGTTAAGTTAAAACCCTTAATAACCAGTATCACTCTAATCACATACAGCTAAATTTAGAGCAGAATTTTTCAACCCAGATATTATGAGATAGTAAGAAAATTGGAAGCAAGTTCTGCAATCAGCGTTGCATTAGGGAGTCAGTATGAGTCTCAGAAAAAGACATCAGACTGGGAGTTAAGAAATCTGGATTTTAGCCTGACCTGTGGTGGCGCAGTGGATAAAGCGTTTACCTGGAAATGCTGAGGTTGCCGGTTCGAAACCCTGGGCTTGCCTGGTCAAGGCACATATGGGAGTTGATGCTTCCGGCTCCTCCCTCCTTCTCTCTCTCTGTCTCTCTCCCTCTCTCTCTCCTCTCTAAAAATGAATAAATTAAAATAAATAAATCACCCTTGAAAAAATTAAAAAAAAAAAAAAAAGAAATCTGGATTTTAGATTTGGCTCTTTAACAGAAAACTTGATGGCTGTGAACCAGTTAAGTAACCTTCTATTTTCTCCTCTGTACAATGAAAGGATTATACTAACCTACCTGAGTTCTTTCAGGTCTATATTTTTTTGATTGTCCCTATCTGGTGAGCAGTTATTGCCACACTATATCCAACCCGATATGATAAGAGATATGATATGTCATAGAACCTGAATCTTTCTGGTCACTCCATTTTGGAGAGTTCTTTAGTTGATGTGCTGACTGGAAGCAGAGGATAGAATAAAGTAGATCTGAGTTCAGAAGTGAAAAGTCTCCCTCAACTTCCTGCCTCTCCCCTTATACAATCTAGTAGAGTGGCTCTATCACAATTTAAGAACTGAAAGCAAAGTTTTTTAGTTAATGTTGCTCTTTTTCTATCAATGTTGCTCTTATTCTAGTTTATATATCTCTACTTCCTCACCTCCCCGTCCTTGTCTCATTCACTATATTCTGACTAATGTGTCTTCACCACACTTAATTAACTGTCGCCAGTGGTGGTTTTCAGTCCTCTTCATACTTTCCCTCTCTGTAATTTTTATCCCTATCTCTTCCCCATCACAGAACACTCTTCTCCTTTGGCTTTGGTGTTACTGCCCTCTTACAGTTCTCTTTATATGTCTTTGGCTATCCTTTCTCTGCCTCCTCTGCTGGCTCCCCTTCTTTTGCTAGTCTTCACTGTTGACAGTTTTCAAGGTTCCATCTGCTGCTCATTGCCTTTTTTTAAAAGAGATTTTATTGATTTTAGAGAGAGGAGAGAGAGTGGGGGGAAGAGAGTGGACATCAACTCATAGTAGATGATTCTCATCTTGACCAGGCAAGCCCAGGGTTTCAAACCAGTGACCTCAGCATTCTAGGTCAATGCTTTATCCATTGTGCCACCACAGGTCAGGCTACTTATTGCTATTCTTAGTACATATATGGTACCTAAAAGAATTACTTCAAAAGCAGGGGTGTTCATATAATGACCAATATGATTTTTATCAATATATTTATATTACATCTCTTTTCCACTGACTGAGAGACTTCTGATGACATTGATAGAATTTTTATCCCAATATCTCACACAATACATGGTAAGTAATATTTGTTAAATTAATGACATGTGTCCATATTGCTAAATACTGCACTAACCCAATCTACACATATCTCTAAATTTAGCACTTTGGGCCTCTTATCTGAATCCAGATACCACAATGTTCAGTTCTTCCTTTTACGTAAGTGGGCTTTCTCCTTAAATCACACTTCTTACCTACTTAATTACCCAAAATATTTTACTTTACCTAACATTTTATAATATGCTATCTTCTATTGTCATTGGTATTGGGGGAAGCAATAGTTTATTACTGATAAAAATTATACCAAAAAAGTGACAACAAATTTTGGAGCTTACACATGAAATTGCTAAAAATTTTTAAATAACTAAGAACCCAAGTAAATTAAACTTTTTCAAACAGCAACTCACACAAGTCTACCTCATAACGTTCCTCACTTTGCTCTGAGTTCCCAATCTAACATAATCCAGCAGAGAAAATAAATTCTGTAGCTCTTCTAGTAAGAAAATAAAAAAAATATTATATTATAATCTTAAATACCTCATTTATATAGTTTGAAAATGTATTTTTTGTTAAGTGCTATATTATTTGCTAAAACCAAATTATTCATTGAAGCATGGCTTCATGAAGAGCACATTGAGCTACGAAACAAGTAGACCTGCATTCTGGCCCCTGTCTAGCAATTTAAACTACAGAGCCAACACAAAAATATTCCACTGCTTATGTACTTTCACAGCTGGTGTTTAACAGAGAAGATTTCACTCTCCCATCAAAATGGTTCACAGAGTTTCATGAAGTAGAAACTAACATAGAATAACACTTTTTATTTTTCCAAGTGATTTCATGAAACAAGTATAATTTCCCTCTATAATTTTTATCATTTAATAATACAAAGACATTTTAAGTCTGACATGTAGAAAAGCTACCATTTCAATATTAAAATAAAACAGTTATTTTATGAAAAGTTTATATATTGTTACTTTTTTTCATTTTTTCCTCAGAAAACATTACAGATTACTAACTTATGCCAATTATATAAATCATTGAGGGTTTGCTAATTACCATGTATATTTAAATACCAAGTCCAAATCTAATGATTTTTTAAAGTTATTTTTAAGTATAAGTAGCATAGACAATATAGGAATTTTTCTTTAGTGTTTACAGATATAAGACGAAAATTATTAAATTAGAATGTATTTTTGAGGTTCTCAGTATGTGGAACACTTTTCTTTTATTTCAAATTGACTGTCCAGCTACTAAGTGGGAATATATGAAACTTGATTTTGAAGATGATAGACATAATCTTGAAGAACCACCGATAGAGTGTTTAAAACATATTGCCAGACTTTCACAGAAACAGTCTGCCTTACTATAAGTGACCCAGGTCTTGTGAGTCAATGTTGCCTGCTCTTCATGACACCGTTAGTCACACTGGTGTTCATAACTTTAAAGAATGAACCTTTCTTCCCACATAATTTCTTTCATTTACTGAAGTCGCACCTGTGGGTTAATCAATTAATGTCTAGGAGCTAAATTAGTAATTTTGTATGTTTTTTTTTAAAGTTTTTTTCCCCATGGTATTAAACAGCTTTAACCTTGGTCAAAAGAAAAAATAAAAAGATTGAAAGTCATTCAGTTAAAACAAAAAAGCAGAGTGATTTGATATATGCATCACATTTAACAGGAATAAACCATTGTGTAACTATCTTTCAAGTGAGTATAAAGTTGTTTTAATAAACAGGAAAAAGCAAAATTGAATTAAATATCTTAACAGATTTTAAAAGTACAAAAATAAATCACATTTTAATAGTACTAAATTAGTGACTAAAGAGTGCTTTGATTTTGTCACACAGTAATTATCTGAATAAAATCAAAACCCTGGGAATAACTTCAAGGGAATCATGGACTTTATATATATATATTTACAACTGGTAATATTTAAACTGCAACTGATTGTGCTCATTCATAAAATGGTAAAAACATAAATTTAAGAAAGTAGCTCTTTACATATATACTGTGATAAGATATATAACATAATAAGGCATTTAATTCCGAGAATGAGAAATAATTTAAAGGTTCTGAACAGGGGAGTTATGTGATCTGAATAATCTTTCTGAGTAAATTCATTTGAGCTCAAGTTGAAGAACAGATTGAGACGAAAGTAAGAGTGAAAGTAAGCAGTACAGCAAACGGTTAATGTGATATTTTAGGTCAGAGGTTATGGGGGTTATAACTACGTGACAGCAATGGACCTTGGAAGAAATGGCTAGGTTTCAGAGGCATGTTTTAGAAGTTGAGAAGACATAAATTGATGATTAATAGTAATTAAGGGGTAAGTCAATTGAGAAACTAAGGAATCAAGCCAATGGAGAATCTAAGTTTTTCAATTGATCAGTGAGGCAGATGTTCGTCTTTTTCAGGAGAAAGAATAAGTTTGGGCTATTCAAAACAGAGGTATTGAGTATGATCAAGTGTTCTGTTTTGGGTAATCTTGTTACTACCCTGCTCTTTCATTTCAACTTCTACTGCTCTTTTCCTCATTCACTTCAAGCCATTAGTCTCCCTGACATATTTCAAGTGTGCTAGTTCCTTTCCCATATCTAAAGCTTTTCATTTGCTTTTTTCTCTACTGGAAATACTCCTTCCTCAGTTCTTCATATGACTGAATTATCTTATCATGTATGTATGTCTTGGCTTAAATGTAATATCAAGGATATACTAATATACTCAACCTTAAATAATTTCCCAAACATTAAACTAAGGGAGGAAAAAAAGCCATAAACAAGAGAGCATTTACTCTATAATACCATTTATTTGAAGTTCTAAAGTGGGGAATAGTAATATAGAGTACAAGAAATCATACCAGTATTTGCTTCTGGGGGCATGAAAAAACTGTTTCATAGCTTGTGGTTTTTACCTGATTTATGCACCTATCAAAACATATTGAACAGAATCAGGATGTTTCCTTCTGTGTAAATTATGCTTCAATAAAAAGAGTTAAAGGGAGTAAAAAAGCATTATTCACTACTGGGGGAAAGGGAATTTGATCAAAACAAAATAAATAGTTTTAGCAATTTAGTAAAATTTTGTTGTAAATGTTTTTCTTCTGAGGCCTTTCTGGTGAAGAAGGCAGTGACAACACAGAAAAGGAGCCCAAATATACTTTTAAAATTACCTATAGTCCAATTCTTTCATTTTTTCAGATGAAGATGGCTTTAAAAGAAGTTGTAGAGAAATTTTGACTTTTAAAATATTGAATATTTCTTATTACCATTCTTAGGAATTTTACCCAATGGGAGTTGATCAACAGAGTGTCAGTTTGGAGGAAACGGTGTTCAAAAGCTGTCCTTGTTATAGGAGAGATGCTGTTCTTCAGCTGAATTCTGGTACTGAATGCATCTAGAACAGTGTGAGAAAACATAATGAACTGTCAGTGAGTCAATAGCCACGGTCTTAGATTTAGATTTCTGTTTGGGACCACTCTTCAGGGGGAAACACTTGGACATTTAAGCAAGTTCTATTCTCTGGCATTTTAACTCCAAAATCCCAGTGAACTCTGATAATTTAAAACCAGAAATCAGGGATGATTGAGATCATTGTTTTTGCAATTTAGACCAAAGAGTTTTCTGAACTCTGATGAAACTTGCTTTGAGGAAATCATCTTTAAAATGTATCTTTTCTTCAAAGGCCCACTTGGGTTTAAGTTAATTTGTAAAAGAAAGTAAATGGTTGCCTACCTCTCTCCCAAGTAGCACATGTTGCAGGGTTCAAATAAATCTGTCTGCCCTACAGAGACAGATTTGCCCACCAAAATCACATCATTTAAAAAGTGGCAAGGATAATGAGGAGGAAAAAATAAATGTGAATTATCTCAAGTAAGCTTCTATTTTTATTTATTTTTTCTAGAAAAGAATAAAGTTAGTGGCAAATAAGCTGATGAAATAACCTATCAAACTGTCCCAAGAAGATAAAGAACTTGTTTTCTAAAATAAACTAAAATAAAATTTAAAAACTAGAGTAAGATTTTATACTGTGTATTTACAGCAACATTGATTAGTATAGAAACCTCCAGTAAATTATAGTTTCCAATCTGGTTTTGCAGACTGTCTGAAGGAAAGAAAAGATACTTGTGGTCCTATCGCTTCTACTGCAATAATGAAATCTACTCCTTTCCTTTGGTCCTGGTTAGCGCCCCTGGGTGGGATGAAATAACTGTTTCAGAAATGCATGCCACTTTGAGAAGATGGAAATTTTCTCACCCTTTAGAGGTACTTGCATTTTTTACTTCCAGGTAAGAATTATATAACAAACATAGTATTAGTGATGAGAATAACAGGTTTGAAGAGAAAAACTATGGGACAATAAGACAAATTCAGTAGATATTTTATTTGTTCCAAATTTTAATATCTACAGATAAATTTTGGTAACTGTAAACTATGAATATACATTTTAAACAAACTTAAGCTATAATTGTGTCTTTTGTACTAAACTTGAAGTTATAACTATAGTTTTTTAAATAAAAAGTGTCTTATTGTTCTTTCAGAAATAAAAAAAAATATGGAAAGATAAAATTCTTGACTCCTTTCTTTTAAAAAAAGAGCTTGTAAAAATTGGAATCATATCTTTTTTACTATTTTAATAGTGTGGCAAAATACAATTAATATGCCAATTATAATTAAAAGAATGAAAAAATCTATCTCTTATACACTCTCCAGATGCATCCTCAGGAAAATAAGGAAAAACTCATGAAGGTAGGTATGGTGTCTTTTTCTAGCTAAGGAAAATCATGTGGGATGGTTTAGAGAAGCAGCTCTTTCTTGGTTTCTATTTTATATTCAAAGCCAAGAAGAGATATTTTTAAATCTGTCTTAATAACATCAGCTCACTAATGCCATGAAGAAAGTCTGCAGTCTCAGAGAAGACTTGTGGAATCCAGTTCTATTCTGAATTGTCTCTGAAGGAAGGACAGAGGTGGGAGAGAGTGACACAAAAGACTAAAACTGATTTATTTTAAAATTAGTGTCATTTATAAAACTTCTGGGGTGCAAAAGGTTTTTTTCCCTATTACTTATGAGTTACTAGATTCCTCTTCATCTTCAAAGCTCAAAATTTACAAATTTTTTTAGAATCCTACATTTTTTAGCACCTCTCACATTGAAGATTTTTTTTAGTTTTATGGTTTCTTCCATTAATGAATCTGTGCCCAGAAGCCCACTCTTCCTTGATAAATGACAAATGGATGATTGATAGACATGTAAGTAGATATACATACATACATACATACATACATACATACATACATACATAGGGTGAGGGAGGGAGGAAGAACTTTTTTGTTAGTTAAGCTTGGAGCTTTTACCTTTATTAGAAGACTTCTCTGTAGATCCTAGAATTGACTACTTCTGCATAGTACAGTGCTCTATTACTTTATAAATTACATTTTATTGCATTGTGTTTACATGCAACATGTGAAACGTAATTTTACTCCCATTAAACTGAGAACTACCGAAGGCAAAATAGATCATCTTTATGTTTCTGTTTCCCAAGGGCTTAAATAATACCTGGGACATAGTAATTACTCACTGTTGAATCAATCACTTTCTAAAATACCTTATGATTATTTGTGCCTTATTTTAATATTCAAATATTATTATTTGAAGAAATCATTTGTTATCTCTATGACCCACATTACTTTGTACAGTTGAATGAGTTAATAAGAGAATAATATGGTTAAGAAAATAAATTAACAATTGATTGATGTCATCGGGGTTATTCACAGTTCATGCTTATACTTTAAGGCTCTCTGGAAAAAGACAGGTTCTCTACCTTACTCCTAACCTCTTTTCTTGATTTAGATATGTAAGACTAGTCAAAATCAGCAAAATTTTTTACTAAATTCTAGTGTTTTATTCAAATAAGACTTAGAATATTAGCACAATTATTATTTCATTATTCCTGAACTGATTAGCTAATAGAAAGTTGGTTCAAAATGTGAAGGTAACAATTCATAGAATAAGAGAAAACGTACTATAAGCAAATTTATATCTGATAATGGAATTATATCCATAATATATAAATACTCTTACAATTCAACTACAAAATGACAAATAACTCAATTTTTATTTGTTTTTTTCCTGCAAGAGAGAAGGAGAGAGACAGGGATAGGCAGACAGGAAGAGAGAGGGAGAGAGACAGGGATAGGCAGACAGGAAGGGAGAGAAATGAGAAGCGTCAAGTCATAGTTGCAGCATCTTAGTTGTCATTGATTGCTTTCTCATACGTGCCTTGACCAGGGGGCTCCAGCAGAGCCAATAAACCCTTGTTCAAGCCAGTACCCTTGGCTCAAGCCAATGACCTTTGGTTCAAGCCAGTAAACTCTGGGGTCAAGCCAACGACCATGGGATCATGTCTAAGAGCCTATGCTCAAACTGGTGAGCCTGTGCTCAGCCTGCGCTCAAGTCAGTGACTTCAGGGTTTCGAACCTGGGTCCTCAGCATCCCAGCTTAACATTCTATTTACTGTGCCACCGCCTGATCAGGCTTAATTTTTAAATGGTCAAAGGATATGAATATATATTTCTCTAAAGAAAATGTACAAATGTCCAATAAATCAATTAAAAGACATTCAACATCATTAATCACTAAGGAAATACAAATGAAAACTGCAGTGAGATAATTACTTCACACTCAATAAAATGGCTATAGTCAAAAAGACATAAATGTTAGTGACAATGTGGAGAAATGGAAAATCTCATATATTGCTGGTGGAAATGTAAAATGAAAGCAATTTGTCAGTTCCTTAAATATTAAACATTCCATTGTCATAATGACCCAACAATTCCACAGTTAGGTATATACCCAAGATAAATGAAAAATATTTTCATTCAAAAACTTGTACATGAATGAACAGAGCAGCATTACTCATAATAGCCAAAAAGTAGAAACAACTCAAATGGCCATCAGTTAATGAATGGATAAATGAAATGTGGTATTTCACACAATGAAATATTATTTGATGATAGAGGGAATGGATATTAATATATGTTTCAGCACAAATAAACTTTGAAAACATCACACTAAGTGAAAGAAGCAAGTTACAAAAGACCACATGTTGTATGATTCCATTTGTAAGAGATGTCCTGAACAGATAAATTTATAGAAATAGAAAAATTAGTGGTCACTTAGGGTTAAGGGAGCTTGGAGAGAAATGAGGAATGGTTGTTGATGGATATAAGGTTCCTTTTTGTGGTTATGGTTGCACAACCCTGAAGAAATGCTAACAGCCTTTGAATTGTACACTTTGTGGTATTTAAATTATACCTTAAAAAAGACTATTAAAATTTTTGTTTTTATTTGCAAATCATATATATATATATATTTTTTAAATGTATCAGTTTTATTTTTTATTATTTATTTAGAAATTAAATTTAATGGGGTGACATTGATCAATAAGAATGCATAGGTTTCAGGTAAATATCTCTATAGCATTTGATCTGTTAATTTCATTGTGTGCCCATCATTTTTATATCTCACTTATTTGTGAAATCATATAGTTCTTAGCTTTTTCTGATTTACTTATTTCACTTAGCATAATATTCTCAAGGTCCATCCATGTCATGAATGGCAATATATTATTGTTTCTTAAGGCTAAGTAATATTCCATTGTATATTTCCTTTATCCAGTCTTCTATCAGAGGACACTTTGATTGTTTCCATGTCTTGGCCACAGTGAATAATGCTGCAATAAACATGAGAGTGCATGTGTCTTTGTGTACCAATGATTTTGAGTTTTTAGGGCAGATACCCAGTAAAGGGATTGCTGGATCATATGGTAGTTCTATTTATAATATTTTGAGGAACCACCATACATGTCTTTCGTGTGATTGTACCGATTTATATTCCCACCAGCAGTGAATGGGTGTTTCTTTTTTCTGCATAACCTATTAAAGCTATTAAAAATTTTTAAATGGTAATTATAAAGGTGAAAACAATGAATCATTATATCCATAAAGCACAATTCTCTCATGGGACAACTTTTTAAAGTAAATGAAGCATCAGCAGGTTATTTTTTGCCACTTAATATTGTTTTATTAAGATGTACCTTGGTATATTTTAAAGACTTAAATGTGTCAACTAATATTTATTAAAGTTCATGAATATTTCTGTTAAAAAAGTCTCAATCAGAATAAAGACTGTAATAATGCTCAGTTTTCTTTATTTTCTTTTTATTGAATTTATTGGGGTGACACTTGTTGACTAAATGAAACAGTTGTTAGATGTATAACTCCTCAACACATTCTCAGTATGGTGTGTTCACCACTCCAAGTCAAGCCTCTTTCCATCACCCTTTATCTCCCCTTCACACTCCTCCACTATTCACCACCCTTTCCCATTCCCCTGACAACCAACACACTGTTTGTGTTCGAGTTTCTTTTCCTTCCTATCCTTTTTACTTCAATCTTTCCACTCTTCCACTAAGCTTTCCAAAATACCCCTTGACAGCTGTCAGCCTGCTCTCTATCTATGAATCTGTCTCTATTTTGCTTGTTACTTCATTTTCTTCATTAGTTTCCACATATGAGTGAAATTATATGGTACTTTTCTTTCTCAGACTGGCTTATTTCACTAGCATAATGCTCTGCAGGTCCATCTATGTTGTCACAAAGGATAAGACTTACTTCTTTTTATGCCCAAATACATGCCATTGTGTAAGTGTACAACAGCCTTTTTATTCACTCATCTACTGATGGACACGAGCTGCTTCCAAACCTTGTCTATTGTAAATAATGCTGCAATGAACATAGGGGTGCACAAATTCTTTCGAATTAATGTTTTGTGTTTCTTCAAATAAATTCCCAGAAGTAGAATCACTGGGTCATAAGTAAATTCCATTTTTAATTCTGTAAGGTACTACATATGCTCTCCACAGTAGCTGCATGAATCTTCATTTCCACCAACAGTGCATCCTCACCAACACTTGTTGTTTCTTGGATTTATTGATGAGTGCCATTCTGACAGGTGTGAGCTGATATCTCATTATGGTTTTAATTTGCATTTCTCTGATGATTAGTGACATTGACCATCTTTTCATATGTCTGTTAGTCATCTGTATGTCCTCTTTGGAGAAGTGTCTATGTCTTTTGCTTATTTTTTAATTTAATTGCTTGGTTTTTTGGGGTTGAGTTGTTTGTTCTTTGTAAATTTTGGGAATTAACCCTCAATCAGATGTATATTATTGCTGAATATGTTCTCACATTCAGTGGGTTGGCTTTTCATTTTGTTTATGGTTTCCTTGCCATGCAAAAACTACTTAGTTTGATGTAGTCCTATTGGTTTACTTTTTCTTTTCTTTCCCTTGCCCAAGGAGATATATCAGAAAATATTGCTATAAAAAATGCCCAATATTTCACTACTTATGTTTTCTTCTAGGACTTTTATGATTTTGAGCCTAACAGTTAAGTCTTTAATTCATTTTGATTTATTGTTGTATATGATGTAAGGAAGTATTTGTTTGCATGTATCTGTCCAGTTTTTCCAATATCATTTATTTGAATAGACCATCTTTACCCAATTGTATGCCCTTGTTTCTTTTGTCAAATATAAACTGACTCTAAAGGCATGGGTTTATTTCTGAGCATTCTATTCTTTTCCATTGATCTGGTTTTTGCCGTTACCACATTATTTTGATAACTATGGCCTTATAGTATAGTTTGATATCAGGTAGTGTAATTGTTCCAACTTTGTTCTTCTTTCTCAACATTGCTATGACTATTTAGGATGTTTTGTGTTGCCATATATATTTTTGGAATACTTGTTCTAATTCTGTAAAATATGCATTGATACCTAGATAAGAATTGTGTTGAAACAATAGGTTGCTTTGGTAATATGGACATTTTAATGATGCTAAATTATTAAATCCATGAACATGGTATATGTTTTCACTTATTTGTTTCTTCAGTTTCTTTCTTCGGTGTCTTAAAATTTTCCAAGCACAGATCCTTTACATTCTTGGTTAAATTTATTCCAGTTGGCTCAGTGGTAGAGAGTCAGCCTGGCATTTGGATGCCCCAGATTTGATCCCAAATAGGGCACACAAGAGAAGCAACTGTCTGCTTCTCCACCCCTCTCACCCCCAGCCATGGCTTGATAGGCTCAAGCAAGTTGGCCTGCAGGCTGAGATTGCCTCCAGTGACCTCTGCCTCAGGTGCTAAAAATAGCTCGGTTGCCAAGTAATGGAACAATGCCCCACATGGGCAGAGTATCACCCCATAGGTGGCTTGACAGGTAAATCCTGGTTAAGGTGCATGCGGGAGTCTGTCTCTTTGCCTGCACTGCTCTCAAATAATTTAAAAATATATATTCTAACTATTTTTCCTTCAATAAATTGTAAATGGGATTGTTTTCTCTTTTTATCTTTTATTAATCTGAGATAGTTAGAAAAACATTGATTTGTTGTTCCACTTATTTATGCATTTATTAATTAAAACTTGTATATTTCTTTTTTTAATAAATTTTTATTAATGGTAATGGGATGACATTAATAAATCAGGATACATATATTCAAAGAAAACATGTCTAGGTTATTTTGTCATTAAATTATGTTGCATACCCCTTGCCCAAAGTCAGATTGTCTTCCGCCACCCTCTATCTAGTTCTCTGTGCCCCTCCCCCTCCCCCTAACTCTCTCCCTCCCTCCCTCCCATGTCCTCCTTCCCCCCACCCCTGGTAACCACCACACTCTTGTCTATGTCTCTTAGTCTCGTTTTTATGTTCCACCAATGTATGGAATCATGTAGTTCTTGTTTTTTTCTGATTTACTTATTTCACTCCATATAATGTTATCAAGATCCCACCATTTTGCTGTAAATGATCTGATGTCATCATTTCTTATGGCTGAGTAGTATTCCATAGTGGATATGTGCCACATCTTCTTTATCCAGTCTTCTATTGAAGGGCTTTTTGGTTGTTTCCATGTCTTGGCCACTGTGAACAGTGCTGCAATGAACATGGGGCTACATGTGTCTTTACGTATCAATGTTTCTGAGGTTTTAGGGTATATACCCAGTAGAGGGATTGCTGGGTCATAAGGTAGTTCTATTTGCAGCTTTTTGAGGAACCACCATACTTTCCTCCATAATGGTTGTACTACTTTACAGTCCCACCAACAGTGAATGAGGGTTCCTTTTTCTCCACAGCCTCTCCAACATTTGCTATTACCCGTCTTGTTGATAATAGCTAATTTAACAGGGGTGAGGTGGTATCTCATTGTAGTTTTGATTTGCATTTCTCTAATAACCAATGAAGATGAGCATCTTTTCATATATCTGTTGGCCATTTGTATCTCTTCCTGGGAGAAGTGTCTGTTCATGTCCTCTTCCTATTTTTTTATTGGATTGTTTGTTTGTTTGTTGTTGAGTTTTATGAGTTCTTTGTAAATTTTGGATATTAGGCCCTTATCTGAGCTGTTGTTTGAAAAT
Organism: Saccopteryx bilineata; assembly: GCF_036850765.1. Taxonomy (NCBI): domain Eukaryota; kingdom Metazoa; phylum Chordata; class Mammalia; order Chiroptera; family Emballonuridae; genus Saccopteryx; species Saccopteryx bilineata. Next base: position 118,117,272 of record NC_089490.1, read on the forward strand.
ATCATTTCCCATTTAGTTGGCTGTCTGTTTATTTTGATATCAGTTTCTCTTGCTGAGCAAAAACTTTTAATTCTGATGTAGTCCCATTCATTTATCTTTGCCTTCACTTCTCTTGCCATTGGAGTCAAGTTCATAAAATGTTCTTTAAAACCCAGGTCCATGATTTTAGTACCTATGTCTTCTTCTATGTACTTTATTGTTTCAGGTCTTATATTTAGGTCTTTGATCCATTTTGAATTAATTTTAGTACATGGGGACAGGCTGTAGTCGAGTTTCATTCTTTTGCATGTGGCTTTCCAGTTTTCCCAACACCATTTGTTGAAGAGGCTTTCTTTTCTCCATTGTGTGTTGTTGGCCCCTTTATCAAAGATTATTTGACCATATATATGTGGTTTTATTTCTGGGCTTTCTATTCTGTTCCATTGGTCTGAGTGTCTATTTTTCTGCCAATACCATGCTGTTTTGATTATCGTGGCCCTATAATATAGTTTAAAGTCAGGTATTGTAATGCCCCCAGCTTCATTCTTTTTCCTTAGGATTGCTTTGGCTATTCGGGGTTTTTTATAGTTCCATATAAATCTGATGATTTTTTGTTCCATTTCTTTAAAAAATCTCATAGGGATTTTGATGGGAATTGCATTAAATTTGTATATTGCTTTGGATAATATGGCCATTTTGATTATATTTATTCTTCCTATCCAAGAACAAGGAATATTTTTCCATCTCATTGTATCTTTTTCGATTTCCCTTAACAATGCTTTGTAATTTTCATTATATAGGTCCTTTACATTCTTTGTTATGTTTATTCCTAGGTATTTTATTTTTTTGGTGCAATCGTGAAGTGGATTATTTTTTTGAGTTCGTTTTCTAATATTTCATTGTTGGCACATAGAAAGGTTATGGACTTTTGTATGTTAATATTGTATCCTGCGACCTTACTGTATTGGTTTATTGTTTCTAATAATCTTTTTGTGGAGTCCTTCGGGTTTTTGATGTATAGGATCATATCATCAGCAAAAAATGATACCTTTACTTCTTCTTTTCCGATATGGATGCCTTTTATTTCTTTGTCTTGTCTGATTGCTCTGGCCAGAACTTCTAGCACCACGTTAAATAAGAGTGGAGAGAGTGGACAACCCTGTCTTGTTTCTGATTTAAGGTAGAAAGTCCTCAGTTTTATGCCGTTTAATATGATGTTGGCTGATGGTTTATCATATATGGCCTTTATCATGTTGAGATATTTTCCTTCTATACCCATTTTGTTGAGAGTCTTAAACATAAAATTGTGTTGTATTTTATCAAAAGCCTTTTCTGCATCTATTGATAAGATCATGAGGTTTTTGTTCTTTGTTTTGTTGATATGGTGTATTACGTTAACCGTTTTGCGTATGTTGAACCATCCTTGAGATTCTGGGATGAATCCCACTTGATCATGATGTATTATTTTTTTAATATGTTGTTGTATTCGGTTTGCCAGTATTTTGTTTAGTATTTTAGCATCTGTATTCATTAGAGATATTGGTCTGTAGTTTTCTTTCTTTGTTCCATCCTTGCCAGGTTTTGGTATGAGGGTTATGCTGGCCTCATAAAATGTGTTTGGAAGTATTGCTTCTTCTTCAATTTTTTGGAAGACTTTGAGTAGAATAGGAACCAAGTCTTCTTTGAATGTTTGATAGAATTCACTAGTATAACCGTCTGGGCCTGGACTTTTATTTTTGGGGAGGTTTTTAATAGTTTTTTCTATTTCCTCCCTGCTGATTGGTCTGTTTAGGCTTTCCGCTTCTTCATGACTCAGTCTAGGAAGGTTGTATTGTTCTAGGAATTTATCCATTTCTTCTAGATTGTTGTATTTGGTGGCATATAATTTTTCATAGAATTCTACAATAATTCTTTGTATATCTATGATGTCTGTGGTGATCTCTCCTCTTTCATTTTGGATTTTATTTATTTGAGTCCTGTGCCTTTTTTCCTTGGTGAGTCTTGCCAAGGGTTTGTCAATTTTGTTGATTTTTTCAAAGAAGCAGCTCCTTGTTTTATTGATTTTTTCTATAGTTTTTCTGTTCTCTATTTCATTTATTTCTGCTCTGATTTTTATTATCTCCTTTCTTCGGCTGGTTTTGGGTTGTCTTTGTTCTTCTTTTTCTAGTTCCTTAAGGTGTGAAGTTAAGTGGTTTACTTCGGCTCTCTCTTGTTTGTTCATATAGGCCTGAAGTGATATGAACTTTCCTCTTATTACTGCTTTTGCTGCATCCCAGAGATTCTGATATGTCGTATTGTCATTTTCATTAGTCTGTATATATCTTTTGATCTCTGCACTTATTTCTTCTTTGACTCATTCATTTTTTAGAAGTATGTTGTTTAGTTTCCACATTTTTGTGGGGTTTTTTCTCTCTTTTTTGCAGTTGAATTCTAGTTTCAAGGCTTTATGATCAGAAAATATGCTTGGTACAATTTCAATTTTTCTAAATTTGCTGATATTGTCTTTGTGGCCCAACATATGGTCAATTCTTGAGAATGTTCCATGTACACTAGAGAAAAATGTATACTCTGTCACTTTGGGATGAAGTGTCCTGTAGATGTCTATCATATCCAGGTGTTCTAGTATTTCGTTTAAGGCCACTATATCTTTATTGATTCTCTGTTTGGATGACCGATCTAGAGCCGTCAGTGGTGTATTGAGGTCTCCAAGTATGAATATATTTTTGTTAGTTTTTGTTTTAAGGTCAATAAGTAGCTGTCTTATATATTTTGGTGCTCCTTGGTTTGGTGCATATATATTAAGGATTGTTATGTCTTCTTGATTCAACTTCCCCTTAATCATTATGAAATGACCATTTTTGTCTCTGAGTACTTTTTCTGTCTTGTAGTCAGCATTATTAGATATGAGTATTGCTACACCTGCTTTTTTTTGGGTGTTGTTTGCTTGGAGTATTGTTTTCCAGCCTTTCACTTTGAATTTGTTTTTATCCTTGTTGCTTAGATGTGTTTCTTGTAGGCAGCATATAGTTGGATTTTCTTTTTTAATCCATTCTGCTACTCTGTGTCTTTTTATTGGTAAGTTTAATCTATTTACATTTAGTGTAATTATTGACACTTGTGGGTTCCCTACTGCCATTTTATAAATTGCTTTCTGTTAGTTTTGTATCTTGTTTGATTCTTCTCTTTTGTTTTTCTATCATTTGTTTTTGTTTGTTTGTGTTCCATACTTCTTTCCTCTGTTGCTACCTTTTTTAAGTCAAGTGTTTTTGTGGTGGTTTTATCAATGGTGGTTACCATTAAGTAATGAAAAGGGTACCTACCATATTCATTGTAGTACCCTATCTTATGAGTATTTCTGCACTTCAAATCTTGTATATTTCTTGACCAGGGAGCAAACTTGCAACCCTGGCATATCAGGATAACTGTCTAACCACTGAACTACCTATCCAGCATCAAGACTGTTTTTTAATAGTTCATTATTTGTATATAAAAATGCAACTAATTTCTAAATATTTATTTTGAATTCTGATACTTTACTGAGTTCATTTATGAGGGTTAATAACTTTTAGAACTTTAAGGTTCTCTGTATCATGTTATCTGCAAATAATTAAAATTTTACTTTTTAATTTCTAATTTGGATGCCTATTTTTTTCTTGTCTAATTGGTATGGCTAGGACTTCCAGTACTATTTTGAATAAGAATGGTAAAAGTAGATAGCTCTGTCTTGTTCACAATCTTTCAGTTTTCTTGCTTATAAAATAAAAAGAATCTCTGGGTAGACTTCAATAATCTCTGGTTCCTAATAGCAAAGCATAATTCTGCTTATAGTGAGCCTTCTTTATCTAAACTCATTTTCAAATTAGATTTGATTCACTTATTGTTTTAAATGTAAAAATGGAATTTTTACTTAATGCCCCTTAGTGCTACTTCATTTTAATATCCACAGTAACCCCATGGAAAAAATACTGTTATTCCAATTTAATTTTTTTTTTTTGTACTTTTCTGAAGCTGGAAACGGGGAGGCAGTCAGACAGACTCCCGCATGCGCCCGACCAGGATCCACCCGGCATGCCCACCAGGGGGCGATGTTCTGCCCATCTTAGGACGTTGCTCTGCTGCAATCAGGGCCATTCTAGTGCCTGAGGCAGAGGCCACAGAGCCATCCTCAGCACCCAGGCCATCTTTGCTCCAATGGAGCCTTGGCTGCAGGAGGGGAAGAAAGACAGAGAGTAAGGAGAGGGGTAGGGGTGGAGAAGCAAATGGGTGCTTTTCCTGTGTGTCCTGGCCGGGAATTGAACCCTGGACTCCCTCACGCCAGGCCGACGCTCTACCACTGAGCCAACTGGCCAGGGCCTCCAATTTAATTTTTTTGAAAGTGAGGCTTTACAGGAGTTAAGTTGTCCAATGTGACACTAGTAAGTCTAGGAGTTAAAATTAAATCCAGAGAATCATATCTTGCAGTCTTTTTCTTAATGTTTATTGTATTGACTTTAGCGAGAGAGAGAGAGAAGAGAGAGAGGGAGAGAGACAGGTATGTGCCTTGACTGGGGATCAAATTGGCAACTTCTGTGCTTTGGGACAAATCTCTAACCAACTGAGCTTTCTGGCCAGGGCCAGTTCTTACATCATACCCTCTATGCTTACAGCCTTCCTACTTAAATACTCCATGCTATTAAAAATATAAATAACACAATCTTAAAATACTTTTATTGTAGTAAATAACAGTACTTAACTATCTTATCATGCTTAGATCTTTCTACTTCATAGTATAATTCTTTTTTTCTGGATAATTAGATTTTAGAGGTTATAAGAACTGGTTTCAAAGTAGAGTGCCATTTATTGTCATTCAATCAACTTAGTAGAAACCTGATTTATTTGCACATTGAACAGTTTCCTATTATGCAACAAAGAAGTTTATTCTAAAGATTGGAGTATTTCCATTTTATTCATCTTGTGACTCCCACTCTCAGTTTAACTGAACTATGAAAAACTTGAGAACAAGCTGTTTCCAGAAATGAACCTTTAAAATTTTCTAAAACCAAAAGCTAACTTTCCTGAGAACAAACAGTATGTGCTTGTTAAGTGAGATGTCAGAGTGAGTTCTTCAGAGATCTATATTTTTTCTCCTTTGAATAGTCTGATTTTTTTCAGTGGTTTAACCTCTTGAGAACTTATGTGCTCCATTTTTAGCTTGGAAAAGTTTTAATATTGCTGATTACTTAATCCTCTCTGAAGATACAGCACGTCCTTTTAGCTTATTTTTGGCAAGACACATGTTGAGATTTAATCTACCTAATAGGAGCTATAGGGTGGTAATATTTCCACTACTGAATTCCAGCAATACATTCACCCAGTAGTGATACCTCCATTAGAGATGGCAGTGCTGTCAAAATATCAGAAACTCAGGACTAAGGTCTTTGGTTCTTGGCAGATAGCTGTTATTTTCTTGAACCCTGATGCACAGGTACAACTGTTCAGCTGCTAATAACAAGCAGAAATTACCCAAGAAATTAAAAGGCAGTTCAAGGAAAGTATTCCTTTAAAAATAGTAACACTAAATTGGCATCAAAGGATTACATCAGAAGCTTAAATAAAAATTTGACAAGGTACCACAACTTGATGTAAAATCCCACAGGATGCAAAATTATTGTTTTGCAGGAAGAAGAGTAATTCTTAATAGGCAGTACTTAGCTTCAAAATCAATTTCCTTAAAGATATGTTTCACAAAAATGTTTTTCCAAACCACCATATTCTTTATTGTGAAGAGTAGTTTATATACAGTGTCATTTTTTTACTAACATTATAAATAGGCAGAATGGGGAATGGAAAAGGAAAACAGTTATAACTTCCATATTTGACTAAATTAATTGATTAGTCATCATGAATTGCTTCCATTTATTGAGAAAAAATATGTGTACATAGAAATTGGTATGCAATGAAGCAAAGAGGATGTCATAATAACTGTCTCAAAAAACATAAAATTTAGAGGGAAGACTAAAGCTAGATATTACTATATTAATATCTTATACTATAATCAAAGTATGAAATGCTACATGTGCCCAAAGAAAAGGAAAATTCTTTTAAAGAACATAAGGAAAACTTCACAAAAACAACTGAATACTGATTTGAAATAGTCATAGAGATTTTCTGAGTAGAGGAGAGAGAAAATGGATTTCCAAGAAAAAAGACTGAGAGAAATAGCACCGTGAGGAGTGCTCCCGATCCCTCTCCCTGAAACTTCAACAAATTCAACAACTAGAGACAGAAAAACAATCTCAGAGCATCTGAAATACACATACATCAAACAAAGGTATGATTTGGAGAAAAGGTGGCTGAATATATAATCCACTCTGAAGGAAATAAGATGGAGAACAAAGTATTCTGCTTTTCTCGCTGACCTGAGCAAGGCCTGCTTTCACTTGGAACTGAGAAGAAGCAAGGGCTGGGAGTGCGGGAAAAGCTGGGCTAGGGCAGAGATGTTCAAACTGAGGAGAGCATGTGCCTGTGGCTCAGCCCATGCAGAGCTAATGCCAGTGGCAGACCCCAGTAGAGGTGAGCGAGCAGTTGCCTTGTTTACTCCCCCCGGTATCCCAGTCGGCGAGTGCGGGCAGTGTGCGAGTGGATACACCTGGCATTTTGGCCGTGGGTGCCTGCATTCCCGGATGGAGGGGCTGGGTCAGAGACTGTCAGTAGTGACTCTTTGTGTGGGCTGTGACCAGAGTTTCTGAATAATCCCGGCTTCCCAAACAACAGTGCATGGAAGTGCACGAAAGCCAGCTTCCTTACACCCAGACCTGTCTGGGCGTGGCACCTCCACCAGCCATACAGACTAACAAAGCACACTCCTGGGGAAGAGAACTGCAGAAGTGGTGGAGGGAAGGGCACACAGGCAGCTTGCATACAGCCCCTGGAGAGCAGACCTACGGAGTGTTGAGGCATACTAGACATGTCCAGAGGCTCATAGAAAGATACCTGAAAGGCAATAGGGTCCCATCCCTGCCTGATTATGCTGGCAGCTCTGGCTGGCAAAGCCTTACCCAGAACCCTGCATTGACTGGGGATAGAGGGGGGATTTGACAGCTCTTAAAGCCTCTTGCTCACCAGGCAGTGACTTGGGCAACTTCACAGCTTGGTCCCAGGCTGCTGGTTCACGAAGGAGAGATTTGGGGAAAGGCTCCAGGAAAATGGGCTCTCCCATTGTTGGAGCCTGCAAACACTAACAAGCCCTGGCTACCAACAGGACTGAGGCCAAGTTTATGTCATCACCATAACGACACAACAGCAAATCTCTGCCTAAGAGTGCCATAGGGGCAGAACCTGGGGTACAGCACCACTGGCCAAAAAGAGACAGAAGAAAGAAAAAGGAAGAAGATAACTTCTCAAAACCAGAAAAAATCCAGTCTTTACAACATTTTTCTTCTTTTTATGTAATCTTTATCTTTTTTTTTCCTTCCAGCTTGGTCATTTTATCCTTTTTCTATTTTATTCTTTTCATTTTGAACGTTATTCCTTATAGGTATTATATTTCCAGTTTTTTTTCTATGAGTATTACATTCCAAAAAACTTAACTCAATTTTTTTTCTCTCTCCTTTTTTGTTTCTTCTTTTCTCTTTCACCTTTTCTCTCATTCAAATCTCATCCAGAAACAAATTATTTTATTCCGGATACAAATATTTTCTTTGTGGCATTTTTTGTGCTTTTTATTTCACTTTTTATCACTTTAGCATTTCCCCCAACTCTAGTTCTTTATCCTATAGTTTTTATGCCACTTAATACAATAGAATTTTCATTTTTCACTATATTTTTATTTCCTTTTTTCTTTTTCTCTTTTTTTCTTTTCTCTTACACTATTTCTCTCATTTGACCATCATTTACAAACAAATTATTTTATTCTTGATCCAAATTTTTTCCTTGTGCCATTTTGTGGGATCTTGCCTCGATTTTGCTTCTTTGTCACTCCCCCCTAACCCAGGCCTTCCATTCTATGCATTTTTGTTCCACTTACCACAATAGAATTTTCAGTTTTTTACTTTATTTTCTCAAAAATTTTTTTATCAACTCTTATACTATTCTTAATAATATTACTCTCAAATGCCATGAAAGAAAAAGAAATTAAATATCATGTATACAAAAGACAGTGATGTAGCTCAGAGAGATGAGGAAAAATCTATAGAAAATATTTCAATAGCTTAGAAACCTTGGAGTTAAATGACAGAGAATTTAAAATTGAAGTCCTAAAAATACTCAAGAATATACAAGCAAGCACAGAAAGGCAATTTAGGGAGCTCAAAAAACAATTCAATAAACAGAAAGAATACTTCACCAAGGAAATTGAAACTATGAAAATGAATCAAAAAAAGATAAAAAACTCAATTCATGAACTGATAAATGAGGTAACAAGCTTAGCCAATAGAACAGGCCAGAAAGAGGAGATAATTAGTGACATAGAAGACAGGTAACTAGAGATTAAAAATGATATGGAGCAAAAGATGGCCTGGGCGCTGGGGATGGCTCCTTGGCCTCTGCCCCAGGCTCTAGAGTGCCTCTGGTCACAACAGAGCGACGCCCCGGATGGGCAGAGAGCATCACCCCCTGGTAGGCGTGCCGGGTGGATCCCGGTCAGGCGCATGCAAGAGTCTGTCTGACTGCCTCCCTGTTTCCAGCTTCAGAAAAATACAAAAAAAAAAAAAAAGAAAGATAGAAAATAAGCTCAAAAAAACAATCCCCTTCATGGTTGCAACAACAAAAGAATAAAATACCTAGGAATAAATATAACAAAAAATTTAAAGGACCTCTATAATGAAAACTACAAAGCATTGTTAAGAAAAATCAAAAAAGATATAATGAAATGGAAAATATTCCTTGTTCTTGGGTAGAAAGAATAAATATAATCAAAATGACTATATTACCCAAAGCAATATACAAATTTAATGCAATTCTCATCAAAATTTCAATGTTATTTTTTAAAGAAATGGAACAAAAAAACATCAGGTTTATATGGAACTATAAAAAACCCCAAATAGCCAGAGCAATCCTAAGGAAAAAAAACAAAGCTGGGGGCATTACACTACCTGACTTCAAATTATATTATAGAGCCACGATAATCAAAACAGCATGGTATTGGCAGAAAGATAGACACTCAGACCAATGGAACAGAATAGAAAGTCCAGAAATAAAACCACATGTCTATGATCAAAGAATTTTTGATAAAGGGGCCAACAACACACAATGAAGAAAAGAAAGCCTCTTCAACAAATGGTGCTGGGAAAACTCGAAAACCACATGCAAAAGAATAAAACTTGACTACAGTTTGTCCCCTTGTACTAAAATTAATTCAAAATGGATCAAAGACCTAAATATAAGACCTGAAACAATAAATTACATAAGTATTAAACTCATGGACCTTGGTCAGAAAGAGCACTTTATGAATTTGACTCCAAAGGCAAGGGAAGTGAAGGCAAAGATAAATGAATGGGACTACATCAGACTAAGAAGCTTTTGCACAGCAAAAGAAACTGACAACAAAACAGATAGCCAACTAAATGGGAGATGATATTTTTAAACAACAGCACAGGTAAGTGCCTAATATTCAAAATATACAAAGGACTCATAAAACTCAACAACAAACAATCCAATAAAAATATGGGAAGAGTACATGAACAGACACTTCTCCCAGGAAGAGATACAAATGGCCAACAGATATATGAAAAGATGCTCATCTTCATTGGTTATTAGAGAAATGCAAATCAAAATTACAATGAGATACCACCTCACACCTGTTAGATTAGCTGTTATCAACAAGACAGGTAATAACAAGTGTTGGCGAGGCTGTGGAGAAAAAGGAACCCTCATCCACTGTTGGTGGGAATGTAAAGTAGTACAACCATTATGAAAGAAAGTATGATGATTCCTGAAAAAATTAAAAATAGAACTACTATATGACCCAGCAATCCCTCTACTGGGAATATACCCCCATAACTCAAAAACACTGGTCCATAAAACATATGCAGCCCCATGTTCATTGCAGCATTGTTCACAGTGGCCAAGATGTGGAAACAACCAAAAAGCCCTTGATTGGATAAAGAAGATGTGGTATATATATACTATGGAATACTACTCAGCCATAAGAAATGATGACATCGGATCATTTACAATAACATGGATGGACCTTGATAACCTTATACTGAGTGAAATAAGTAAATCAGAAAAAACTAAGAACTGTATGATTCCATACATAAGTGAGACATAAAAAAGAGACTCAGGGAAATGGACAAGAGTGTAGTGGTTACTAGGGATGCATAGGGGAAGGGAGGGGGTAGAGGAGAGGAGGGGCACAAAGAAAACCAGATAGAAGGTGATGGAAGACTATATGACTTTGGGTGATGGGTATGCAACATAATCAAATATCAAAATAATCTGGAGATGTTTTCTTTGAACATATGTACCCTGATTGATTAATGTCACCCCATTAAAATTAATTTAAAAAAAGACTAGCATGAGCACAGTTATGGAGGTTCAAAGAAGAGTGAGTAATTTAATGTCATATTAAAAGATAATTGTATTTATGGTAAAGGCAATTATGCTAAAGTTGAAGGAGGTCAGGAATATTTTTTAAGGTTTGGGGTTTGTATGCTTGTTTAAATAAAAGAGTTTCAAACATGTTTACAAGCTGAGTAAGAGGATATATGAAGAGAAGATCAGAAAATAGAGGAATGGGTGAAATGGCAAAACATGATGATATCGACAGCCAACAGCCTGGAACAAGAGTGCAAATGGGAATTTTATCCAAAGAGGTAAAGAAATCTCTTCCTCTCTGGTGGGAGTGAAGAAAAAAGATGAATACAATGATACATAAGTATGGTCATATAAAGAGAAACGTACGGAAGTTTCAATATTCTCCATGAAGGGAGTGTCAAAGTGATATACTAGGAACATGGAACTGCATAAACTCAAAGATAGTCACCTCGCCTTTGTGCATTTTGGAAAGTTTATGAAGTTGCTTCCAAATTTTACAATTAACATAAGTTTTGAAATAGAACTTATATGTTCTGTCATTTATTACTTAATTGACCTTGGGCAAGTTTCCTTATAAAATGGTGCAATAGCATTATATACTTTACATGATAAGTATTTATAAGAACATTCAATAAATGTTACCAATGACCTTGATTATATCATCAACTTCATCATCTTATATTTTTAAGAGAGTTTAGAGTTTTCATTGTCTCTCAAAGCCAAAGAGTAAACACAATAAATTTATGGGAATGATTTTATTTCTTTTAAGCTTAAATAACTTAAATTCACTCGTCAAAAATTGATATAATAAAAGAGTTAGCATTTTAATAATAAATCACAATTGAATGATGACATAGGTTACAGGCACTTTTACTGTATATGACTTAACCCGCAAGCATTCTCTTTAATGTTATTACCAACACCTAAATCTTCCCCCATTTTACTGATCTCTACTTTACAGAGAGGAAAAAATTAAAAGAAAATTTCTCTATTCACCCACTCAGCAGAAATTTATGGATGGCTTACTCATATTAGTCACTTCATTAGGAACTGAAGCTAGCATATTAAGCAAAAAGAGACATTATCCTGCCTCCATAGAGTTACTGTGTTCTAGAGGTGGGGCCATTACCACATTATAAATGTAAAACAACAGGTCTTACAACAGCTCTGAAAAAAAGGTCCATGGTTCTATGATAACATATAACAATGGAACCAAACATTTTCTTCCACGTGGGAAAAAGTCTTCTCTGAGGAAGTCTTGTTTGGGCTCAGATCCAAAGATGAGAGGGGATGAACTGATAAAAGGGAAGAATAAGAGAAGAGTTTTCTAGGAAGTGAGAATCCATGAAAAGATCCTGGAATAGATCCTGCATTTAAGAAACTGGCAGGAAACCACAATGCCTGAAATCCAGGAAAAGAGTGTCTGAGGTAAGATGACTGACATGCTAAAATGGAACCAGAAGATCATATTAAGGACTTCTATACAAGACCATATCAAGCAACTTAGTCTTTATTTCAGTAGCAATGAGAAGGCAGAAATTATTCTAAATGGGAGAACATATTTGCATATTTTAAAAATCACTCTAATTTCTGTCTATTTTTTCCTTGTTTCCTTTTTCCAAGTAAAAGGAGGGAAGATAGAGAGACAGACTCTCACATGCACTCTGTCTGTGGCCAAGGCCCACAACAGAGCTATTTTTAGCACCTGAGGCAGGGGCTTCAGGGAGCCATCCTTAGCACCCGGGGCCAATGCACTGGAGCCAATCAAGCTATGGCTGCAGGAGGGTAAGAGAGATAAAAGGGAGAATGGGTAGGGGGAGGGGTGGAGAAGCAAATGGTCACTTCTCTTGTGTGCCCTGACTGAGAATCAAACCAGGACATCCACATGCCAGGTGGAAGCTCTACTCTACCACTGAGCCAACCAAGCCCGTACCAAAATAACTCTGGTTTCTGAGTAAAGCATGAATTTGTGGAGGAAGCAAAAGTAAATGAAAGAAGAAATGCTAGGACACTATGGAAGTCATCCAGGTGTCAGAGAATGGCAGTCAGCCTGACAAGGTGGTAGTGGTGACATGTAAAACAAACAGAGTCAGAGCAGTTAGTAGTAAAAATGGACAGATTTGAATTGCGAGGGGCAGTGCAAAAGAAGAGCATCAAGAATTACTTCTGTTTATATCTTATGTAATAAAGTGCATAACAAAAGTATTCATTAAGATGGAACACACCTGGTGACTGACAAACAGATTATAGAAGAATGCTGTTGCTCAGGTCGGGGTATGTTGGTTTTGAGGTGTACTTGAGATGGCTGAATTTACACATCTGATGGTTGTTCAAAGGAGAAATCTAAGCTGGAAACCTCAATTTGGAAATCATCCAGGGAAGGATGAGAATTATGTCAAGGGTAGAGATTAGTTTGCTTAGAAAGAGAGAGTTTAAAATAAGAAGAGCTTTTGTATTTAGACACAAAAAGCCCTTATTCTTTTTCAGTATATTATACTGCTTTTTCATATATGTTTAATGTATCCAAACACAAAATCTCTACATAGAATTTCAATATACCACTTGCTTTATCTATTGTTTTATAAGCAAAGTCAAAGTATCATCATATGAGAGGATCAAAATCAATACTATTGTTAACTCATACTATGATTGTATAGCTAATTCCCAATTTCTATATGCAAGGCCATAGACTACAAAGAAATATCAGCGTACAGTTTGTATGCCTCCTTAGTCTAAGATTCATTCTTATTCTTTTTGGTTCATGACTAGGTCAATGCTTTACCAATTTGAAAAATTATATTGATCACTATCACTATAGAACCATTTAGAATGAATTAAAAGAAATAATACACCCCAGCTGGACTTAGAGATTTTATATAAGCATATATGAAAATATTTAGTCAAAAGATAGAAAGACCTTGCTAAAAGTACTGTAGAAAGCCTACTGGCCAACTAGTCTGGGTATCTGGACTCTAGTTTCAGTGTCACCAGCTGGCCTTGGGCAAATAGTTTAAACTCGTCGAGTTTCAATTTCTTCATTGTGTAATCAGAAAACTGAACCAGTCTCCAAATTTCCTTGGGTTCTAAATTCTTTAATCATGTGAAAATCCTTGAAAGGACATGAATTATTCAGTAGGTAGAGTCATCCTAAAGACTCTTTTCACCACATTTTCTAGAAAAAATTTCTTGTGTCACAGATCATTTTTAAAACTAGAAAAATAGCAAAGATATTTATTTTAACATTTTTCTTCCAAGCTGATGCAGAGTGTATTATCAGACTCAGGTTTGGAGAAACAGGTTTGTACTTCTGATAGTTTTATAATTCTAACCTGATGTTGGAGCTCTTACCTGTGAATAGCTTCATGGCCTTCTATGGGAATTCTTCCTATATATTCTGAAGTTTGACATTTCTGTTGGGCTTTTATACTTGATCTCAGATTGCCTTGCTTTTCAGTTTATTCAAAGTTGCTTTTTTTAAAGGTCAACACTTGTTACATTGCATTTGGCTTTCACCTATCACTTCAAAAGTTTTCTGGGTAAGATATTGACCCTGTATCAAATTTCAAACTAGAAAAAGAAGGAAAAAAGAGAAAAACTATGATGTGGGGAAAAAATAAGAAAGGATTAGAAATTACAAAATAAGTCAAATAGAAGAAGGTGAAAGATGTATTTTTTCTGTTGAAATTTCACTTCACAACTCCACTGGCCCTGTTGAAGCTTGTTTCTGAGTCTTTTGTGATATTCTTACAGCCTTCTGAGATGAGAGAAATTCTAAATGCTTAAGGGAAGAGAGGAGGAATGACAATTCCCAAATCTCAATGCTTGTCAAATGACTTCAAGTCAATTTGTTGCTTGAGAAAGGTAGAGATTTGATGCACTGCTATCTTAGTAACAGGCCACAGGTGATGATTTCTTCATTGATTGTGCACAACAATGATACATGCCCAAACTATGCTGTACACCAGAGGGTCTCAAAGCGAGATCAGAAGTCCCCAATATGCTTACAGTGGCATCTCAAGATCAAAATTGTTTCCATAATAATTCTAAGATGTCACTTGCCTTTGTCGTACTCATTCACTCCTGAGTGTGGAGTGGAGTTTTCCAGAAGCTGCATTGCAGCAGATTTAATGCAGAAACAGATAGGAGAATCCAGCTGTCTCCTATTAAGCCAGATATTCAAGAGAGTTTAAAAATTGTGAAATAATATTGCTCTTTTCACTTAGTATTTTCTTTGTTATTGAAAATATAGCTATTTCTCATAGAAACTTGTTGTGTATGTTAACATATAATGGGTTTGTTTATGTGATTTTAAATGAATTGATAAATATTTCTTAACTGTTCTGGTTTCAAATCTAATATGATAATTATTAACAGATATAACCCACATACATAAAAATTGTTTGTACTCTTCTATAATTTTTAAGTGTATGTAAAGGTCCTGATACCAACACAGCTAACTTTAACTTCTGGTCAGTTTCTACCTGCAACCTGAACCAACAAGTTACTAAAAAACTAGTACTCTTTCTTTTCTGCCTCTGTAAGGATTACCATTCCAATTTAATTCTCCTCTTGGTCCTAAACTATGTGTTTACTCTACATTGTTGGCAAAAATATGTTAATATTTCATTGAAGTTCCTTTAAAAAATGTTTGTTTTGAAGTTGCTTTAATTTTATTTAGTTTTTTTTCATCTTTTCAGTTTTTTAGACACATAATTTAGATTTCTTTATTAGCTTTTACAATCCTAATCTTCAAGGAGTACTTTTTCTTTGTGTCTGAATGCCTTAATTGGACAATGGACTATTTTCAAATTTTAGGTAATTCCTTAACTATCATTATATAGAGTTATATTTATCTTAGCTATGGTATAATATTCTTTTACAGATGCCCAAAACTCAATTGTTAGCTCAATTCACAGGCAGTTAAACCCTGAATATGTAAAATGACTGCTCAAAAACTCATATAAAACTGAATAGTAAGCCAATCTAATGTTTTTGCTTTTGACCATAATTTAGACATGGTTGAGAAACTAAATTAGGTAACATAATGTTGCTTAAATGAACATTTGAAAATGATTAATAACCTAAAAGAGTGATTATTTCACTTAGACTTTTATTAAGCCTAATTAAGACTTTTTTGTATTATAAGTAAAAATTTCTTTCACCTTGATAATCTCCTTCCCAACAAATATTAGAATTTTACTGATCTTGTATCTTTTCAATACATCAAATCAGAGAGATCTCTATTTATTCCATTGTAAATTATTTATTTTCTGCTTGATTATAAGAAAAGTGTTTATCATTGTAAATAAAGAAAGACCTAGTTGATATCAGACTGCTGAATTTTTTAACAATACTTTCATTTCTTTCCCAGACTCAAGGTATACTCTCTATGCCTAGAGTAATTATAGTAAGGCGGTGATCAGAATCACTAAGGAATGACTCCTGGTTTATTGGCAGGAATTATATGTATTTTTCAAGAAAATTGGGTCATTGGAAAATACAAATACCTGTCTTGTGGAAAATTGAAAATAGGTTACAGTGCTTCTGTTATATGTGACATTTCAGTTTGTAAATATCACACCCTAGTCAAAGAACTAATATGGGTCACCCTCATTTCATTTAGGAATGAATTACTAAGCATGAATTGCCAACAACTAAATCCCAAAAAGGAATGTTTACATATTTTTGAAAATGGGGTGGGTAGAATGCCAAGATTTATGAAATATATTCATCTATTGATCTATGGCTAAGTTCAGAACCCTGGAAAGGTATTCAGCATAAATTCTGCAGAAACAGAGATCCCTTTTGGGCTGATTATGCTAAAATAATGTTCTAAGTCAACTTAAATATATGATTCTTGGCCCTGGCCGGTTGGCTCAGTGGTAGAGCGACGGCCTGGCGTGCAGGAGTCCGGGGTTCGATCCCCGGCCAGGGCACACAGGAGAAACGCCCATCTGCTTCTCCACCCCTCCCCCTCTCCTTCCTCTCTGTCTCTCTTTTCCCCTCCTGCAGCCGAGGCTCCATTGGAGCAGGGATGGCCCAGGCGCTGGGGATGGCCCCTTGGCCTCTGCCCCAGGCACTAGAGTGGCTCTGGTCGCAAGGGACGACGCCCCGGAGGGGCAGAGCGTCGCCCCCCTGGTGGGCAGAGCGTCGCCCCCTGGTGGGCATGCCGGTGGATCCCGGTCGGGCACATGTGGGAGTCTGTCTGTCTCTCCCCGTTTCCAGCTTCAGAAAAATACCAAAAAAAAAAAAAAAAAAGATTCTTATTCTTTCACACAACAATGTGTACTCTTAAAAGTACATATATGATTTGAGGCTTTTTTCTAGTGGTAATGAATTTGCCATTATTCATATATTTTCATAATCAGGTGAATGGCCGTACTTTAAAAAATATTTTTAGTAACTAATGAATTTTAATTTAAAAAGTTTGAAAAATGTTTAAAACTATACTTAAAGAAGGAAACTATAGTCATTTAAAAAACTTCCATTTAGATATTTGTATTAATATTTTGATCCTTCACATCTTAATATAAAGCATATAGATAAATACATACATATTTTAATGATATTGTGCTTCCTAAATTTTCTATCTTTCATATTATTAAATATTTATTTAATAGTGTTTAATGACTGCATATGTCCTTGCTTATTGAACTTTTAATTTTTAGACATTTCTATATTTGCCAGTTTTGCTTACATCCATATATTCTCACACACATCTCTGATTATTTTCCTAGGATAAATTTCTCAAAGTAAAATTGATAGAAAAGGAATAAGCATATTCTAAAGATTTTTTAAAAATTCATGTTGCTATATATTGCCAACCAAGTATGAAATAGCCCATTTACCAGGAACTTCACCAATACTGCCAACGTCTCCTTTAATGTGGCCAACTCTTTCTAAAATAGCCAAATCCAAGTTATATTTGGATATGCTTTAATGTTGTTAGGCCTTAGTCACATCTCAGGATGTAATATGGTTAGTTTCTTAGCAATTTCCCAAGTTCTTCCTGAACTTCAAGCAACACTAGTGAATAAAAAAAGGCATCCCTTTTCATTAAGGTACAAAAACATTCTTTCTAGCATTTGTACATATTAATAAAAATATATATACTGCCTGACCAGGCGGTGGCACATTGGGTAGAGAATCGGACTGGGATGCCGAGGACCCAGGTTTAAGACCCCGAGGTCATCAGCTTGAGCATGGGCTCATCAGGCTTGAGCAAAAAGCTCACCAGCTTGGATCCAAGGTCGCTGGCTTGAGCAAGAGGTTACTCAGTCTGCTGAAGGCCCGCAGTCAAGGCACATATGAGAAAGCAATTAATGAACAACTAAAGTGCCACAACAAAAAACTGGTAATTGATGCTTCTCATCTCTCTCTGTTCCTATCTGTCTGTCCCTATCTATCCCTCTTTCTAACTCTCTCTCTGTCTCTGTAAAATAAATAAATAAATAAATAAAATATATAATTTTTATTTTGGATTATGCTATGCAGACATTATGTTTTTGGTATTCTTGTTCTTGAAAGGGTCTGAAAAAATACATTTTTTTATTGCCTTCAGACTTTTTTTTCTCTTACCATGTTACTCAAAGGACAACAAATCTGATATTTATATGAGTGGTATTTATCAAATTAAATATGTTGTGGCCCTGGCTGATTTGCTCAGTGGGTAGAACATTGTCCCAGCATGCAGATGTCCTGGGTTTGATCCAGGTCAAGGCACAGGCATTGAGGATAGCTCAGTTGATTCAAGCATTAGCCCCGGACAGCAGTTGCCAGGTGGATCCAAGTCAGGGTGAATGCAGGAGTCTCTCTATCTCCCCTCCTCTTACTGAAAACAAAACAAAACAAAAAACAAAAACACCCAATTATCTCAGAGCACATCAAAAAATATAAAGGGCTTCATAATATGATTTTCTTTGTTATCATCATGATTAATGCATTTTTATTAATCACCCAACGTATATGAGGCATGGTACTAAACCTTAGGAATAAAAAAAAAGATGAAATAATTCTTATCTTCAGTTGATTTATTCAGAGTTGAGGAAAAATAATACATACATAAAAGATAAATCCTAATGCACACTGGTATATTCTAATTGACCATGAGTAATCTAATCAATGCTCTTAGGGTTTAGAAAAGTAATTATTAAAGATTGGGATTGTTACTTTAAGAGTATTTGGTCTTCATTTTGAATGAGGACTAGAATTTTAAGAAGAGAAAAGAGAGTGTTCCGAGTGAAAGTTACAGTGCTGACAAAGGTCAGAATTCACATGGCATTTTCAGAGTAAAAATAATACCAGTGAGCCACAGCAGTTGATGCAGTACTACTGTAGTAGAAAAATCTGAAGTGTTCAGTTAGCCTTAACTATTTAGCTGGGCCTAGCCCATTAAAAAATAGAAAACCATTTAATGTTTTATAAGGAACAAACTTACAAATTTAGAAAATTTCATAAGGTATTATTATGAATAATGTTAGTATCTGAATTAGATAATTATGGCCTAGACTAGATAGTTGCAGAGGAAACTAAAAACAAGCATGATGCTAGAGTCATTAGAACAGAAAAGTCAACAGATCATGGCAACTCATTAGAGATCAAGATAAATAGCTATTAGGAATTCCACAAACTTATATTTAACTGTGCATGCTCTAAGAATTCATAAATGACTAAACTTTCCAGTAGAAAAGGGTATGTAGAACTCTACAGGGGTACAAAGTAGCTAGAACAACTTCTAAAGTTGATGCTTGAGCTTTGACTTCAATGTTGAACAGAATTTTGCAAGATGGGAAAAAGGAAAAAATTTAATGACGATGTCAAAGGGGAGGTGATATATCTTTTAAATTTTTAGACCTACATGAAAAAAAAGATAATGAAAGATTAGAAGCAAAAAGTCTGGTAGTAGAGATGTTTTAGGTATAAAGATAATTAATTCGATTTGGATATTCTTCAAACAAATACGCAGAGCATGCCCACAAATTTGGTGGCATTGGAGCCATATCAGTGAACAAAACAGGCAAAAAACACTCTGCTTTTATGTAGTTTACATGCTAGTATTTGGAAGTGAATACATAATTAGAGATATGGTGCTCTTCAATAAGTTTTGTTTTGTCATGGTTTGTTTTCTATTTTTCTTCTTTTGTTGTCATTCATATTAGTAAAAGAAAACAGGAACACAAATAAAGCATAAGTGACTAATATCTTACTCAGGTCATCACTTAAGCAACAAAATGTACCAAGTCACTCTTCTTTCTAAGACTTCAAACTGTCCTCAAACTGACTTTAATGTCTGCAAGCTTCAGACAAATGGTTTTGTAATTGAGAGCAATAAATTGGAATCAATCACATTTAGGTAGGAGAAAATAAAGTTTTAATGTGCAAAAACAAGCTGACCTTCTAGCTTTGCATTTTTATTACACCCTTTCTGCTCTCCATCTGTTTCTGATGTTCTGCTGAGATCTCCTTAACTTTGTGGTATTTCATGAGATGTGTCTGGACTGTGGTTCTCACAAGGTCTCATTGCTAGAGTGTCCAAAGAGAGAAAATTACTGGAACTGTATTTGCAGGTCAGAAATAAGGATTTTAAGTGACTAACCTTGGACATGCAGTTCTTGTTGCAATTAAAATGTTCAATTTAAATGAAGAAAAAATATGTAACCTTTTTGCACATTACATTTCAATCTGTTGTCAAGGAGAGTGAGAGAAATATCACTTTTTCCTTTTCACTGTAGCTGCATAATAGTCATTTCACCCTTCAGTAGTCTGATATGCTAAAAAGAGACTGAATTTTAAAGACTTTAAAGCTCTCTGACATCCACAGAACTAGGAGCCAATCTTCAGAGTTCTGGCCAGACTGGCTGAAAAAAATCACAGTTAGTTCCCATACAACATGATTTGGAGTTTTGTTTATTTATTTGTTCATTTCTTTGTTTTTCAATGAGTTACTAAAAACAGTTTTTCAAGTTTTTTTTTATAAATAAATTTTTATTAATTTTAATAGGGTGACATCAATAAATCAGGGTACATATATTCAAAGAAAACATGTCCAGGTTATCTTGTCATTCAATTCTGTTGCATACCCATCAACCAAAATCAGATTGTCCTTTGTCACCTTCTATCTAGTTTTCCTTGTGTCCCTCCCCTTCTCCCTCCCCCTTTCCCTCCTTCCCTCCCCCCACCCCCCGTAACCACCACTCTCTTGTCCCTGTCTCTTAGTCTCGTCTTTATGTCCCACCAATGTATGGAATCCTGCAGTTCTTGTTTTTTTCCTGATTTACTTATTTCACTACAAATAATGTTATAAAGATCCCACCATTTTATTTTAAGTGATCTGATGTCATCATTTCTTATGGCTGAATAGTATACCATGGTGTTTATGTGTCACATCTTCTTTATCCAGTCTTCTATTTTTTTTAAGTGATTAAAGCCTTTAAGCAAACTCTTGGCCAATACAGCAAGAATCCATAAAAGAGTAGTGTCCTTAACATGTTCACCAAGTCCAAGTTGGCCCCAACACCATGCCAAATCCCTGATAAATGCAACCCAACCCCAGTTCAATCTATTAGGAGTTGTCACTAGGAGCAGGAGTCCAGGACAAGTCCACCTCCAGGAAAAGTCCGCATGGCACTGGAATTGTTGTCACAATTCTATACTTTGCAGCTCACATCCAAGCCCCAATGACCGCTGCTTCTAGCTGGTAATGATTCAGGTAGACTGGAAAAGCCATCTGCAGTATGTGTGGATATGGAGCTTCTGTTCTCTGCCTGGAGATATGAGACCAGGTTGCTTTTCCCTGGAGCTCTGCGACTGTGGCTTGGTAAAGAGAACCTCGGGATACACTAAGCTGTGTGGCAAAGGTATATTCATAATAGAAGTTGGCAAAAGGGGAAAGAGAGCTCTAAATTAGGAGTAGGTCCCAGCCTGAAATATGAGTGGGGCATTGAGGTAGGAGGAATAAAGGAAACACTATATATTAAACAGAGCAGCAGAAAATAGGACTATCAATACCCACAACAGAGATCTTCGAGGGAAGAATAAAAAACCTGACTATTCAGGCAAGACATAGTTAAGTGGCCCTTGTGCAAATGAGATCAGTTTACCTGCTTCTTGGAAGAAATACCCTAGGCTCGTCCAAAGTGTCATAGATGGGGCCAACGGCCCTGGGCACCTTCAGCCTTCAGTGGCAAACCCCAGCATTCTGGGCAAGGTTAGGTCATAGGTGGCTGAAGCAGGGCTGGAAGAGACTGAACCCTCCCTTAGAGGAGCGAGGGGGAAGCCTACCTTCCAGTGTCCCTGTTTCCTCACAGCAGAGGCATGTAAGTCTGGCAGGCTTTAGCTCAATGACCTTCCTTTCCATTATTGAAGCAGGACCCAGATGGCATCCTATAAGACCCCTTTGGGGTGTTGGAGCCTTTAAGGGCATATCCTAAAAGCTGGTAGTTCCCCTGATCTCTATTGGGCTTTTTCTGCCTCTTGGTATCTTAAAAGCCATGCTCAGAAGATCTCGCTGAGGGGTTTGAGGATCCCCATCTGCCTATATAAGTCTTTTCCATATATCTGGAGCTATTTGGAAAAAGACAAAACAGTGTTATTAGCTGGATCAAATAAAGAAGGTAGTAGATTGCAGGAGAAAAAGATTTGTTCATCAGCATTAAAAAAATTTTTTTTTTAATTTTTAAGTAAAAAGCATGATATGGTAGACCCATAGGAGTTCCAGGATATGACTCCCCCCTTTTAAATTTTTTAAAATTGACCTTAAAATATTTGCTGGGTACACTTTAATAATACCTTGACTTTAAAGATTGTAAGAAATACACATAATTCAAAAGGTTTGACAAAATACAGTAAATGCTTTTGCTCCATATGCAGGAGCATTGTCAGTTTAACCAGTTTAGGAAATCCAATAATAGAAAAATGCATACAGACAATGAGCTACAACATGCTTAGCAGCCTCTCCTCTGATAGAGGTTACTGTAAATCCAGAATATGTATCCACTGTAATGTGGACATAGGACTGTTTGCCAAATGAAGGTATGTGAGTAACATCCATTTGCCAAAGTTGTCCTGGTAGGGGTCCTTGAGGGTTAACTCCAAATGAAGGGGCAGATTATAGTATAGGACCCCTTGGACAGGATTTCCTAATCTGCTGTGCTGCTTCCTGAGAAAGTTGAAACTGTTTACACAGGGCTGCAGCGTTCTGGTGATGGATAGTATGAGACTGAATTGCTCGATCTGTCATGGTTGCTCCAAATAATTTTCTTTTGGGTAGCTTGATCAACAAGGGCATTCCTAGGCCCTGGCCAGTTGGCTCAATGGTAGAGCATCAGCCTGGCATGCAGGGGTCCTGGGTTTAATTCCCGGCCAGGGCACACGGGAGAAGAGCCCATCTGCTTCTCCACCCCTACCCCTCTCCTTCCTCTCTGTCTCTCTCTCTTCCCCTACTGCAGCCAAGGTTCCTTTGGAGCAAAGTTGGCCTGGATGCTGAGGATGGCTCTGTGGCCTCTGCCTCAGGTGCTAGAATAGCTCTGGTTGCAACAGAGCAACACCCCAGATGGTCAGAGCATCCCCCCTGGTAGGCGTTCCAGATGGATCCCAGTCAGGAGCATGCGGGAATCTGTCTGACTGCCTCCCCATTTCCAACTTCAGAAAAATAAAAGAAAGAAAAAATTTAAAAAAATTAAAAATTAAAAAAAAAAAAGAAAAAAGAACAAACGGGCATTACCTTGTGTTAAAGCTCCAGGGAGCATGGAGTGAGCTCGAGTATGTCCTATAAAACATGGAGCTCTATGTTGACATACAAGTCTTTGAAGAAGGAGGAACTGCTGAAATAGTTCATCAGCATTTGTCCCTAAAACAGCAGTCTTTATAGTGGAAACAACCATAAGTAAATATTTGCTGTCTTTATATAGATTAAAGGGGGAATATGACAAATGCTGAAAAGCCATGATAATGGCATATTATTCTAGACTTTGAGCTGATTTTAAGTTGACAGTTTCAGTATAAAGTTGTCCATTGATTTGCAAGAGCAATTTGCCATTTAGTGGAAGTTTCCCAGAGCCATTGTTGTTGATCCTTTGAAAAAAGGAACAACAATAATTTTGAGGCTCAAAACCTATAAGCTGTAATGGTCGCCTATGCCCCTTGATAATCCAGGAGGCAACAAGATCAAAATATGGAAGTGTATTCCATGGGCTATTAGATGATTCAATGTGCCCAAGCTGTAGCTGCTCTTGTACCCATTGAGCAGCTGCCCTAAGTTTCTCCTGAGAAAAGGGCCATTGATCTAACCATACAGGATTATCTAATTTCCAACTAATTGGGTCTGCACTATGCATTATTGAGGTAGCAGGAGCTACCAAGGCCCCTATGCTAAATTTTGATATCCTAATCCACACCTTCTGGTATTGGATACCACTTCTGTGGGGGTGAGAATTCCTTGCTGTTCTTTCTCTAGTCCCTTGTAGGGCAAAAATCCCCGATGAAGCATCTGAGTACTGACTAAACCACTAGGACTGACAAGCAACATTCCCATATTTTTCAAAACATCTCTACCTCACAAATTAATTGGCCATCCAGAAAGCACATAAGGCTTTAAAAAAAATCCAGAATGACCTTCTTAATCTTCCCAATGTAGAAAACTAGAACTTTGTTGAGTGGATTTACTCTGCCCTATACCTTGTAATTCTGTGGCTGCTGCATGAGTGGGCCAGGAAGGAGGCCAATGTAGCTTAGCAATAACAGATACATCAGTTCCAGTATCTAAAAGTCCTTTAAATTTATGCTCATGTATTGTTAGTTCCATTTCAGGGTGTTCCTGACCTATTTTTTTTTTTTAAATCCAATTGGCAAAATCAGAGGAGCCAAATCATCAATTTGCTTGGGGCCCCTTTTGCAGGATGTGGCCTGAGAAGCAGAATTCGCATCCTCATACTATTCTTCTAACTGCCTGAATTAGCCATGAGACACATTCCTTTTTTTTTTTTTTTTGATTACTTTTGATGGGATGACATTGATAAAATTGTCTTTCATAACCTTCTAACTGGTTTTATTTGTGCCCCTCCCCTCCCCAATCCCCTCCCTCTCCTCGCCCCAACCCTGTAACCACAATACTGTTGTCCATGTCTCTGAGTCTCATTTTTATGTACCACCTCTGTATGGAATTATATAGTTCTTAGTTTTTTTCTGATTTACTTATTTCTCTCAGTATAATGGTATCAAGGTCCATCCATGTTGTTGTAAAAGATCCGATGTCATCATTTCTTATGGCTGAGTAGTATTCCACAGTATATATGTACCAAAGATTTTTAATCCACTCGTCCTCTGATGGACACTTGGGCTGTTTCCAGATCTTTGCTATTGTGAACAATGCTGCCATAAACATGGGGGTGCGTTCCTTCTTTTCAAACAGTGCTATGGTGTTCTTGGGGTATATTCCTAACAGTGGTATAGCTGGGTCAAAAGGCAGTTTGATTTTTAATTTCTTGAGGAATCTCCATACTATTTTCCACAGAGGCTGCACCAGTCGGCATTCCCACCAGCAGTGCAGGAGGGTTCCCTTTTCTCCACATCCTCGCCAGCACTTATTCTGTGTTGTTTTATTGATGAGCACCGTTCTGACTGGTGTGAGGTGATATCTCATTGTGGTTTTAATTTGTATTTCTCTAATAATTAGTGATGTTGAGCATTTTTTCATATGCCTGTTGGCCATCTGTATGTCCTCTTTGGAGAAGTGTCTATTCATTTCTTTTGCCCATTTTTGGGTTGGATTGTTTGTCTTCCTGGTATTAAGTTTTACAAGTTCTTTATAAATTTTGGTTGTTAACCCCTTATCAGACGCATTGTCAAATATATTCTCCCATTGTGTAATTTGTCTTTTTATTCTGTTCTTATTGTCTTCAGATGTGCAGAAGCTTTTTAGTTTGATAAAGTCCCATTTGTTTATCCTGTCTTTTATTTCACTTGCCTGTGAAGACAAATCGGCAAATATATTGCTGCGAGAGATGTCAGAGAGCTTACTGCCTATGTTTTCTTCTAAGATGCTTATGGTTTTAGGGCTTACACTTAAGTTTTTTATCCATTTTGAGTTTATTTTTGTGAATGGTGTAAATTGGTGGTGTAAGTTTCATTTTTTTTGCAGGTAGCTGTCCAATTTTCCCAACACCATTTGTTGAAGAGGCTGTCTTTATCCAATGTATACTCTTACCTCCTTTATCAAATATCAGTTGTTCATAAAAGTGTGGGTTTATTTCTGGGTTCTCCGTTCTGTTCCATTGATCTATATGCCTGTTCTTATGCCAGTACCAGGCTGTTTTGAGTACAATGGCCTTATAATATAACTTGATATCCGGAAGTGTGATACCTCCTGCTTTATTCTTCCTTTTCAAGATTGCTGAGGCTATTCGTGTTCTCTTTTGGTTCCATATAAATTTTTGGAATATGTGTTCTATATCTTTGAAGTAACTCATTGGTATTTTAATCGGTATTGCATTGAATTTATAAATTGCTTTGGGTAATATAGACATTTTAATGATGTTTATTCTTCCTAATCATGAGCACGGTATAAGCCTCCACTTGTTTGTATCTTCCCTGATTTCTTTTATCCATGTTTTATAATTTCCCAAGTACAAGTCTTTAATATCCCTGGTTAAATTTATTCCTAGGTATTTTATTTTTTGGTTGCAATGGTAAAGGGGATTGCTTCCTTAATTTCTCTCTCTGACAGTTCATTGTTAGTGTATAAAAATGCCTCTGATTTCTGAGTATTGATTTTATATCCTGCCACCTTGCTGAATTCATTTATCAGGTCTAGTAGTTTTTTGACTGTGACTTTAGGGTTTTCTATATACAATATCATATCATCTGCAAATAATGATAATTTTACTTCTTCTTTTCCAATTTGGATGTCTTTTATTTCTTTTTCTTGTCTGATTGCTGTGGCTAGGACTTCCAGAACTATGTTGAATAAGAGTGGTGAAAGAGGGTACCCCTGCCTTGTTCCTGATCTTAAGGGTATTGCTTTTAATTTTTCCCCATTGAGCATGATGTTGGCTGTGAGATTGTCATAGATGGCCTTTATCATGTTGAGGTATGTTCCCTGTATTCCCACTTTGCTGAGAGTTTTGATCATGAATGGGTGCTGGATTTTATCAAATGCTTTTTTTGCATCTATTGAAATTATCATGTGGTTTTTTTCCTTCCTTTTGTTTATGTGATGAATCATATTGATTGATTTGCAAATATTGTACCAGCCTTGCCTGCCAAGAATAAATCCCAATTGATCATGGTGTATGATTTTTTTCATATATTGCTGGATCCGGTTTGCTAATATTTTGTTGAGGATTTTTGCATCTAAATTCATCAGGGATATTGGCCTATAATTTTCGTTCTTTGTGTTGTCTTTGCCTGGTTTTGGAATCAGAATTATGCTCGCCTCATAAAAGGAGCTTGGAAGTCTTCCTTGCTCTTGAATTTTTTGAAATAGCTTGAGAAGGATAGGAGTTAGTTCTTCTTTGAATATTTGAGAGAATTCACTTGTGAAGCCAGCAGGCCCCGGACTTTTCTTTTTTCGGAATTTTTTGATAACTGTTTCAATCTCATTTGTTGTAATCAGTCTGTTTGGTTTTCTGATTCTTCTAGATTAATTTTTGTAAGATTATATGTTTCAAGGAATTTGTCCATTTCATCTAGGTTGTCTAGTTTTCTCGTGTACAGTTCTTCATAGTATTTTCTTACAATATTTTGTATTTCTGTTGTGTCAGTTGTTATTTCTCCACTCTCGTTTCTAATTTTTATTTGAATCCTCTCTCTTTTATTCTCTGTGAGTCTGGTTAAAGGTTCTTCGATCTTGTTTATCTTTTCAAAGAACCAGCTCCTGGTTTCACTGATCCTCTGTATTGTTTCTTTAGCCTCTATGTCATTTTATTTCTGCTCTAATCTTTATTATTTTCTTCTTTCTACTAGCTCTGGGCTTTACTTGCTGTTATTTTTCTAGTTCTTTTAGATGTGCGGCCAAGTTGTTTTTTTGTTTGTTTGTTTGTTTTTTGTATTTTTTCTGAAGCTGGAAATGGGGAGAGACAGTCAGACAGACTCCCACATGCGCCCGACCGGGATTCACCCGGCACACCCACCAGGGGCAAAGCTCTGCCCACCAGGGGGCTATGCTCTGCCCCTCCAGGGGGTCGCTCTGCCACGACCAGAGCCACTCTAGCACCTGGTGCAGAGGCCAAGGAGCCATCCCCAGCACCCGGGCCATCTTTGCTCCTATATTAGGTGCATAGATATTTATAACAGTTATATCTTCCTTTTGGATTGCTCCCTTTATCATTATGTAATGACCTTCTTTATCTCTAACTATAGTCTTTGTTTTAAAGTCCATTTTGTCTGATATAAATATTGATACCCTAGCTTTTTTTTCATTTCCATTTGCGTGAAATATTTTTTTCCATCCTTTTATCTTCAGTCTGTGTGCATCTTTTGATTTAAGGTGTGTCTCTTGTAGACAGCATATGTATAGGTCCTGTTTTCTTATCCACACAGCTATCCTATGTCTTTTGATCGGATCAGTTAATCCATTTACATTTAAGGTTATTATTGATATGTAATTGTTTGTGGCCATTTTATTCTTGAAAACTGTATTCTTCTTTTTCTATATTCTTTTTTCTCCTTTGATCTGTTCACAACAGGTCCCTTAGCATTTCTTGCAGCCTTTGTTTGGTTGTAGTGAATTCCTTAAGTTTTTTTTGTCTGTAAAGCTTTTTATTTCTCCTTCAATTTTAAATGATAGCCTAGCTGGATAAAGTAGTCTTCATTGTAGGTTCTTGTTCTGCATTACTTTGAATATTTCTTGCCATTCTCTTCTGGCCTCAAGTGTTTCTGTTGAGAAGTCAGAAGTCATCCTTATGGGTGCTCCTTTGTAGGTGATAGTCTTTTTTTGTCTAGCAGTTTTTAATATTTTCTCTTTATCACTTAGCTTTGGTATTTTAACAATGATATGTCTTGGTGTTGATTTCTTTGGGTTTCTCCTTAATGGAGTTCTCTGTGCTTCCTGAACATGTGAGATGTTTTCCTGTCTTAATTGAGGGAAGTTTTCAGCTATGATATGCTTGAACAAAGCCTCTATACCTTGTTCTGTCTCTTCTTCTTAAGGAACCCCTATGATGCGGATGTTATTTCTCTTCATGTTGTCACAAAGCTCTCTTAGAGTTTCCTCAGAATTTTTGAGTCTCTTTTCTTTTTCTGCTCTGTTTCTGTGCCTTTATTTATTGTGTCCTCTAACTTGCTGATTCGATTCTTCGCTTCATCCATCCTGCTTTTAATTTCTTCCATTGTGTTCTTTATTTCAGATATTGTATTTGTCATTTCTGACTGATTCTTTTTTATTATTTCAATGTCCTTTTTTATATTTGCTATCTCTTTATTTAGGTGTTCATAATGACCATGTATTGTTGTTCTAATGTCTTTGAGCATCCTAACAATCGTTATTTTAAACTGTGCATCTGGTAATTTGGTTATATCTGATTCATTTAGGTTTTTTTCTGGGGATTTCTCTTGGTTCATTTGTGTTGCATTTCTTTGCCTTTGCATTTTCTCTATGTAAAGGAAGGTTTTGGAGACTGGAGTCCACTGGGTATGGCCTCTGTTCCCTAGGTATGGTTTATCTGCAGGCCTGCCACCCCCTCTTCTGTTGCTGCCTAGGGCTTTTGGGTTTGGGCTTTACCAGTGCTTGCCCACTGGGGCTATTGCTGTAGTTTCCACCTCTCCTTCACAGGAGTGGCTATGATCACGTGCTCAGGTGCGCAAACCTTGGTGGCCTTGGCTTTTTCCCTGCCCCTGTGTGTGGCGTTATGCTCGGCCCTGAGGTCAGTGGCAGCACCTTTGCTCAGCTGTGGTTCTCTGCCTGTTTCCTGGGCTTTCGCCCCACCCTTGCAGGAGGAGCCCGCTCATGGGATGGCTGCAAGCCCTGGCTCCACAGGCCAGGCAGGACTGCTTGCCCACATTCAGTAGCGGGACTCCACCTGTTCTGGGCTTTTGGCTCTACCCCTGTGGGAGGAGCCAGCTCCCAAGTCAGGCCACAAGCCTTGGTTCCACGGGCAGGGTAAGGCTGTGTTCCTGCGCCCTTGCTCAAACGCAAGTCTCCACCCCTTCCGGGGTTCCCACCCTTCTCCCGCAGGCTGGATTACACCACTTTTGCATGCCCCCTCCTCCTGAGCTGGGTAAGACTGAGCTCACATGTGAGCCCACTGGCATCCAGCAGGCTTCTGCCCCTGCTGACAGAACCACGCCTCCACGTCCCATCGCCGTCCGCCCTCAGGCGAGCCCTCAGCCATGTAGGGTGTGGGCGCTGCAGTTCAGACCCTAACACTCACTACTGTAGACCCAAAAGCTCCCTCCTTCTAAGCGACTCTGCTCTGCGTGCCACGGGGGAGCTTGTTGGGCTGCTCTCCTGCTTCCCTTTGCTGGTATTGCTGTTTCCGGGGAAAATATTCACTTCAGATTTGGGGAGTGACTCATCCCAGGGGTTAAGGTGTCTGTCTCCCAAAATGTTTCTCCCTGTTCCTCCTAGATTACAGTCTCTTCCTGCTACTCTGGTATTCTTCTCTCTCCCCATTCCCAAGAGCCCCAGGTGAGTGGTTGTGAGAGAGGTTTTCTGTGTGGTCCCTTTAAGAAGAATTCTGGGTCTGAGAAATCAGTCTCTTTCTCACAAACATTATCCTGACTTGTTTCCAGCTAAATACTGTCCTTACGCCTCTTCTGGGCTCTGGGGCTGCAGGCTGGGGCTTTGTTCCTGGGGCTCAAGACCCTCCCTTTTCTGCTAAACTCACTTCCCACCACGTGAGTCTCTACCAGCTGCCGTTCACTTCGGGGAGCTGGGCAGCCCTCCCTGCGTTTCTGCTTTTCCTACCAGTCTTGGTGTGGCTTCTTCAGTGTTCCTTGGTTGAAGAGTCCTCTTAGTTTAGTCCAAAGTTGCTTTTTCCAGATGATAGTTCTTAAAATTATTCTGTAATCCACTTTGGTTCTGGGAGGTGGATGTTGGTATGTCCGCCTACTCCAGCACCATCTTGTCTTCCAGCCTCAAGTATTAAATTATGACTATTTTTTCTGAAAACTTTTTTTATTTAAAATTAGTTGTTCTAACAAAATCCCGATTTCTATTTAATCATGTCAAAGCAGTATGACAAAATCATGTCAAAAACAATGTGGAGGCCAAAAGCTCTCTGTCTGCACTTACAGGGCTTGGAGGTCATTGAATCTAAGTCTTCTGATGGAACAAGATAATGGCAACCTGAGGATCCCATTTATGAATAAATTGTCTTTGAAATAAGGTATCAAATGTTAAATACCGTCATAAACTCACTTTAGTAACACAAGTTTATTAAGTTTCTAATGAGTGCTAAATCTTAGAACAGGCATGTGCAATATCAAAATAAGTAGAGCACAGTTTCCCTCAGAACTTAGTCTAGTAAGATTTAGACTTATTAAATTATTTTTATTTGTATAAAATACTTTAAATTTTTAATTTTAATTTGATCTGGCCAAACTCATTCAAAAATATATTCCAGTTTTAAATATTTATTGATTGATTTTAGAAAGAGAGAGGGAGAGACATGGATTTGTTGTTCCAGTTATTAATGCATGCATTGGTTTTTTTCTTGTGTTCCCTGACAGAAATCAAATCCTCAATATTGCTGTGTCCGGAGGATGTAACTATGCTACATAACCAAGACATAGATTTCATTTCTAATCATATAAAACAGCTGGTATCCAGCTGGTAATAATTTATTTAATAAATACATGATTAAATATAAGCAAAGGTTATTATACTATTTTAAAAAATATTTTAGACACCTATCATCCATTATATTAGACAAGAAAGCTAGCAAAGATCTGACTAAAGCCAACTTTTCAAAATCTAGTCAAAAGACCTTTCTACTGCAATTCACATGAGAGTACAGAATATAGAAAAATAATTATTATTTGGTATTAATGATCATCTTAATTGACTGTGTGTTTATTATTTTATTTTATGCGCTGAAGATGGAATTTATTCTCTGTTTCCCCGATATTGCTCATGTATTATTTTCTACCATCAACTGCTTAGTAGTTATATTTGCTTTGTATTAGTTTTCCAGATGAAGAAATTCATCAAGTGGCAGTTCAACAATTAGATAACCTCTCTAATGATGAACTACTGGATTATCTCCCACAGCTAGGTCAGGTAAGGAACTGCAGGGTTGCGAAGGGATTCCAGGATTTTAACAAATAATTCTCTGCAGAAGTTTCCAATGAATCAACAGTATTGACTGCTTAAAATGATATTGCAATTTGGCCAGCCAAGGGCCAAATTATAGCTTATATGTCAACGTGGGTAAGGTTGAATTATGGCTAGTTCTCTAGCCAAAATTGATACTGCTACAAAAAGGTGTATAAGAGCCAAATAGAAAATTTTTTTAAAAAGCAACTTCACTTGTTAATTAGAACTGGGAAGAATTAGTAATGCTTATAATAAAATCTTTTTACCTAACTACATAAAACAAAACAAAAAAATTAACCTAGTATGTATTATGTAAAAAATAACCTTTTGCTTGCCAGGTCTTCATAATTGATGCATTTTTCCCTTTCCCTTACAGTATTCTAAATTGATTGTAAATTTTATTAAAATAGTATTATAAGATAGTTTCTAAATTCTAGTATCAGTATATTTTAGTGACAGAATCAAATATCAAAATGTTGGGGTATTTTTGAAAATAATATAAATTTACCTAGAAATATGAGATAAGACTGATTTGGTTTGAATGTTTTGAAATATAAACAATTATATGTTTTACAAATGACCATGTAAATGACCAAAGAGCCAAACTACAAATGACATTTGTTTCCAAGTTGACCAAATACTAAGTGCTGAAATGGTCTAAAATAGTGATCTTTATGTGTTTTGCCTCTTTTTTTAAACTCGGGTGTTTTCTTATCTTAAAAGCCAGGTTGTAGTTACAAGCTGTTTTAAATGCCACATGTCTCATTTTTAAAACATTTATATAGGAAACTGAACCTGATGGGGAAGCCTAGAGTATTAGACTAGAAAGACTTATTACTTTGTAAACAGAATATAAACTCCTCTGAAGACCACATAGAGAGCTGGTTTTAAAATAGCTGTATTATATAGTCACTTATATCAATTTTTATAGTCATTACTTTCCTAGACTTGCCGGGACAGTGTAATGAAAATAAAGACTAATTCACTTTGCAGGAATACTATTCATCTTATGGTCCCTGAATGTGGGCAACATGTTATATCTAACCAATTCAAAAAAGTATGTTTTTTACAAACATTTAGATTAAATACATTTGTAAACCCCATTTGGAGTTAACACCCTTGGTACCAGGATTATCACTGAGAGCCATATATTTGCAAATCCAAATTATTAAGATGAGTACACACAGAATCCTGCATAGGAAATACACAAAAATAAAATTAGGCACAGATGCAAGTATTTCCTAATTAAAAATGAATATTTTTAAATGTTTTGAGATGAAAAAGATGTATATAATGTGACTATATTGTAAATCAAAACTGGGAAGAATTTTAAAATCATTTGTTGTGGAGTTTGTCCTTAAACTTCTGTGCTCTAACTTAACTTTAAAACTTTCCAAGACACAAAAAAATTATATCTGTTGATTATTTTCCGAAAGCATGTTATTTCATGTATTATCTTGTTAGAAGTATACAAGCTATGTTGAAGCAATAATAAAAGATTCTACTATCATAATGAAAATAGAAGTTATGGTTCAAAGCTAGGAGTCAAATAAGTTAGACTCAGTGGTTACTACAAAGCACAAATCATAGCCATAATATGTTCATAATATGATAGGTTCATAATAATATGATATGCATCATAAAAGTCACCTATATCCTAGAAGATGAGGCAGGATTTAAGGGGAAATTGTATCAGTAGAGAGAGTCATCCAGGGTGTTTGGAAGCAAAGAAGGTAATTCAAGATCAACAAGTAACTATTGAGTTCAAGAAGAAACAATGGGGAAGCCTAAAGAGAAAGCTAAAAACAGAAGCATGAAAACACATTCTGAGACATCTCTTCTGCTCATATGCTGATAGGATGTACTCACTATTAGGGCATTAACACAACCCATAGTTTAGCCCAGTATTAACAAGTAAGTAAAAGAAGGTCATAGCTGCCATTTAAGACAACAAACATTACACTGGGGAATAAAATTTTAGTTGCATCTACAAAAACACTTGTTCGTACTTAATTCCAGTGTGCTGATCTCAAATCTGACATTAGTTTTTCTCTAAGCTACAGTTTTTTTGCAATTCAAGATTTTATGTTTTTAACTTACTGTAAAATTTTCAACATTTAGTTTAACATAATGAAGTAGAATGTCTTCTTGGGCATCATCTTTGTGAAAATATAATAATTCATATAATGCAGTAAATACACTAATATACTAAAAGATATCAGTGCATTAGAATTTGTCTAGAATTTTGAAATAGAACATATTAAAACACTTATTTTAATCATAAAATTTGTGCAAAACTTATTTAAATTCTATTCAGGCAAAAATTTGCATTGTAGCTCTTGCGTTTGTGTACTTGTTGAGGACAATCTCGTTTGATGCTCCAGCAGTAGTTTGCTCATCACTAACAGCTCCAAGATTTGGGGGGAAATTATCAAGGTGACTGTTCAGGAGGTGAATCTTAACTCTCATGTTATATCCAATGTCACAGAAAGCCAACAGTATCCTTTGAACCAGAAGTTCATAGTTTTCTGCTTTTTTGTTGCCAAGGAAGTTCTTTGTAACTGTCATAAAAGACTGCCATTCTGCTTTCTCTTCCTTATTCATTTTCCTGGAAAATTCTTCATCCCATATGAGGTTCAAATTTGAGGTCCATCAAATACACCTGCTTTTATCTTCTCGAAAGACAAGGCAGGAAAAGCAGAAATAGTATGTTTGAAAGCATTCACTTTCTCTATTCAAAGCCGGAACAAACTGCTTCATTAAGCCAAGTTTGATGTGAAGTGGGGGAAAAATGATCCTGTCTCAATTAACTACAGGTTCATTCACAATATTTTTGCATCCCTACTTCCAGAGCTTCACGTTTCCGCCACTCCTTCTGTGTCCAGTGTTTCTCCCGAGCTCGGCTGTCCCACAAACACAGAAATCAAGGATACTTTGTGAAACCTCTCTGTTGTCTTAGCAGAAAATTTATCATTTTAAGAACCACACAAATGATCCAGTTATGCTTCTCATACTTCAGAAAGATGAGAACAATTTTTATGTCATTATAATTTTCTCACAGATGAGTTGAATAACCAATTGGAACCACTGCATAAACATTACCATTGTGTAGGAGAGCACATTTCAGACTCCATTTAGATCTGTCAAGAAACAGCCACCATTCAGTTGGACTGTAAGTGGTAACATCTAGCTGGCTGAGAAGACTACTGATATCATGACAGTAAACAAAGTGTTTGTTTTTGGAAAAAAAGTCCACAAAAATGTGTTCACGCTTCCTGAAATGAGACACTTAGCTGACCAGTGAAGTACATTCTTTTCTTGAAGCCTGGAGGCTAATAACCCAGCTGCTTTCTTTGATAGGTCCAAATCTCTTACTAAGTCATTCAATTAGAGTTGGCTAAACTGCTGAGGGGTTAATGACTGCTTGGCATCAGAAGAAGACCCTTCAGATTCTACAACCATTTCCTCATGCATCTTATCAAAATACACTTGATCACCATGTTCACTTTCTTTGTCCTTAGAAGAAATAAAACCATTGAAAACTGGAACTGGGAGTGTTTCAGAGTGTGGGATAGGTCGTATTTCTGAATGAATATTAGGATATGCGATCATATGCTTTTTTTCTTGCCGATGCCCTTTGCATGGATCAGATAGAAATAACAGTCACTGCTGTGGTCCTTAGGTTCACGCCAAACCATGGGAATACCAAAAGGCATTCCTTTATGTTTTTCTTTTGCCCAGTCACAAATCATTTCCTCATAATCATGACACACAATATGAGAAGTCCAATTCTTGTCTTGTTCGCCAAGGGGAACTTAAAAATAGGCAATATATGCACGTATCACAAATGATGAAATATTGCATCTTTGACGTTGAAGTGTATAACAGCCACATATATAACAGAAGGTGTCAGGACTATTTTTACATTTATGCCTACTCAAAGAAGCCATGATTCAATCTTAAAATAATAGGGTGTTTTTATCAGATAATAATTTTTTCAATTTAAAAACATCTACAATTATGTAAATGTGATGTTTGTAAAACATTAATTGCCTTGTGGTTATGTTCAATCTAAGAGTCATTGCCCTTTAACTCCAATTGAAAAACCAATGCATGCCATTAAGTATTACCAAAAAATTAAAATTGCATAAAAACTAGAGCATGCATCAAAAAGCTGATGTCAGATTTGGAATCAATGATGCAGAAATATATAGAAACAGTTCTAAAACTTCATGCAACTGAAAATGAAAATAAATCTGTTCTCCAGTGTTATAGCTGTTATGTATTCAGACAGCTGCAAGAGTTTATGCAAATATGTTGAAATCATCTTTAGCACCCTCATAGCTTAGAAATTCATAAACGTTCTCATTTTTGAGGTTGGTTAGCATATTGAGGTGTTTCTTCAGGTGTGTGTGTAAATGAATGATGTTCCAATGTTTTTCTGTTTTCTGTACTGCGATA
Organism: Saccopteryx bilineata; assembly: GCF_036850765.1. NCBI lineage: Eukaryota > Metazoa > Chordata > Mammalia > Chiroptera > Emballonuridae > Saccopteryx > Saccopteryx bilineata. The sequence goes on from NC_089490.1 coordinate 118,153,477, forward strand.
CAAAAAACTTTCTTAAACTCTGAGAGAAAGTGTGTGTGTGTGTGTGTGTGTGCCTTAAATGGCTCATTGAGCAACTAAAGATAGAAGCTTTGTCTCTCAAACAAGAATGAGCACTTTTATAAAAAGAATCTGGTTTTCGTTTTTATAACATATTTAGATTATTGGGGTGATAATGGAGGCCCAAGTACCAACTGGTGATGGGGAAACCCCTGAACAGTGCAGGTAGAGGTCTGAGTTAGTGCTTTATGAGTAGCAGAGGTTGCCACAGCTGTCTGTTTTCCACCAGGTTGGGTATTCTAGAAAACCTTAAGAAAGTCTTTCACATCTTAGGAGAGATGAGGGAAAAAATTGAGGAATGTGTGGGTTATGATGGAAAGGAAACAAGACTGCACAAACCAACACTGTGATCTGTGTGTGCTCTGTTATTAGTTAAACACCAGCAGTTAAAGCTATCAAAATATATTATTAACATTTTGTTAAAATGCTTATGACATTTTCCTCGATCTTTGCTCAAGATGCTTAATTCCTTCTGTATTCTGCTACAATTTTATTACTGAGGAAAAAAAAGAGTAAGGTAATTCTATCTCTTACTTCAGGCCATCAAGTTTGAATGGCACCTTGAAAGTTCTTCGGTGCAACTCCTGTTCGGTGCAACTCCTGTTCGGTGCAACACAGCTCACTGCGGAGCATCCAGATTGCCCACTGTCTTCACTGATAATATCATCCAAGAGTGGATAGCATGCCTTTTTAAGAAGTAAAAGTTTCCTTTACCTTGTAATTGATATAAAGCACTTAAAATTCAGCCAAATTTGAGTCTCTGTCAAGGTTATTTTTATTTATGGGTATAATTTAACTGTCATCTTCAAAATCTTCCTTTTGTACTCTTGCTACTATTTACATCCAATATGAATTTCAAATCTGAATGATATCTTTTAGATAGCTTTAAATCACAAAGGCTCAATGTGATCATATCTGTTAATTGAAGATTTCAAGATGAAATATAGCCATAAGATTGGATGTTGTAGAATAATGTGTGTTTTAAAAGTAATTTCTATACAACAGTAGTTATAAACAGTGAATCTAAAACTGAACATATGCTTTATATGAAAATGCCTAGGTCACTAAACTTTTCCCCAAGCATAAATTTAGAATATTATTATTGGAGAAATAGACTTACTTTAGAGATATCAAAATTTCTCCCAGTGTCACCTACTCTTTGTTTTATTGAATATGATGTTCATTGGATGCTGTTGTTCCTACCTTTCTTTTATTAGTAACTTTGTAGATGTAATTTCATAGCAAAAAAAATTTAATATTTACAAATTTTAGTGACCTAAGGATAAAATTAGATCTATCTTTTGACCTCACAAAATGTGTGAGAGGCATCAATTGCTGGCTTCAATTGGTAGTGAAGAACTTTAACTAATTAAAGGGAACTTGATATCACTTTTGAGTATCATGTTTTCCTGCTTCAAAAAAACATTACTCAATTGGCATCACTCTTTCCATGAAAATGACTCAGGTATTTCTAAGCAAAGTAGGGTTAATAAGGAATTGTCATGCAGCATATTTGGTTCATTTTTATTTGAAATGCTTAATATGAAACACAGAACATTTTTCTCTAGTGTGTCAGTATAATGAAGCATCAGATACATTTACTAGCAGTGAGTCCTTCACTAAATAGACTCTCTTATCAAGCTCTGAATGTAGTCTTATTCTCTTCAGTTTTTCTGTAAGCTACGATGATGCTAAAGGAAATTATGTGAATGTATTTAGTGATGTTCTGCTATAATATTCAAGTTGAGCTCCTTTAAACACAATGTTTACTTCTCCTAAGTTTACTCTTCATTTTTTTAACCAGTGTTCATTAAAATAAAAGCACATTACACAAAGTAACATGACCAGATAACAATCATGATTTAAATATTTGCATGAAAATGTTATATAAAAATATATAAAGGTATAATTTTTAAAAACACATCTTAAAAACAGATTAAAATATTAAGGACTTATACAAACACATTAATTTTATATAATATTAACACCACCTTGCTAGGTTCTTTACCTGCTAAAATTGTGTGAAAAGTTGAGTCACTTGAAAGGCAACAACTGCAAAGTTGTAAATCAATGTCATACTTGCAAGTTCACAATTATGTCACTGTTTCCAAAGAAGCTGGGGAGAAAGTCTTTCTAAGTATAATTTTCACCCTTGTGAAAAAGAGGAAGACTAATGACAAATCCTATTTCTACTCTCACTGATTTCAGAAGAGAGTAAGATGGAAGGAATAGAAAAGAATATAAATTATAAATGAGCTGCTTGTTTCTGAATGCTTAATTGGTAAGAATATGGAAAAGGAAAATAGAAGGAGATTTTAAAGTCACTATATCTTTTAAAACTTAAATAAAAATTTAAGACTCAGGTAAATATACTAAATTAAAATTAGTACCACATTTAGGGAGTATTTGTGTGTAGAAAGTACAGCTGAAATTTTAAAGATGCAGCTCAATCCCTGCCTGATACACTTACAAATTCTCAATGTATCTTTCTTTAATTAAAGAAAAGCAATGCTCTAGAACAGGGGTTGGGAACCTATGGCTTGTGAGCCAGATGTGGCTCTTTTGATGGCTGCATCTGGCTTGCAGGCAAATCTTTAATAAAAAAAAAGAATAACGTTAAAAATATAAAACATTCTCACATATTACAATCCATTCATTTCCTACTGCTCATGTTCATAGTTGTGAGTGGCTGGAGCCAATCACAGCTGTCCACTGGGAAAACACCAAATTTTTATTGGATAATGTGTAATGTACACGGGTGGTTGTATGGCTCTCATGGAATTACATTTTAAAATATGTGGCATTCATGGCTCTCTCAGCCAAAAAGTTTCCCAACCCCTGCTGTAGAACAATAATTTAATGATATGGAGATATATCAGCCATCAGTTTAATGATTTTTCTTTTTCACTTGGATGAGCTACTGTTTCCTTAGGTCAGGATTTCTCTTTGGATCTGCCCTGTTTCTCACTAACACACCCAATTACTTACCAAGGCCCGTAACTCTGTATCTTCTAAATAACTCTTCCCATATCCACTATTACCACTGCCACTGGTCAGAAGGATGCCTCACTGCATATGGAATTATGAATAAATAGGTGTGGACAGCAAACCATCTGAATTGTTCAGCCTCACTGTGTGTAATCTTCCTGAAAAGGAAAATTGACTTGGTGTTACCACAGGTCTCTCCCACTGAAAGGGTGAATGTAGGATGAGGAACCTCTATTTTTCATGTAAAGCGATTTAATAACAAGTTTTGGATTTGGAAGATATAAACATCCCCAGTCCTAGTTGTCATTCTAAAAGGTGGCTATATTTGGAAATCATAACATTTTGGGTTCATGCGTAGGAGGCCCCTATCCTGTTATGTAACAATTAATCATATAACAATTAATTATAGAAACTTAAACTCAATGCCCTTTTTCATTTGAGATGAAGAACAATTTAACTGACAGTGAGATATTGGGTTTAATGGGGCCGCAAAAATGACATCTGCATCCTAACTCCAAAAAATATGTGAATATGACCTTAAGGAAAAAAGGTTTTTGAAGATATAATTAAATTAAAGATCTTGAGATTAGATTAACCTAGATTATTGAGGCTGGTCCTAAATCTACTGAAAAGTGCCCTTGTAATGAACAGAAGACACACACACACACACACACACAGAAAGGGCCATGTGCAGGAAGAGGCAATGATTGGAGTGATGCTTCAGAAGCCAAGGAGTGTCCGGAGCCACCAGGAGTAGAGAGTCAAAGAGGGAGTCTTCCCTGGAGCCTGGGGAGGGAATGCAGTTCTATTTTGATTTCAGACTTCTGGTCTCCAGAACTGTGAGAAAACATTTCTGTTGTTTAAGCCACTTCTGTGGTTATTTATTATGGCAATCACAGGAAATAATATAGCAAGAAAAGAACTTGATGAAGGTCCCTGATTAGACTGGCTGTGATGTCATTTCATGTAGCAAGCTTTCCCTGACCCAGCCACTATCCAGGTTGATCATTGCTCCCGTGGTGTATCTCAGAATATACTCTATGTCATCTATATCAGACGACATGTCACACTACCTTAACACTGCTATTTCTTTGTCTACTTACACTCTTAGTCCATATATTAGCTAATGACAGCGATCATGCCATACTCTTTAGCATACTAATCCTACCAGTGTCTGGAATTCAGGAGATACAAAAAAAAAAAAAAGATTTTCAAAGTCATGATCCTATAAAAATTCCTTTAAGGCTATCAATATTTTTACATGCCAGGAATACTTTCTCAAAGGCACTGTTGGTGCCTCAGTCAGATCCCCTTTACCTGGCTGGTGCACCCATTGCCCATCTGAAAGCTTCTGTGAGTATTGATTGCTCCTTGACAACTGCCTCTTCTTTGGAGAACTGTTTTCTGCTAACAAAGTCACCTGATCTGGGAGGTGGAAAATCTCCCAAGAACATTTAGATTTCAGAGCCTCCTTGTGAATCAGATGAAGACTAGACTTGACCTTGTTCTTGTTAACTTCATCCCCTCCCCTATAATGCTTACTCTACTTCTTCACAGCATAATTCCTGAACAGGGTTCCTTCAGTAAATCACATACACCCACATTTCTCTCTCATAGTCTATTCTAGGGAACCTAGAGAAAGAACTATGCATTTCTTTATTAGAGATAAAGAATTTAAATATGTGTGTTTTTAAAACTGAAGCATCAGTATGATATGAGATATATTATAAATGGAATGGCAATATTGCAGTCTGTCATGCTCCAAATACAAAATCCAGTTGAACAAGCACCATGAGACTTAATTTAAATCAAAATCTGTAGAGCAGCGAGTCATTTTATAGCACAGCTCCTTTATAAATTGTTGCTTAAGGCCTGTGATGCAATCTGCACAGGTATTTCCTTCAAAATGTGGGACAGCTAGAGATGAGGATCTCATTTTCAAACTCTAAGTACAGAAATTTTTTTAACTGATATATGACAAGCACCTACTTCAGTATTTGTATTTGACAAATAAGTCAATAAATTGCTGTTGAATGAATAGGATTTCATAGTTACCTGACTCAAGCCATGTATATGCAGACTTATGACAGAAGGGGGCAGAAGAGGGCTGCTTAAGCAGTCTGGCTTAATGTGAAACCAGAGTTGGCAAGGCTAGAGCAAATTCTGGAGTTGGCCCAATAAATGGAGATTGGCCGAATAAGGTACTAAGCGATGAATATCACTAGTGAAGTAAAAACTGGAGTAGAGGGAGAATGTGAGCAGAAGTCAGAGACTAATGTGAGTCAGAAGTAAAGGGTCTGAGAAACGACCCAGCAGTGTCTTCTAAATGGACTAGCTGAGAGAATCACAAAGAAAATTAATCTAATGGTGTCTCTGGTACCAGGAGGCCTTCCCCAAGTGGCATGTCATATCCAGGACCATATCTCTAACCTTTTGTATGCTAACCATACACTGAGGTGATACAAAATCTTTCTATTCTTTTTCTAAACAGCTTACCCTAAATTTTGTTTTTTCTAGAACTTTAGGTCAGTTTTTCAAATCAGGTACTATTCAAAATAAAACAAAATAATGAGAAAATTTTGCATCATGTGATTTGAAGTCACGCATGTCCTTCTCATGCCCTTTCTTAAATATGATATATCTCCCCTGGTGCCTGAAATTCTCTCATTAGTGAGTCACTTCTTGTTCCCTCATGGAACTTCTCTTCTAATATGAAAAAATATATATTGAGACCATGATACTTATAATTAATTAGTTTATCATTTGTTCATTTTTGTGACTAACATTGAGATGTTAGACACTGTTGAATTAATTGGGATAAAACAGGATGGTCCTTGCCTAAATTAGCTCACAGGTTAATCATACACTAGCATCCAGGCAGCAGGAAAGAACCCACTTGCTACCTGGCAAGGACAAAGTAGATGGAGAGAATTGACAATAAATTCTGCCCACTTTATAGTTGTGCCTATGACTTGTTGCAAATGCAGTTTCTAGGCAGAGAGGCAAGGTTGGCCATCAAGTAAAGAAAAAAAAATCCTAAATGTGTGCTCCCATTCTGTCAGAGCTAAATACTGATAAAGGCATACAAATGAATGCACAGAAGAAGAAAATGCTCTCTCTACTCTGAGGTCGGACACACACCTCAAAGAAAGAATGAAGAGCTGTACTTCAGAGAGTTATTATGCCTGGTGCAACAGGGCGTGCATGATATAGAATCAATAGGAGGGTTTAAAGTCTCAATCCTTTTCCTTCTGATCATTATATTGCTACAAATTCACCTTTTTACCTTTATGGTGTAGTAAACAATAAATTACTGCTTCACTTTTTTGTAACGGAAAGATATGTCTTGCTGTCATTTAATATTGATCTGTTATAATCATCTTTTACCTTGTTGTCCTAAGAAAAGTATACACCAGATAAAATCCCTACATTGAGCATTCACTAAACAAGCAATAGTTGTTCTCTATCCCAACCACCCTGAGAAAAGTGATGAATATTTGTAAGAAAGTGTGCATTTTACTGTAAGAATGAGATGGCACTCGAACTCCAGGTGTGCAGTCTTTATTAGAGGAGAAAGACCTGCTGGGGTGCTTCTCTGAAAGAAGGGGCCCAAAAACAGACTGAGGCAAAATTTTATAGGGTTGGAAATAGCCTCGAGCAAGGGTGTGCTGGTATGTTCGGCTTTCTAAAATACTCTTCCTTGGGGCGATAGACCAGCTTCCTGGAACCCTTCTGTCCCAGGGTCAATTGTCTGGTAATTAAGGGTGGGGTCAGGCAGCCAAGTGGAACAGAAAAAGGGCAGTTGTAATTCCTGGTCAATTCATGCATCTATCATTTCTCAACTCTGTGGTTACATATAAAAGAAAGGCAGTTATTAATTTTATAATATATGGTGAGGGGTGAGGGGTGACGAGGATAAAGAGGAGAAAAAATTGGAAAATTATTGCTTCTTCTGGAGAGAACTCAAGAAAAGAACCTTGCCAAGCCAAATCCCCTATCCAGTTAAGGAGGTCATCAATTTCGGTGTTGTAAGGTCTGAACCAGGCTATGTCTTCAAAAACCTGAGTGAGGAAGTAAAAAAATCTTGCGAGGTAATAATTGTTAGTTGCTTGTTGTGAATGCCAATTGAACAGGGTGACATGGTGATACATGGTCTCCTGGATGAGCCTCATGAGATGTGCTGGTCTGGTTCCTCTCAAATGAGAGGACATGTGGGCATTTTTAGAGACAGGGAACCTGTTGGTGTAAGTTTTAGAAGGACTGAATATATGTGGTTAAAAGGAAGAGGATTTGGAGAACATTCAGGAGGAAGCATCTCGGGCTGAGGGGCGGCTTCTTCCTGCTGTCATCCTTACCTATTTGATATTTCCCTCGTGAAGTTCTCCTTAAGGTATTGGGGAATAGGAGTGTAGGAGTATTTGATAGTAGGTAATCCTAGAGATTTTTCTCATCTGGGCCTGTAGGAACTTGATAAAGAAGGGGGCAAACATTAAAATTAGGCACAGAATTAGGATTGGTCCTATAATTGGTACTAGCATGCAGAACAAGGGGTTTTTCCACCATTGTTCGGAGTAGGGGTCACTGCAGGCCTGGCCACTGTGGATTTGTTCTTGAAGTTTTCGGAGAGAGTTGATATTCTCTTTGACCAGGCCAGACTCGTTAATGTAGTAGCAACACTGTTTCTGTAAAAAGAGACAAGTACTGCCCTTCTCTGCTGTTAGTAGATCTAAAGCTCTCCAGTTTTGTAGGGCGACCTGAGCTAGAGAGGTCAGTTGTCTCTGGAGCAGTTGTCTCTGGAGGGAGGCTAGAGAGGTGGTTGAATTATCAAGGGCCTGTTCTATGTCTGCCTTTAGTTGGTTGGTAGTCCATATACTATGGCCTAAGCCAACCCCACCTATGCCTATAGCCGCTATAGAGGTGGCAAGGTTAAGGCCAAGGAGGACCTGGAGGAAGGCAGCCCATTTATTCCTGCTTGTTCTCAGCTGGTTTGAAATTTTTTCCTCTCCAAAATATGTTAGTTGTGGTGCAACTATTACCAGGACACAAGGGGAGGGGGAAGAGGTGTTTAAGGTTTTTAGAATGGTTCCATTGCACCAGAAATGAGTTCTGTTAGTGCTGGTTAGAGAAGTTTTGATTGGGATAGTCTTATTACATAATGGGGTAGGCAAACTGGTGTAGCAAATTGAGAAGGTTGAGGTGGGATCTTCTTGGAAGAGAAGAGAAAAAGGGTCTGGATTTTTGGTGATGTTGAGTGGGTAGGGTAAAGGAACCGCGGTGATGGGAGGCTTGTTTAAAAAGGCATAGAGAAAGCACTGAGAAGTGTTATATATAGAAGTAAGGTTGAGAACTTGGATGCCCTGCTTGATGAGTCCTAGCCATGAGAAATGTTGGGAGTAGGGGTGTATTTATAGGGTTTCAGATTTTTTTCTTTTTAGCGAGGGCAGGTTTTAGGGTTGGTGTGTAGGGTTCTGGTTCTGTAAGAAATTAATGAACAAACTTAAGAGGTAGGGTCCAAAATTTAGAAAAATAAATAGGAGAGTGAGTGGACCAATGAAAGGCAATAGTCAAGAAACCTAGTTTGTGTGAAACCACTGATTCCATGTTTACAAATTTGCTGGGCTTCAGAGAGAGAGAGAGAGAATAAGATAGGGCAGTGGACAGTCCCCCTGTCCCTAGACCTACTTCTGTAGAGATTCCTAAAACAACAAGAAGAGGGATTACCTGTACAGCTTATTTGGTTCTTAGATTGGTGGGTAGTGTACTATGAATTAAAAGAGGCTCATGGGGTGGGATTAGGTTGATACTTGGGGTGAGATAGATTAGGGTACAGGTTTCTGTCCAAAGAGTAGGGGGACACATATAGGTGTTGGTTCCACACGAGTAGAAAGCCCCTAATTCAGTGAGGCAGGCTGAGAGGTGAATAGAGAATAGAAGGACAAGGGGTCAGTTTTTAGAGTGACTAATTAAACATTCTTTGAAAAACCCATCTTCTGATTGTTCAAATTCTTTTTTCTTGGTATGAACCTCCTACAACCTGAACAAACTTTATAAAACTTCAACTTTCATAAACTTTTTTGTCCAGAAATAACTGGCTTTCATAACAACTTGCTTTTCCTTTTCTTTCAAAAAGTATTTCCATACCTTATACTTTCTATTATCAAAACCATACAATTCCTTTCTAGTCAGAACTCTAGATTTAAAAATCTTTAACCTTTAGTGACAGTTAAGTTGACTTTCTTTTTACCCTAGTTTCCCTTTTCCCAAAGTCTGATTAAAAGAGTCCTTAGTTTTTTATATATTCACCATACATAGACCAACCAGCTTCAGGTTTGTGCTTGGAGTAAGGCATGCCATTTTTCTATTTTAGCAGCAGTGGGAGTTGTCAGGATTACAGTGTATGTGGACCTGTCCACGTGAAAGTTAGTCCTTGGGTGATATGATGCTGGAAGTGCCTCTTGGACAGTCTTTGAACAGTTTGCTGAGTAACCTGTAAATCCTGCAAGTGCTTAGGGAAAGAGTAGTTACATTTCTACATTTTGCAGTTAGAGTTTAAGTCCTAGTGACCACTGCTTCTAGCTGGAATTAGCAGCAGTTCCTAGCCTACAATAGGCATGGGGCATTGAGACAAGAGGAATAAAGGAGACATTATATGTTAAATAAAGTAACAAACTCGGATTATTAATACCCACAGTAGAGATCTTTGAAGGATAAATAAAACTTAAATATTCAAGTGAGGCATAGTAGATGGCCCTTGTCTTTACAAGAAATGAGATTAGCTTATTTACTACTTGAAAGAAATAAGTTAGGCTCATGAATGATGTCCTTGGGCCTTCAGTGGCAATTCCCAGCATGCTGGGCACGGTCAAGTCACAGATAGCTGGAGCAGGGCTAGAAGAGACTGAACCCTCCCTCCATGGAGCAAGGGGGTAGCTTACCTTCTTGTGTCCCTCTTTGCACAGCACAGACGTGTCAACCAGTGGGGCTGGGAAGCCTGACAAGCTTCAGTTCAATGACCTTCCTTTCCACTCTGGAGCAGGGCCCTGATGGAATCCTATGAAGCCCTTTAGAGTGCTGGAGCCAAAAGCTAATATTTCCTGACTTCTTTTGGGCCTTATTTGTCTTTTCTGTTACTTCTTTGGCCAGTATAGACCTTAAAAGCCATGCTCAGAAGATCTCACTGAGGGGCTTGACTAAGTGAGCAAAATTGGGAATTCAGTGTTTAAAGAAGCCTATTAGACTGAGGAAAGAAAATATTTAATTTGCAGTGGAAGGTGGTTGGAGACTGCAGAAGGTCTGAGTTCGATTTAGGGTGAGACCTCAGGTGTTGGTGATTAAGGCAATGCTCAGGTAGACTACAGACTGAGAGTGAAGTTGAGCCTTACCAGAGAAGATACGATATCACTTCATAGTGAGGAAGTTAAGGGTGGCGGTTGTATCTCCTTGAGGCAGGCAGGGAGGGGCTGCAGAGGAGTAGGTTATTTACATATTGTAAGAGAATACTAGTTTTGAGATTACATGCTGCTAAATCCTGAGCTAGTTCCTGCTCAAACAGGTGTGGACTGATTTTGATCCCCTGGGGTAAGACAGTCCATGTAAGTTGCTGGGCTGCATTAGTGTCCAGGTCAGTTTAAATAAAGGTAAACAGAAAGAGTCAGGGTGTAGTGGAATGGTAAAGAAGGCATTCTTGAGGTCTAGGACTGTGAAGTGAGTGGTGTTTAAGGGAATATGTGACAGTAACCTGTAGAGATTAGGGACTACTGGATGAAGGGGAATTATTGCCTCATTGATTAGATGTAACACGTGTATGAGGCAATAAGTCCCTGAAGGTTTTCAAACAGGAAGGATGGGGGTATTGCAGGGAGATCCATGGGGATGAGTGTAAGGCCAGGAGTCAGGGCCACCATCACAGCAGCCTGGCCCATGCAGGTTCGCATTGGATTCGGACAGTCGGTAAAGAAACAATGGAGCCAAAAACTGGTGGGCCATAGTCTTTAATCCTAGCTTGCACCCGGCGGGCAAGTAAAAACACACACTGGGCTCCAAAGCCCACTCACATTCAGTGCTTACAAAGCTACTGACTTATCCGAGTTTCCTAGAATCAAAGGTTTCTAGCTCACCAGACTTTATTCACCTCTGTTCCCCATCTTTTTCCTTCTCCAGTGTCAAACTGCACAAACTGGCCTCTCAATCAACACTCTGCCATCTTGGCTGCTTCCCCTGGCCTCCTCCATGTGGCCTCTCTTTGCTCTGCTCTTTAATGCTAATCCCAGTAACCAAGAGAGCAAGCTCCTGTTCTGCCCCTATTTTATAGTGTAGATTCAAAACCTTTTAATCCAATATACACAATAGGGAAGTCTCTAATACAAAGTAACTTTTCTGAGGCATGATTGGATTGTACCACCCCTCATCAAAAAGGGTGGGAAAGACTTAATCCCAAAACCAAGCCCCAGGCTACTAGGATTCTCAACACACATTAATATCACCTGGGCGACGGCCTCACGTGGGCAGCGCCATCTTTAACAAAGTGAGCATAATATATTTTATCTGCCCAATAATGAGTAAGCCTTGATTTAAGAGATGGGTAAATATTGGTTAAAGGCCTCAGAAACAGACACAGTTACACATTAAACAAAGATTTTTACATATAAATTATAAATTAAGAAATTTAAGTGAGAGTGCTTTACTTGTTTCAATTAAAGTTATACTAGAGGTATTTTCTAACAAACAAAGAGACAAAACAAATTATTCACCCACATAGCTCAATAGACAACTCTGCTTTTTAAGCTTTTTGAGATGTCAGGGAGTTGTCAGCATAGAGGGGAGGAAGGGAGAAAGCAGATGGATGGACAGTGTGAACAGCTGAATGGAATGAAGGAGGGTCAGAATCTGCAGGAGAAGGAGCTAGAAGGTGCAGGAGAAGGTGCTAGAGCTTTGAAGAGAGGGGAAAGGATGAGGGGGAGAAGGGCATAGCTGTAGTAGAAGCTGGTGGGGAGAGGGAAATGGGTAAAATACAGCCGAAGCCAGTGGGGAGGGGTCAAAGAAGAGAGACAGGCACCACAGCCAGACTCACAGCTTTTAAGGAGGGAGGAGGGGTTTAAGAACAAAGTGGAGAAGGGAGGGGCCCCTGTCCATTAGGGGAGGAGAAAGAGAGACTGGTATTTGCAAGTGAATAAGAAAGAGGATTCAACAAAGAGAGGGGAGGGAGTTTTCTGGAGGGAAGAGACTGGAGTGAAGAGATTTGCAGAGGGACCAGAGAGGGGTTCCAAGAAAGGGGTGCCCTGGGGGTCAGGCAGGAGGGAGAGAGAGTTGGGAGTCTGCAGAGAAGGAAAGATTAGGAGCGGAGGTTTTTCTGGCCAAAAATGGCCTGTGTGTTGAACAAGCGGCACAGAAATTAAAGACAGGAGAGAAGGGAGAAGAAAGCCTGCACGTAAAGAATCTCTGAGACCTTCCCAGTCCAGTGGCAAAAATTATCTAGGTTCCTCAGAATATTGTAATCGAATGTCCTGTTTTCAGGCCAATGGGAATCATTGTCTAATTTGTATTGGGGCCACCACCGTGTTACAGAAGAAAATGAGGTTTTTTGGCTTAAGATCAGAGAGGCCCAACTTAGTGAGGTTTTTTATGAGACATCCTAGAGGGGTCTGGTCAGAAGGCTTAGACTCTGAGAAGACCATAGTGGAGACAGGTGAGCAAGAGGGGTGTCCCCACCTTTTGTCACTGTCCCAAGAGGAGAAAATCTTCATGTGGTGAAGTCATCCCTGATAGAAGTCATCACCACCTGTCAGGGAGCTCTGAGGATGAGAAGTCCGAGAGAGTGGAGAGGTTTGGCTAGGCGCCTAGTCTTCCGTGCAGTCTACTGAGACTGAAAGTCAAACCCCTCAAAACTTGAGGCGTGTCAGAGAAAACTGTCCGTCCAGAGAAAATTTTGTGGAAAAGAGAAGCCAACCGGGGAAGGGAAAGGGAGAAACTCTTTACCTTTCTGATATAGCAGGGGTTCAGGACAGGGTTAGACTGCCGGCCAATCAACCCTGGACAGCAAAGAGGGATCATGCAGTTAGTCCCCTGTCCCGGGGTTTCGGCACCAGATGTAAGAATGAGACGGCACTCGAACTCCAGGTGTGCAAGCTTTATTAGAGGAGAAAGACCTGCTGGGGTGCTTCTCTGAAAGAAGGGGCCCAAAAACAGAATGAGGCAAATTTTATAGGGTTGGGAATAGCCTCGAGCAAGGGTGTGCTGGTATGTTCGGCTTTCTGAAATACTCTTCCTTGGGGCGATAGACCAGCTTCCTGGAACCCCTCTGTCCCGGGGTGATTGTCCGGTAATTAATGGTGGGGTCAGGCAGCCAAGCAAAACAGAAAAAGGGCAGTTGTAATTCCTGGTCAATTCATGTATCTATCATTTACAAAATAATTAGTAAAATCCAGTAGAACAGTTTCTACTTATGGCATAATGTAGGGACAGTAGTTTCTCTCTGCTGTAGTTTTAATTTATATGGTAGAGGTTTTTAAACTTCACTGTATAAAAAGATTTTTTAATGGAATACAATTATTAAATTAATTTTTAAATATCATTTATCTTATTACTCTCATTAAATACATATGAAAATAGAATCTGCTGCAATGTTTTACCACAAATCAATGCAAAAACCAAGAATAGATCTCCACCTTAAATTTATTCCTAGTATAAATTACTGTCCCTTCAAATTCTTCAATTTTGTCAAAAAAGTGAAGTTATAAAAGAACATTTTATACATATTGTTGGTCAAATAAGTTTGTAAATATGATATATATGTTTGCTCCTTGTGACTTATATTGGGTGTGGGGGACAGGCTATAAGCAGGCCAGGTTGTTGTAGCCTAAGGTTTGGTTTTGGGACTAAGCTTTTCCCCACACCCTTGACTGATTGTATGATCTGGGTGGTGCACTCTCATGAGGAATCCAATTATGCCTTGGATAAGTGACTTTGTATCGGAGACTTCCTTGTTTGTATATTGGATTAAGGGATTTTGGTTTTCTACACTATAAAGTGGGACAGACCAGGAGCTTGGACACACAGTTCCTGCTATCACAATTGCAGGGGCTTCCCTGATCCCTTGCCCTTCATGGGAAGAGCTGGTTTTCTGCTTTTCCCTTGTCTTCTTTTGTGGTTTGCCTGTCTTGGTGAGACACCAATAAATAGGATGGCCCCCCATCCTCTGACTCCGCCATTTCTTTATCGTCTGCCCGAATCCAATGGGAACCTGCATGTGAATGGCCACGATGGCGGTTCCTGGCCTTACACATATGTACTGACTTCTAATGTTGAAACTTGGAGGGGGAGATGAAAGAAAGAAAGAAGAGTAGAGGAGAAGAAGAAAGGGCAGAGGAGAGGAGGGGACTGATGGAAAAAAAAAGTAGAGATATTTGACAAAGGAGGTAAGAGCATACAATGGAGTAAAAACAGTCTCTTTAATAAATGGTGTTGGGAAAATTAGACAGGTATATGCAAAAAATGAAACTAGACCACCAACTTACATCATTCACAAAAATAAACTCAAAATGGATAAAAGACTTAAATGTAAATAGTGAAACCATAAACATCTTGGAAGAAAATATAGGCAGTTAACTCTCTGATATCTCTCGTAGCAATATTTTTGCTGATTTACCTCCATGGGCAAGTGAAATAAAAGACAGGATGAACAAATGGGACTATATCAAACTAAAAAGCTTTTGCACAGCTAAAGACAATATGAACAAAAATAAAAAGACAAACCACACAATGGGAGAACATATTCACCAATACATCTGATAAGGGGTTAATAACCAAAATTTATAAAGAACTTCTAAAACTCAACACTAGGAAGGTAAACAATCCAATCAAAAAAATGGGCAAAAGAAATGAATAGACACTTCTTCAAAGAGGACATACAGATGACCAAGAGGCATATGAAAAAATGTTCAATGTCACTAATCATCATAGAAATGCAAATTAAAACCACAATAAGATATCACCTCATACCTGTCAGAATGTTGCTCATTAACAAAACAACACGATAGGTGCTGGTGAGGATGTGGAGAAAGGGGAACCCTCCTGCACTGCTGGTGGGAATGCAGACTTGTGCAGCCACTATGGAGAACTATATGAGGTTTCCTCAAAAAATTAAAAATGGAACTGCCTTTTGACCCAGCTACCCCACTTTTAGGAATATATCCTAAAAATACCAAATCACTGATTCAAAAGAAGACATGCACCCCCATTTTATTGCAGCATTGTTTACAATAGCCAAGATCTGGAAACAGCCCAAGTGTCCATCATTAGACAAGTGGATTAAAAGTAGGGGTACATATACACAATGGAATACTACTACTCGGCTATGAAAAAGTAGGTAATCTTGCCTTTTGTGGCAGCATGGATGGACTTGGAGGTTATTATGCTAAGTGAAATAAGCCAGGCAGAGAAAGACAAATATCATATGACCTCACTGATACATGGAATCTAATGAACAAGGTGAACTGAGGAACGGAATAGATATAGAGGCAGGGTCACAGGGAGCAGAGGGACAGCTGTCAGAGGGAAGGGGGATGAGGAGATGGAATCAGAGAAGGTAAAGGGATTAGTGAAATTATATAAATATATACATAGCACAGAGGTATAGATAACAGGACAGCAAATCCTAGAGGGAAGGGGGGGAAGTAGGGTAGGGGGAAAAAGGATATAAAAAGGGACACAGGGGTAGGGGGTTAGGGAGTTATTATATTCATTGAGACACTTGAATCCATGTAAACACAATAAACAAAAATTTTAAAAAAAAGAATCTAAGAAAAAAAAAGAAAAGTAGAGAAACTTGGACCAGATCTGGCCTTAGAAAACTGAACTTTTTAATCCACTCTCTAGCAAATTTTCATTGTATGTGGAAATTTTGCATCATGCGATTTGAAGTCACACGTGTTCCTCTCATGCCTTCTGTTAAACAAATCTCCCCTGGTGCCTGAAGTTCTCTTATCAGGGAGTCTACATGCAATTACATTACTGCTTCCTTAGTAATCTGGTTTCCCTGTGTTAATTTCAGTCTCCTCTGTTATAGTTTATGCTATATATTTGAGATAAGGTCTTGTAAAACAGCATTATAATGCTTAGTTTTTATTGTTTCTCAGACTACAGCTTTGCTCTAGCCAACAATAAAATATAGTCCAATAATAAAACATGGTTCAAAAAAAGACATCTTAATTAACAAATTTTCTTTGTCTTCTATTAATATTTTAATTTGGCTTCCAAAATACAAAGAATAACATATATAGAAAGAGTTACAGGATTGGGGAGTCAAATGGAACCTTAGAAGTCATCTGTAATAATGGTATTCCCCCAGAAAGGGATTTCAACAAGTTAAATGATTTCTCCAATGACAATCATTCTAGCTGGTTAAAGACTTGAGATTAAAATCTTTTTACATGACATCTCATGCCCAATTCAGATCTCTTTCCAATTCAACTTCTACTTTTTTTTAATTTAAGACTTTATTTATTGATATTACAGTGCTGGAGCAGAGGTGGTGGATGAGAAGTAGTTGTTTCACTCTAGCTATTCATTGGTTGCTTGTATAAACCTTGACCCGGCAAGCCCAGGGTTTTTAACCGGTGACCTTGGTGTTCTAGGTCGCTGCTCTAGCTCTGCAACACCACAGGTCTGTCAACATCCACTTCTAAAAAAAATACAACTTGAATTCATCAAATGTTTGTTTTTGCTACGAATAATTAAGAATGCATTCAATTTAAAAGCAAACTAAAGGAAAAAACAGTAACCCCAATTGAGATCTTTATATCTAATAGCTCAAAATTTTTGCCATTAGATGTTAGTGTGACCCACAAATATGTCAATTATAATATTAATAGCTATGTTCAATAAGCTAAGAAAAAAAGTGTATACTAAACGGATATTGAAGGAAACAGTAAGTTTTCCCCTGAATCTTCCTTTTGTAGTTCCTGACTCATACTTCAAATACTAATTTGCTCTTTATTTTACTATTAAATCATTAGTGGTAAGAAAGCAATTACGGAGTAATTTAGTGGATTCAGTTTGTACTTACTTTTAATACATATTATATAAAACCAAGACTTTCTCAGTTTTTTCAAAAACACTAATTATGCAACTAGCAATATGCTAATGAAATTCAAGTCTACCCGTTTCATCGACTTAAATGGCTTAGAAAATGAATTCCTATAGTCCAGACCAGAACTTGACAATAATAAAATGCAAGCAAAATTAATTTTTAGTTTTCTTCTAAGTAAAAATATCTAGTAAGCAACTGTATACAGAAGCCTGAAGACAAAGAGAAAGAGCTGGACTGGAGTCAGAATCGAAACATACCAGCTGAATGATGGTATTTGCCAGGCTTCCATTGTATGGCTGTTATCTCCAGAATTTGGAGTTTTCACCTGGATTCCCTAATCCAGTTTAGAGAGAGAGATAAACTGAGCATCATATCAAAGGTATTTTTAGGTGCCGGATCTGGAAGTAGTACACGCCACTTCGTTTACCTTGTTATTTTTCCCTTAGTTTTATTTAGAAATAATTGGCATACACTGCATCACAATATAAACTTAATGAATAGATCATGAGGTTTGATATACATACATTGAGAAATGATTGCTACAATAGGTTCAGCAAACTTCAATCATCTTGTATAAATCCCCCAAAAAGAAAAGAACAAAGAAAAATATTTCTTCTTATATATCACACAGTAGTGTTAACTATAGTCATTATGCTGTGAATTACATTCCTAGTGTGTATTTTTCTTTTTCAATTGAATTTATTTGGGTGACATTGGTTAATAAAACTATACAGGTTTCAAGTGTACAACTCTAACACATCATCCATGTCCTGTGCTCATCACCTAAAGTCAAGTCACTTTCGGCCACCATTTACTCTTCCTTTAACCTCTTCTACTTCACACCCCTCTTTTCCTCTGGCAATCACTATACTGTCATTTCCTTAATTATTTTCTTCCCTTTTTTCACCCAGCCTCCCAAGACCCCTTTCCTCTGACAGCTGTCATTCACCCATCAATGGACACTCAAGTCATTACCATGTCTTGGCTACTGAAAATAATGCTATTATAAAAAACTAGGTGCAGATACCTTTTTTTTTCTCTTTTGGACATACTTACAGAAGTGGAATTCCTGGATCAAATGGTAGTTTTATTTTTAATTTTTGAGAATATTTCATACTGTTCCACGGTAGCTGTACTAATTTACAATTATGCCAACAGTGCACAAGGGTTCCCTTTTCTCCACATCCATGCCAGCACTTAGAATCTCTTGCCTTTTTGATGATAACCATTTTAATGCACAGGAAAGCACACATGACCTTTTCCAATATTTTATAAGTCAAAAGTCAGTAACCAGGCCCCATCTAACTGTAAGGGAGTATATGAAAACGGACCAGGTGTACATCTAAATACAGAAACAACACACTGATGACTCAAGAAATTTGGCCATCAAGTGGAAGAGGAAGAAGGATATATTAATGGACTTTCTTTTCAAAAACTACAATTGGTCTCAACATGCAAAAAGGACTGTTGTTTAACCATTTAATTGAGAATCATCATTTTAACAGACACCCTTTAAAAATGTGTTTTGTCCAACAATTCTGTAAGTATTTCCAAGAGTTTTAATCTATGGGTATATTTTGTAACCATTTTATTAATACTTAGAGGACTGATATATTTACATATCTCTGTCACTGTATGGTAGGGTACTGGTATCTCAGCTCAAGAGTGTAAAGTTGAATTGAATTAAATATTCCTACCCTCAACTCTTTCAATCTTTTCCCCTACCATTCTCAAACTTTATTTTTTTACATGCAGTGGCCCGGTTTACAATAACTACTAAGACACTCAACACACTATCTGGGAGGCATCATTCTGAAACAGTACCTTCCTCATTCAGTCAGTCCTGAAGACCTATGGTTCTCATTTATGTCTTGAATTCATTACCTTTTCTTGTTTCCACAGCTAGCACCTTAGCTCAGGCCTTCAATATCACCTATTCAGATTATTGCAACAGCCTCCTAATGGTTTTTTTTCACTTTTATTCTTACCTGTCTCCAGCCCATACATCCTCCACACTGCTCTGACTAATCTTTATGTATACAACTTGATCCCTAACTCATAAAATAGGCTCTAGTTCCTGGGATACCCACAGCTGGTTAGCATAATTCCATAAATCTAGTCAGTGCTTTCCCACTGCCTGGGTTTAGAATTATTAACTTATGAGATAAAAATCTATTCTCCCTCCCTCAATTTGACCTTGTAATAGATTTTTATAATCTCAACTCTGTCTACCTCCCACCCCCATCTTTTATGGCTTTCTTCAAACAGTCGTTTTTATTCTTAAATACATAGTTAACTCAGATTTTCAGATGTCCATGCCCTGATACCGTGTCCAAGGCATTTTTCCTCTGGTTGAAATGCAGTTGTCCCATTGTTTACACAGAATCCTTTAGGACTCAGCTCAAATGTTATCTTCCTTGAAGATATCTCTGACCTCAGCCCTGCACACACTGCCAATACATTTTCTAAGCATGTTGCATACTTTGTTTACTTCACCATTTCCCTTTTCTCTAAGATACTTTGGGCTGCAAGTGACAGAGAATCCCAATTCAAATGATATGGAAAGTTAACTATCTCATATAACAAGAAGTTTGTTACTAAAGTGGTTCCAGAATTTATTATTGGAAAGCTCATTGACTTTGTCTTCAATCCATTTCCTTTGTATCTTTTACTCTGTCATCCTCTGTGAGTTGACTTGTCCATAGTCCGGTTCACATCACGTTACAAGAAGACTGCCACAGTTAGAGTCACATCCACATGACACCATATGACAAAAGAAAGGGGCTGATTCTTCCCCAGTAAGAAAATATTTTCAATAAGCCTCTTCTTGAAGTCTACTCCACATTTATCATTTGCCAGCTTGGATCACATGTCATCCTGAACCAATTACCTGATCAAATGGCAATCAGATGAATTGACATACTCAATTGGTTTAGAATACAGTATTCAGAATTTATCTCTAACTGGTCATATTTCATAAATTGTTTGATATCTAAACAAAATAAGATTACTTGTTCATGTGTATGGGGAAGAATAGATTTAATATACATAAAATTCTATGTTCTCTTTCTAGACTGTGAAGTCCTATCTTAACCATCGATCCTTAACACAAAGCATTATACATAGAACATATAATCTATGGAATGAATTTTAAAAAGAATCATATCACATACATTTGTACTGCCAATAGGACTTGTCTTGATTACTGTACTTAAAACAGCAGGCAACCAGAACAAGCCATATTATACTAAATGTAGAGTTAGCCATTGATATTCTGCTCATCATTTTTAGTCTTCTTAAAAGATAGACTCCCTAGCTCTCTGGGAGTAATTGAGTTAAGTGACTTACAGAAAAATACAATACTCTGAAATAAAACTTTTTGAGGAAGTATCAGGTGTTAACACTGATTGAGTCCACAATGTGAGGTGCTTTATATTGACCTAACTATGCTCTTTCCTAAAACCCTGTTTGAAAATGAGAACCTATATCTAGTGATATTGTAAGAAGTATTTTATGGGGAGATCTTGCCAAGCAGCCACTGAACTATCACTTGAAATATAATTTTCTGTATTGAGACTGTCCATGAGCATTGAGGAATTACTAAATAGTTTCTGATTTCAGCTGCTCCTATGTTTTTGTTTTGTTTTGTTTTGTTTTCTGGACTATAAGATTCATAGTTCTTTTTGTTTTCTATCAGTGACTAGTCCTTTATTTTCAGACCCTATTTTACTTTCTCTCTGATCATCAAAAGATCACTCTTTGAAAAGGTTGAATGGAAATTTTTGTTACTTTCTTTGTAACTCAGCTTTCTATTTAATTAGTGTACAATTATTACAGTTACAAAGAAAAAAATAGTTACTTTATTGTATTATCCAAAAAATTTCATCTGTATTGCTTTTATTGAAACACAACCCAGACTTGAATAGTTCAATCAAATACTTCTTATGTTTAATAACTTATAATTGTACTTTTTGTGGCTTCTATGATTTACTTTTTACCAATGCTGGGTGAGCAGCTTGCACAAATAGGATGAGGGTTATGTATTGTACTTTGTGGATTATGAGTAGAAAATTATGTAATAAATGTGATATAGATTGATAGCACCAGAAAATGTTTCTATGCTTTAGTTTAAAGCTGGAAAGTTATATACTATGTCTCTCTTTCTGAATTTACTTTTATTTATGAATGGCAAAATGAATATACATACAGTGCATTCTTATGTTATCTTCTTGGTATAGAACAATAATTTAACAATCCTTCTTTAATGGCCATTGGGAAATTATATGGTTGATGGTTTTAGCCATCAGGAAATTATACTTTTATGTAGACTACCAAAAATATAGCCCATTCTTCAGAGTTATTGGTACTGGCCTCGGTTCTGTACAAAACTTGGTTCTACCAGTCCAGATCATGTCAATGCCTCTGGAAGATGTATGCATATTCATACTGTTCAAAAAACTACCCTTGGGCTTTATGTTGCAGTTCTTCAGCAAGTATACATACATTTACAAACTCTCCTTCTTTGTAATGTAATCATTTGTGTTAATTCTAAAACTTTTTATTCTCCATAAAATAAAAATGAGGTGCATTCTTTTTTAAATAAAAAGCTTTCATTTAAAATAAATATCTTTTATTCTAGATTCTTTCAATTAGAATGAATTTAGTGATACAGCAGAGTTGGCTGCTAATTTTTGGACTTTCTATACAAAATCAACATGAACAACACTAAAGTAGATTCTTCACATGTAGCTAAAGTTGTATTAATCATTTTATAGTAAGTAAAACTGAATCAGAAACTTTGCATCATTTAACTAGAATCTAAGTATGCAATATGTTTTTGGAAGGGCAGTCAAGATTTTTTAAAAATCTGTACCATTCACTTCTTTTACAATCTTCTTTCCTTTTTATGTTGATAATTTATCTTACATTAATGTTTAAAAGATAAGATTTAGACATCTCAAATTTAATGGGCTAACCCCTCCTATTCTTTTATTAATTATTTTGTCTTATCCACCATGACTTGTTAGTTTTACAGACACAGAAAGATGGGGAAATTTTAGGAATAGGCTAGCTAGATCTCCCAATTACCTTTAATTCTCAAGAGTTGAATCGAACATTTTAAAATATTTTATTTTAAGGAATGAAAGAAATGTTTACATAAATCAAGAGCTCTCTAGTCATACTGTGTTAATTAGACTTAGAGCAAAAAAAATATGTCCAAACCCAAAGAACTTGCCTATATGATAAACTGTAGAGAAAACCAAGAAGAATAAGAATGTTGTGTGGTTAGTCTTGTTACAGCAAATGTTTAGCACTGTGTCTGGTACTTTGTACATGCCATATATACAATGAATTTTTCAATTTTTCAAGTGGCTCAGTGATGTAAGTGTTCAGTAAATATAACAGGCAGAATTCTAAGGTGACTGTCAATGACCCTTTTTCCTTGTGAGATCCCCTGCCCTTTGTTGTGGAAAGAATTTATGAACATAATGAGATATCATTCCTGAGATTATATTACATTATGTGGCAGCAGAGCTCATCCTGAGTGTGCCTTACTTATCAGAGTTTTATACAGGAGAAAGTTGCCTTATAAACAGAGAGTTGCCTCCATTTGGCAGAAGAGGAAGTCACTACAACAATTTAAAGTGTGAGAAGAAACAATAGTCAGATGTTCTGTGGCTGACTTTGAAGGTGGAGGAGTCTTTTTGGCAATAAGTGATAATAACCTCTAGTTGCTCAGAGTGGCCCCCAGCTGATAGAAATAAAAGAACTATGAAGAACTGAATTCTGCCAACAATCTGAATGATTGTAGATTTTCTCCCAGAAAAATACCTTGATTTCAGCCTTATGATACCCTGAGCTAACTATCCAGGGAAGATATGCTTGAACTGCTGACCTACAGAATTTAGAATAATTTGCCATTGTTTGTAGTCTAAAAGTTCTCATTCTCATTAAATCTAAGAAAAGATTCCTTGGAGGAGTATTTTAAGAAGTTTATTAGCTGGAAACCCTCAGCTATTTTTTGTAATATGTATATGCTCCTCTGCCAATCCCAAATTATAATACAGATCCCCATAAATAATTGAATAAAAGGGCAGGTGTTTGGCACAAGTCAGTTCAATATGAGTTGCATTAGCCACTTACCTAATTCTACAGTGTTTAGAAAAAGGAAAGGAAAAAGCCTTTATGAAGAATCAATTAATAGAATAGCCTACATTAGAAAGTAATTATTTTGGTTGAAAACTTACTTTCACTACAACAGAATCCTCAAGGATATGTTTATGGGAAAGGGTAAAAAAAATCTATTTCTACCATTTAGATATTGATCCCTATGAAAGTGTATACAACTTTACTTCTTTATTATTACTTAGCTACATTCAAATCTCTACTATTTGGATTTTACATCGGAAATGCATTAATTGTATTAAGATTTACATCTGGTCTATTGAGTGCTTAACTTGTGCCTGAATTGAACTCTTTAATGAAGTATGCTCAATAAAACTAAGTTTATGGTGAGCAGAGAATGACTGTTATTACACTACATCAAATGCTATATTCAAGCTCTCTGAATCTAAGGACAGAAAGGGGGAGTTTCTCTTCCTTTAATGAATTTTTCTGCAATGTTTATACTTCTTTTGATCTACATTGACAAATTGCCCTTTGTTATGGTGGTAAGCATGTATATACTCTCAGAACAGTGCAAACCAGTGGCTTTTTCTACTATCTCCACCCATACTTGCAATCTAACTGGGTTTGATAATAATGTCTACTTGTTGGGTTAATTGAATTACAAATGAGGTTAGGTGTGGTTTGGGGTTAATTTATACTTAGTGTTTCTCAATTTTTGAATGGTGTATTTATTTTATGAGGGTTTTAGTACAACTTATATTATGAAGAATTCCATTTCTCAGGAAGGCCCACCAATAAGTGTGTTAATTTATTATTACTCCTAAATTACCACCAAGTTAGTTCTGCATATCAAAAATCAGAAAATGGGCCCTGGCCGGTTGGCTCAGCGGTAGAGTGTCGGCCTGGCGTGCGGGGGACCTGGGTTCGATTCCCAGCCAGGGCACATAGGAGAAGCGCCCATTTGCTTCTCTACCCCCCCCCTCCTTCCTCTCTGTCTCTCTCTTCCCCTTTCGCAGCCAAGGCTCCATTGGAGCAGAGATGGCCCGGGCGCTGGGGATGGCTCCTTGGCCTCTGCCCCAGGCACTAGAGTGGCTCTGGTCGCGGCAGAGCGACGCCCCGGAGGGCGTGCCGGGTGGATCCCGGTCGGGTGCATGCGGGAGTCTATCTGACTGTCTCTCCCCGTTTCCAGCTTCAGAAAAATACAAAAAAGAAAAGAAAAGAAAAAAATCAGAAAATGTTTCCTGTGGGGCTAAAATCAAGGTATTAATAGGGTTGCATTCCTCCTGGTGTCTTTAGGGGAGAATCTACTTACTTGAATATTTTAGCTTCTTAATGCTGCTCTCATCCCTGGACTCATGGCCCTCTTCCAGCAAAGGCATCACTATACCTCTGCTTCCATCCTCATATCTCCTTCTGTTCACTTTGACCCTCCAAGCTCCTTCTTATAAGGACCCTGTGGTTACTTGGGCCTAACCAGGTAATTTGAGATAATCTCTCCATCTCAAAAAATCCCTAATTTTATCTACAGGCCCCTTTTCACAGGTTCTGAGAATTAGGATACAGACACAATATGGGAAAAAGGGTGCTTTTTGACTTACCACATTAAGTTGCTTTCATTTCTTTCCTGTGTATTCTGTAGTTCATTTAATCCATGGTATATTAGCTAATTCTTAGAAAAGTCTAAAAATATTTAATTCTAATATTCAACTTTATAGATCATCTATAGCAGTGTTTATATCAGGATGGTTAACTCTTTTATGGACTAGCATGAAATTTTTGGCTAGTAGTACTGGTCTGCAGAGCTGGGGTTGAACTAGATTTTGAACATTACCACTCAGAGATATTATTACCGGAGGTTCTTCTGTGGTGTCGCAGGAAAGGAATTTCAGGGACACATGTAAGAGGATTTTAAGCAATAATGGAAAGATTTATTAGAGTAGAAAGAGATATATTAGTGGTTGCATTAACAGAGGCAAAAGGAAAGTCTACTGCTCATTATTTCCTTAGTTGCATGTCTCATGGGGACATTTAGAGTTCAGGAGAAAATTAGGCAAAAAGTATGTGCCCAAGAGAAGAGCATGGGTATACTCTCAGGCAGGGCATAGATGCCTTTGAGGAGACTGCTGTACCCAACAAGGTGAATCCCCAGCACTCAGCTGCCACCACAACTCTATGGCAACTGAGCCAAGATCAGTACTGTGCTCTGGTCCCCAAGGATGCCATCAAGTCGGCCCCTTGTTCAGCTTCTATATTTTTCTCTTGGATTTTGGGAAAAACCAGGCTTTCTTTCAAACTACCCAATCTATTTCCTGTTCAAGCCTGTGTTTGTGCCATCCCTCTACCCAATTTTTTCTTGGATTTTTGGGAGTTGGTGCCCTTCTCCAACTTCATGCCTTGCCTAGACTTTCTCAGGTTAATCCTCTCCCCATTTATGGTCACCATCTTGGCTTCTACTGTGCATACACTCAGTGAAAGGAATTTCTCTTTGTGTCTCCCTCCTCCTCATTAATACAGTGGAACAGTGCCTGGGTGACTGAAAAGCATCTTTCCTGCCTACTTGGATGCCTGGAGTGACTGTGAAACTTCCCCTTTCCTAGTTAACCCAGGTTAATCAGATGTCTGGCTCCCTTCTCTTTTATTAATATCTAACTAACTGTCTACTGTAACAATACTACTCAAATGAAAACACAACATTTTTTAAAAAGACAGATAAATACCCTTTGGAACACCACAGGAAAAAAATGTGGTTTTCCTTTAAGGATATAGCATGTATATTGGAGCTGATATTAAGATTAGAGTAAAATTAAATAGGTAATCATTTTTCCTATCATTCTCTTCTTTTTGCATTATCTTGACTATCTTAGTCTGGGCCTATTTTTGTAGATAACTGACAGAGGATCAGCCAAAAGGCATTGATGATTCTTAAATCTGGACCAGTGCCCATGGGAAAGCTGAATGAGATAATTGCATTTTTTTAACCTGTGAGAAAAATCTACAAACTTAGCACCAAGTTTACAAGAAAGGAAGTTTTAAATGTAAACCTTCTGGTGAATGTCAGTTTTTATGCAAGTTGAATTTCTGGCTTAAGAATTTCTTCTCATTGACTAAATTGGTCTCATTTCAACACATAATATTGGCTGCTTTTTAAAGACCAAGTTGTTTATCAACAATATAATTTATTTTCTTTATTACTAATAAAATTAAGTTACCCAGCATTCATTATTTTCAGTGGTTTGGAAAGAGTTTTTAAAAATAAGTGCCATAATTTATAAATGTATTTTTGGAATGATATCATAACTTGTGCAAGAATACCACAACCTCTATCAATAAAAATACAACTTTTCTATAAAGCATAGGAAAATTTCAGTTCAATAGTTGATAAAGACATATCTGATTCTGACTCAATTAACTTAATTTTTAATAGTCACCATCAGCAGCATTTATTTCTGTGATCTGATTTTCATTGTTTTTTGAGTCATCTGACTTGCTTTATCTATTCATTGTCATGGTATACCTCATAGCAAAATCTTATAACATACAGAATAGTTTCTTTCACCATGTAGTTTTCAAGCATACTTAATAGTAGAGCATACCAATTTTAACAATATATCTAAGAGAAATTAAATTTAAGGTAGCAAGAAACCAAAGCCCATTTCCCTTTGGCAATGATAGCTCCACAGTTGAATAAAATGCCGCAAAATAAAATTGTTAAGCACCACTCCTCCCTAAAGAAATCTTTACCCTTTGGCACTTCAAATCAGGTTTCTCCTTTCACAAACAGAACTTGGCACAGGCAACATGGAGGAATCCTATTAAATGTTTACATGAGGGGAAGAATGTTCTCTAATTAATCACCAGGGGACTGCGCCTGTGATTATGTGTTGGTCGCGTTTTCTGATGCAGATGCTCATAATTTGAATGGAACTTAATGAGCACAGGTAATTTAGCAGTTTTTATTCTCTGGTGGAAACCAAGGCAATTAAGATAGTTTTCAGGTTTCTAGGAATCACAGAAGTATAGAATATGAGAAATGGAAAAGACCTTATATGTCTTCATAACCTATTTTCTAATTTTACAAATGAGGAAACTGAAACCCAAAGAGACTTCATGTTTCCCTACCAGATATCTCCTTGTGTTAGGCCTGAATGATTTTATTAATGGCATCAGAGCTAGAAATAGGCCAATCTACAAAGATCATAGAGGCTTTTTGCTTCTCCAGCCTCTCCACTCTGTTCTGTACTTTGTCTGACTTCCTCCCCGCCATTGGCAGATATTCAATTCTTTCCTCTCTTCCTCATACCTAAGTCAGTCAAAGCTCTCAGACCTTTATGCTTGCTGTTTACTAATTTCCATTATTACCTTTCCCAGAATTATTTGCATTAACAAATTGTAAACTGAAATTGTAAAATGAAGAATTATATTAGTGAATGGCTGATATGGTGAAATTTGAAAATTGGCTGTCCCTTAAGTGTAAATGGTCCCATATGTCCTTAAGTAATATTACTTAAAAAAAAAAAAAAGTTGGTCTCAGAAACCTAGAGTAAATCAGGTCTGTTTAGATGTCCCACAAACATGTTTTTACATATTTGAATTTTAATTGTTTTTATAAACAAGATACAAAGAAATATTATAAGATAGGTCTAAACTATAAATGATAATACTACAAACAGCCATGCACTCACCAGCAAGTTTAAGACATATTACAATACGAATCATGACACCTCTGAGTTATCTACCCAATCTCATTCATTTAATCTGTTTTACTAAAAAAAGAAATAACTTCTAAGTTAATTATTCAAATTCAATTACTCTTTTCTGTGACTTTATCACTTAACTTTATACCTTTATAAGAATATATTATATATTTTCTGCAAATTGTTTTTTCAATGAAATATTATGATCTTGAAATTCATGCAATGTTTGTAAATTTAGTTTATTCCATTTAATTCTTAGCCATTCTTTACTATAAAAATATCACAACTATTTATCTATTCTATTTTGGATGCCATAAATATTTGTAGTAAAGACTGATACATTTGGATTTATTTCTATCTTATTTTGTGTTTTTTAAGAACCTTCATCTTCTGTTTATCTTCTCCTTTTTTGCCTTTTTTATTTCATTATTTCTCCTTTACTAGTTTGACATTTTGAACTCTAATTTTTGTAATACTGTGTTGGAATTTATGACATCCATGCTTAACTTATCAGAACCTAAGATTTTAAAACTTCATTTTTATTATTTATTTTAAAATGTATACAAGTCTTAGACTACCTCAATGTAACAAAATCTTGCCTTATTAGAAGGACATTCTGATTCTGTAAAAAGTTACATTTTAGTGGCTTTAGCATACTTTGTCTTCAGTCAATTTACCTCCTACTTTATATGCTATTGCTGTTATGCATTATAGTTCTATATTTAACTTTATAATGTATATATATATTATTCAGTGAATATTTGTATATAATTTACACTTGATTTGTTCATTATTTCTTTTTGCATCCTAAATTTTCACCTAGAATTTATTATTATTATTATTATTATGATTATTATTATTATTTAAAGGAAATTATCTGTGGACATGTTCTAAAGCAAACTCTGGCCATTTTTATTTTTTTAAATCTTTAATTAGCCTCATTTTTAAAAGATATAACTCCTGAAAATACAACTCTCAGTTGACAATTGTTTTCCTTTAGCAATTTAAAAATATTTTACTGATTTCTAACTTTAACTGCTGCTATTGAGAAATCATTCTAGTTTTCCTTGTAGTTTTTTTCTTTTTCTGGCCATTTATAAGACACTTCCTTTGTCTTTAGATTTACTATGATGTGTCTAGATGTAGACTTGTTTTTATTTATCCTGCTTGGAATTAGGGCCTGTTGGCTTTAAGGATTATTTTAATCAGTTCAACTTTAATTGCTTCACATAATGTCTTACCCCCACTTTTTCTCCACTGTCTCCCTGAAATACAATTAGAAATATATTACACCCTCTCATTATATTCTATTTGTATTTTTATTGCTCTTATACATTTTTTATTTCTTTATCTCCCTGAACTTATTTTAATTACATTTTTATGAAAGTTTTTATTTTATAATTTACCCTATTGTAGCATATCCCTCTTGTGCATCTTTAAAAAAAACAAACACATGCAACATAAATCTTTTCTATAGTAAATCGATAATTCTAACCACTGACATCTTTATGGGTCTGATTCTTATGTCATTTATTGCTGTTGATTCAGATTTATGGTTTCTTGTTTCCTTAAATAAATATTTGGGTATTTGATTAAGAGCTCATATTTTGGAGAACTTATCTATGGGCATTCTTTTTTTTTTTAAGTGAGAGAAGGGGAAATAGAGAGAGACTCCTGCATGTGTTCTGACCGGGATCCACTCAGCAACCCCCATCTGGGGCCAATGCTCTGTCCAAGTGGGGTCGATGCTTGCAACTGAGCTATTTTTAGCACCTGAGGCAGAGGCTTATAGCAGCCATCCTCAGTGCCCAGGGCCAATGCATTTGAATCAATCGAGCATGGCTGTGGGAGGAGAGACGAAGAGAAAGAAGAGAAGAGAAAGGGAAGCAGGTGGTTGCCTTTCCTGTGTGCCCTGAGCAAGAATTGAACCTGGGAATTCCACATGCCTGGTTGATGCTCTACCATTGAGTCTACAGGCCAGGCCCCTGTGGGCATTCTTTTCTGTTGGCATGAGGTTTTCCTGGATAGAAGGCAGACTCCATCAAAGGAAATTTGCGCCTGACCTGTGGTGGCACAGTGGATAATGAGTCAACCTGGAAACGCTGAGGTTGCTGGTTCAAAACCCTGGGCTTGCCTGGTCAAGGCACATATGGGAGTTGATGCTTCCTGCTCCTCCCCCTCCTCTCTCTCTCTCTCTCTCTCTCTCTTCCCTCTCTATAATGAATAAATAAATAAAATCTTTAAAAAAAAAGGAAATTTGCATTTGCTTCTTCCAGGTGGCCAAGGGCTCTCTCAATCCATACCATATTAATAACTAAGTCATTAGCTTAGGGATGTTCTGACCATTCACATAATATATGTATGAGATAAAAAAAGGTAAGAGCCAGAAGAATTCTTCTCCTAGGATCAAGAATTCAGAAAGTTAATTATGCTGTGCCCTGAAAAATATTCAGGAGTGACGTCACGGAAATGGCGCCATGAGCAGCGCATCTGACAGATCTCCCCAAAATCACAACAAATTTATCAACTAGAAACAGAAAAATTTATCCTCGGAGCATTCCGGAGTTCCACACAAACTGAAAGCGAAAGGACTGTTATCACTTGAATCTGAGAGATGAGGATGTGGAGGAAGCTAACTACCGCAGGGACGTTCATTCAAGCTGTGGAGGGAGTGCGCCTGTGGTGAGTCGGCCCACACTCGGGAGCGGCGAGCAGCCGCCGGCGCACACCCAGTCCAGTTGCAGAGCGAGCACCGCTAATGTTCCCAGCGGCCCGCGCACTGCGAGTGAGAGTCCCCAGCCACCGGTGCCTGGAGCACCCCATTTGCGTGCGTGCCCTGGGCATCCCACACGCCCAGAGCACCCTACTGGCCCACACACCCAGGGTGCCCCATTATCCTGCACCCGGTGCGCCCCAGCTGCCAGCGGCCGGGCGAGTGGGAGAGGCGCCAGGGTGGTCTTCCCTACTTGGGAGATTCTCTCCATGGGCGGGGCACCTCACCCAGCCATTCAAGCTAACAATCAAGCATTGGGGGAGGGGTGCGCAGGCAGCCTGAAATACCTTTGGGAGCACAGCTGCGGTCCCAATCACTGAAATTACCTTAACCCATGAAATCTGCGCACCCACGGGGCTCTAATTGATAAGATCTCTCTCAGTTCAGCGATCCAAGACAAGAAGTGTGATATTTTTTAGTGCCTCTCGCTAAAGGGGCGGGGGCAACTTCTGATTGATAGAGCCTCCATATTCAGGGATAAACGCTAACAAGAGGGACTTGGCAGATAATAAGATCTATACTACACTAGTCGCAAGCAGAGACTAGTGCCTCTTCTTCCCAGCCAACACAGGCTACAAAGTGTGGAAAGCCTGGGTTGAGTGGTCCAACTGAATGCTAGGCGCTGAACAGTCACCTTGACAACAATTGACTCCCACCCCCACCTGATTATACTGGAGGCTCTGACTGCCAGAGCCTTTCCCAAAGCCTTGCGCTGAGTGGGGATAGAGTGGGGATTTCCTAGCTCTTTGAGCCTCTTACTCCCCAGGCAGAAGCAGTAGCAGCCTTATAGCTGGATCACCAGGCTGCTAATTCAGGAAGGGGGGACTAGGAGAGAGACTCCAGGAAAGCAAACTCTCTCATCGTTGGACCCTGAAAACACCAACAAGCCTTGACTACTAGCAAGACTAAAGCCAATTATATGACATTGCCATAGAATCCCATCAACTGCAAATCCCTACCTAAGTGTGACACAGGGGCAGAGCCTGGGGTACAGAGTCACCGACCAGGAAGAGGGAGAGAAAAGAAAAAGGAAGAACTTAACCTCTTAAAATCAAGAAAAATCCACAGACTTTACAACTTGTTCCACTAATTTTTTTGTTGTTGTTTGTTTCCTCTATCTTATTGCCTTTATTATTATTATTTCTATTTCCTCCACCTCGGTCCTTTTATTCTCTGCCCATCTTATGCTTCCCTTTTCTTGAACTACACTACCCATGAGTGTTACATTTTATTTCTTTTCTTCATCCTCACCCTCCTTTAAGGTTATACCCCAAAACATTCAACTCTCACTCTCTCCTCTTTTGTTTTTTTTTTGTTTTGCTTTATTTTGTTTTTTTCTCTTCCTTTTTTTTCTTCCTTTGTTTTTCTCTTTTTCTTATTTTTTCTTTTCTATTCGTTTTTTCTTTTCTCATTTTACTTTTCCTCCCATTTAATCCTCAATCACGAACAAATTAGTTAATTTGGGACTCAAGGGTTTTTTTTGGTTCTATTTTTCTTTTTCGCTTTTGTTTTTGTTTTTTTGTTTGTTTGTTTATTTTTGTGGCATTTTGGGTACTTTTTACATTGCTTTTTAACTCACTAGCATTCCTCCCAACCCAAGGTCTCCATTGTATTTAGTCTTCGCTCCACTTAATACAACAGATTTTTACTTATTATTTTTATTTTTTTCTTCTTTATTATTCTTTTTTTTCTCCTTTTTTCTGGTTCCCTCTTATCCCTCTCATTATATCTCTTAGTCGACCATCACTTACAAGCAAATCATCTTATGCTTGTCTAAGATTTTCTTCCTTTTTTTTTTTTTGCATTTAGTAGGTCCCTACTCCCTTTTTTTTTTGCCCCTTGAACTCTTCACCCCAAATCAGGCCCTCCATTATAGGCAGTTTTTGTTCCATTTAGCATAATATAATTCACAGGTCATCATGATATTTCCCTGAGGAGGGGAGAGGAGGGAAATAGAAGAAAGAAAAAAGGGGGAAATAATAAATTATTACTGGTTTTTTTTGTGGGGTGTTTTACCTTTTTTTTTTCTTTTTTTTTACTTTTTACTCTTTATTAATTCTAATTAGTGCTATCAACAAGACCACCCTCAGATGCCAATAAGAAAGAGGAAATCGAATATTATGGATACAAAAGAAAGAGAGGTAACAAAAATAGATGTGGAAAAATCTATGGAGAAAAGACTTAACATATTGGAAGACTTGGAGCTAAATGACAGAGAATTTAAAATAGAAATCTTAAAAATACTCAGAGATATACAAGAAAACACAGAAAGGCAATTTAGGGAGATCAGAAAACAACTCAATGAACACAAAGAATATATTACCAAGGAAATTGAAACTATAAAAACAAATCAAACAGAAATGAAAAACTCAATTCACGAGCTGAAAAATGAGGTAACAAGCTTAGCCAACAGAACAGCCCAGATAGAAGATAGGATTAGTGAAATAGAAGACAAACAACTTGAGGCACAACAAAGAGAAGAAGAAAGAGACTCAAAAATAATAAAAAACGAGAAAGCCCTACAGGAATTGTCTGACTCCATCAGAAAGAATAACATAAGAATAATAGGTATATCAGAGGGAGAAGAGAAAGAAAATGGAATGGAGAATATACTCAAGCAAATAATAGATGAGAACTTCCCAAGCCTGTGGAAAGAACTAAAGCCTCAAATTCAAGAAGCAAACAAAACACCGAGTTTTCTTAACCCCAACAAACCCACTTCAAGGCACATCATAATAAAGATGACACAAACCAATGACAAAGAAAAAATTCTAAAGGCAGCCAGAGAAAAGAAGAGTACAACATATAAAGGAAGGCCTATTAGATTATCATCAGATTTCTCAGCAGAAACTCTACAAGCTAGAAGAGAGTGGACCCCAATATTTAAAGCCCTGAAAGAGAGGAACTTTCAGCCAAGAATACTATACCCATCAAAGCTATCCTTCAAGTATGAAGGAGATATAAAAACATTCACAAATACAGAAAAGATGAGAGAATTTATCAGCAGAAAGCCCCCACTCCAGGAAATACTAAAGGGGGTTTTCCAACCAGATTCAAAGAACAAAAGAAAACAACACCACAAGTAACAGCTCCACCAAAAACACAATAAAACCAAACTTAAACTGTGACAACAAAGGAAAAAAGGGGGGAGAGGATGGAGATTAACAGTAGCAAAGGACGATGACGTGCAGAAATACTCATAAGATAGGGTACTACAATGAATATGGTAGGTACCCTTTTCATTACTTAATGGTAACCACCCTTGATAAAACCACCACAAAAACACTTGACTTAAAAAAGGTAGCAACAGAGGAAAGAAGTATGGAACACAAACAAACAAAAACAAATGATAGAAAAACAAAAGAGAAGAATCAAACAAGATACAAAACTAACAGAAAGCAATTTATAAAATGGCAGTAGGGAACCCACAAGTGTCAATAATTACACTAAATGTAAATGGATTAAACTTACCAATAAAAAGACACAGAGTAGCAGAATGGATTAAAAAAGAAAATCCAACTATATGATGCCTACAAGAAACACATCTAAGCAACAAGGATAAAAACAAATTCAAAGTGAAAGGCTGGAAAACAATACTCCAAGCAAACAACACCCAAAAAAAAGCAGGCGTAGCAATACTCATATCTAATAATGCTGACTACAAGACAGAAAAAGTACTCAGAGACAAAAATGGTCATTTCATAATGATTAAGGGGAAGTTGAATCAAGAAGACATAACAATCCTTAATATATATGCACCAAACCAAGGAGCACCAAAATATATAAGACAGCTACTTATTGACCTTAAAACAAAAACTAACAAAAATACAATCATACTTGGAGACCTCAATACACTGCTGATGGCTCTAAATCGGTCATCCAAACAGAGAAAAATAAAGATATAGTGGCCTTAAACGAAATACTAGAACACCTGGATATGATAGACATCTACAGGACACTTCATCCCAAAGCGACAGAGTATACATTTTTCTCTAGTGTACATGGAATATTCTCAAGAATTGACCATATGTTCGGCCACAAAGACAATATCAGCAAATTTAGAAAAATTGAAATTGTACCAAGCATATTTTCTTTTTTTTTTTTTTTTTTTAATTTATTTTTTTTTCATTTTTCTGAAGCTGGAAACAGGGAGAGACAGTCTGACAGACTCCCGCATGAGCCCGACCAGGATCCACCCGGCACGCCCACCAGGGGCGACGCTCTGCCCACCAGGGGGCTATGCTCTGCCCATCCTGGGCGTCACTATGTTGCGACCAGAGCCACTCCAGCGCCTGAGGCAGAGGCCACAGAGCCATCCCCAGCGCCCAGGCCATCTTTCTCCAATGGAGCCTTGGCTGCGGGAGGGGAAGAGAGAGACAGAGAGGAAAGCGCAGCGGAGGGTGGAGAAGCAAATGGGCGCTTCTCCTTTGTGCTCTGGCCGGAATCGAACCTGGGTCCTCCGCATGCTAGGCCTACGCTCTACCGCTGAGCCAACCGGCCAGGGCAAGCATATTTTCTGATCGTAAAGCCTTGACACTAGAATTCAACTGCAAAAAAGAGGGGGAAAAACCCACAAAAATGTGGAAACTAAACAACATACTTGTAAAAGAAAAATGAATGGGTCAAAGAAGAAATAAGCACAGAGATCAAAGGATATATACAAACAAATGAAAATGAAAATACGACATATCTCTGGGATGCAGCAAAAGCAGTAATAAGAGGAAAGTTCATATCACTTCAGGCCTATATGAACAAACAAGAGAGAGCCGAAGTAAACCACTTAACTTCACACCTTAAGGAACTAGAAAAAGAAGAACAAAGACAACCCAAAACCAGCCGAAGAAAGGAGATAATAAAAATCAGAGCAGAAATAAATGAAATAGAGAACAGAAAAACTATAGAAAAAATCAATAAAACAAGGAGCTGGTTCTTTGAAAAGATCAACAAAATTGACAAACCCTTGGCAAGACTCACCAAGGAAAAAGGCACAGGACTCAAATAAATAAAATCCAAAATGAAAGAGGAGAGATCACCACAGACATCATAGATATACAAAGAATTATTGTAGAATACTATGAAAAATTATATGTCACCAAATAGAACAATCTAGAAGAAATGGATAAATTCCTAGAACAATACAACCTTCCTAGACTGAGTCATGAAGAAGCAGAAAGCCTAAACAGACCAATAAGCAGGGAGGAAATAGAAAAAACTATTAAAAACCTCCCCAAAAATAAAAGTCCAGGCCCAGACGGTTATACTAGTGAATTCTATCAAACATTCAAAGAAGACTTGGTTCCTATTCTACTCAAAGTCTTCCAAAAAATTGAAGAAGAAGCAATACTTCCAAACACATTTTATGAGGCCAACATAACCCTCATACCAAAACCTGGCAAGGATAGCACAAAGAAAGAAAACTACAGACTAATATCTCTAATGAATACAGATGCTAAAATACTAAACAAAATACTGGCAAACCGAATACAACAACATATTAAAAAAATAGTACATCATGATCAAGTGGGATTCATCCCAGAATCTCAAGGATGGTTCAACATATGCAAAATGGTTAACGTAATACACCATATCAACAAAACAAAGAACAAAAACCACATGATCTTATCAATAGATGCAGAAAAGGCTTTTGATAAAATACAACACAATTTTATGTTTAAGACTCTCAACAAAATGGGTATAGAAGGAAAATATCTCAACATGATAAAGGCCATATATGATAAACCATCAGCTATCATCATATTAAATGGCATAAAACTGAGGACTTTCTACCTTAAATCAGGAACAAGACAGGGTTGTCCACTCTCTCCACTCTTATTCAACGTGGTGCTAGAAGTTCTGGCCAGAGCAATCAGACAAGACAAAGAAATAAAAGGCATCCATATCGGAAAAGAAGAAGTAAAGGTATCACTTTTTGCTGATGATATGATCCTATACATGGAAAACCCGAAGGACTCCACAAAAAGATTATTAGAAACAATAAACCAATACAGTAAGGTCGAAGGATACAAAATTAACATACAAAAGTCCATAGCCTTTCTATGTGCCAACAATGAAATATTAGAAAACAAACTCAAAAAAATAATCCCCTTCACGATTGCAACAAAAACAACAAAAATACCTAGGAATAAACATAACAAAGAATGTAACGGACCTATATAACAAAAACTACAAGGCATTATTAAGAGAAATAAAAAAAGACACAATGAGATGGAAAAATATTCCTTGTTCTTGGATAGGAAGAATAAATATAATTAAAATGGCCATATTACCCAAAGCAATATATAAATTTAATGCAATTCCCATCAAAATTCCTATGAGATTTTTTAAAGAAATGGAACAAAAAATCATCAGATTTATATGGAACTATAAAAAACCCCGAATAGCCAAAACAATCCTAAAGAAAAAGAATGAAGCTGGGGGCATTACAATACCTGACTTTAAACTATATTATAGGGCCACGATAATCAAAACAGCATGGTATTGGCAGAAAAATAGACACTCAGACCAATGGAACAGAATAGAAAGCCCAGAAATAAAACCACATATATATGGTCAAATAATCTTTGATA
This sequence comes from Saccopteryx bilineata, assembly GCF_036850765.1. Classification (NCBI taxonomy): domain Eukaryota; kingdom Metazoa; phylum Chordata; class Mammalia; order Chiroptera; family Emballonuridae; genus Saccopteryx; species Saccopteryx bilineata. The sequence goes on from NC_089490.1 coordinate 118,190,791, forward strand.
AAGGGGCCAACAACACACAATGGAGAAAAGAAAGCCTCTTCAACAAATGGTGTTGGGAAAACTGGAAAGCCACATGCAAAAGAATGAAACTCGACTACAGCCTGTCCCCGTGTACTAAAATTAATTCAAAATGGATCAAAGACCTAAATATAAGACCTGAAACAATAAAGTACATAGAAGAAGACATAGGTACTTAAATCATGGACCTGGGTTTTAAAGAACATTTTATGAACTTGACTCCAATGGCAAGAGAAGTGAAGGCAAAGATAAATGAATGGGACTACATCAGAATAAAAAGTTTTTGCTCAGCAAGAGAAACTGATATCAAAATAAACAGACAACCAATTAAATGGGAAATGATATTTTCAAACAACAGCTCAGATAAGGGCCTAATATCCAAAATTTACAAAGAACTCATAAAACTCAACAACAAACATACCAACAATCCAATACAAAATGGGAAGAGGACATGAACAAACACTTCTCCCAGGAAGAGATACAAATGGCCAACAGATATATGAAAAGATGCTCAGCTTCATTAGTTATTAGAGAAATGCAAATCAAAACTACAATGAGATACCACCTCACCCCTGTTAGATTAGCTATTATCAACAAGACGGGTAATAGCAAATGTTGGAGAGGCTGCGGAGAAAAGGGAACCCTCATCCACTGTTGGTGGGACTGTAAAGTAGTACAACCATTATGGAGGAAAGTATGGTGGTTCCTCAAAAAGCTGCAAATAGAACTACCTTATGACCCAGCAATCCCTCTACTGGGTATATACCCCAAAACCTCAGAAACATTGATACGTGAAGACACATGTAGCCCCATGTTCATTGCAGCACTGTTCACAGTGGCCAAGACATGGAAACAACCAAAAAGCCCTTCAATAGAAGACTGGATAAAGAAGATGTGGCACATATACACTATGGAATACTACTCAGCCATAAGAAATGATGACATCAGATCATTTACAGCAAAATGGTGGGATCTTGATAACATTATACGGAGTGAAATAAGTAAATCAGAAAAAAACAAGAACTACATGATTCCATACATTGGTGGAACATAAAAACGAGACTAAGAGACATGGACAAGAGTGTGGTGGTTACCAGGGGTGGGGGGAGGGAGGGCATGGGAGGGAGGGAGGGAGAGAGTTAGGGGGAGGGGGAGGGGCACAGAGAACTAGATAGAAGGTGGCGGAGGACAATCTGACTTTGGGCGAGGGGTATGCAACATAATTTAATGACAAAATAACCTAGACATGTTTTCTTTGAATATGTGTACCCTGATTTATTAATGTCATCCCATTACCATTAATAAAAATTTATTATAAAAAAAAATTCAGTTAATTTTAGTTCATTCTTATACTAAAAGTCTACTTCTGTGGGCTTCAAGATTTTTGTATAAATCTCTATCTAAATTACCATTCTTTGGGCACAATCTTTGTTATCTCCATGTGAAAAAGAAAATTCTAGGTTGCTTGAGTTCAAGAAATAACGAGAAAATTCTACCTTCAGAGTCCTGTTCACCTCTCCACATTTCTACCTTCTTTTAATTTTTTGGCATATGAGGATCTTTATCTTCCTGCTGGCTTATCAACCTATTTAATGTACTTAAAAGTAAATATTTTAAATTATAACCTAGTATTTGGAGGTTTATTAGTAAAAACTTGGTAAAAAATATTTATATTATTGTACAACTAGAAACAGAAATCAATGATCAATTTTAAAATATGTTAAAGTTTCAAAACTGTTATAAGAAGTGATATTCAGTGTTTAAGATCATGCTTAGATCTTTGCAGTCACTTTTTAAAAATTATATATGTACACACAGATCCCACACACAAAGAGCATGGGACAGGCATTCTTTTTTGGATATTTACTAGGTGTCAGTGACTCCAGTAAATTTCACATGGATTATTTCATGAATCCTTACCACAGCTGTATACATTCCTAAAGAAACTCACATTCTACACAATCAGTTACTAAAAGAAATAAGGATCATGGCAGGAAAAGTGTTGAGGTTAACAATCCAAAATTTCTATGAACATTGTTTTTAGAGTGCTATCTAAAACAGTAAAAATCTTAATAATAAATGCCAGGACAATTTTAAAAGATGTTAAATTCCAAGTGAATAAAACAATAATAAAGTTAGGTATAAGATTTTAAGCTTAAAAATATAAGGTAAAGTTACCTTGATAGAAGCAAGTATAAAGATCTTTTTTGAGAGATGTTGTGGCAACTCTGAACTGAGAACCTGGATCCTACTGGAAAACGACTAGAACACTACTTACTGTTCTTTCTTCATGATTTGTTATATATATATTCAACTCTTGCTAAACTTTGCATTCAGCTGCTGCTGCTTAGGGGCACAAAACATTACCATGCTGGAAAAAAAAATTGCTCAAGAATCAATGTAACTTCTGCATATGTTATCATCTTCTCACACACTAATCTTAAATAAGCTAATTCACATGACAAAACATGCTATTTTAGAAAAGACTATACTAATATCCTCATACTCCTGACATAGAAAATGAGACTGCGAGATTAAATAACTTGCCCGAAGTTATTCAGCCAATAAATGCTGAATCTGGATTTGAATAGTGTGATTCCAGACGCTCCTAACTACTATGCATCTCTGGTACACAAACACAAATAAATAAGGATTCAGGATAAGTTGTGATAACTACTATGGTGGCATGGGTCTTTTAAGAACTTTACAGTTTTAAAACAGCTTATAGAATTACACTGAAAATTATCTTAAATGGATCAAGTTTTCTAAAATTTGGAGTTCTAATTGCTTTAGCTTTAACTCTGGGTTAAAAACACACACACATACACAAAAAAAAACTCCCACACACAAAAAAAAACATCATGTCAGAATTGTGAATTTGAATCCCATGATTCAAAAATGTAAAATAGTACATAGTCTTTCTATGACTTACTTTGATATTGACCCACATCAGCAGGCTAAAAGAAAAAGCATGCACATTCATTTAGTTATCTTTCCATTCATATAATTTTTACTGGGTATTCCCAGTTGTGAATAAAGATGTGCTTTTAGGAGTTTACATTTTAGAAGAAAAAGAAAATAATACATAAATAAATGTATAATATCAAGTAGTGACAGGTGTCATTAAGAAAAATAAAGCAGCCTGACCAGGTGGTGGCGCAGTGGATAGAACGTCAGATTGGGATGTGGAGGGCCCAGGTTTGAGACCCTGAGGTCGCTAGCTTGAGTAAGGGGTTACTCGGTCTGCTGAAGGCCCATGGTCAAGGCACATATGAGAAAGCAATCAATGAACACTAAGGTGTTGTAATGAAGAATTGTGCTTCTCATCTCTCTCCGTTCCTGTCTGTCTGTCCCTATCTATCCCTCTCTCTGACTCTCTCTGTCTCTGAAAAAAAAAAAGAAAAGAAAAGAAAGCAGTGTTCAGGAAACTGTTGGTAGGTAGAATAAGACATTCTTCAAATATGTGAGTAAAGTGAAGGAAGGATCTATTTGAATGCCTGACAAAGACCTTTCAGGACTCAGGACTGGAACTTATATGATATATAGGATATTAGAGGAAGCCAGGTACATGGGAGTGAGCCAGAGGGTTGGAAGTGAGCCAAGAATGAGACCACATAGGGATCAAATAATTATAGGCCATGGTAAAAATTTTAGATTTAATTGCAAATGAAATAGAAATCCATTGATGGATTTTGAACAGGGAAGAATATGAAATGATTTACAATTTAAGAGCCTCCTCGCTATTGTGTAGTGCAGTAATTTTCTACTTTTTTCATCTCCTGACACACATAAACTAATTATTAAAATTCTGTGACACACCAAAAAAAATTTTTTTTCAATCTGACAAAAACTATAGCTACAATTTTGCTTTATTTACACCAGATGGCTTGTGTTGTGTTATTTCTTGTCAGGTTTTTTTGCATTTGATAATCTAAGAGAAAAGAAGTCAGTGTCGCTGACTAAATAGTCATGTATTGCATGTTCCAAAGATTCTTGTGGCACCTCAGTTGAAAATTGCTAGAATATTGCAGTTGAAAATTGAAGTGAATAGGTTTTATACATGTCTATATGTATGTGGGAGGATGTGAGGATGAAAATAGGCAGAATGGTTCAATAGCCCAAATTTGGAGTAAGGTAATAGTGATGAAACTGGTATAAAGCAATCAGATTCAAGATATACATTAAAGGTAAAAACAATATAGTTATTGATATGGATTCCTCATGCAACTTTGAAACAATATAAAATTCCCTTAAACAGTAGTAGAGAGAAAGAAATGGTGAGCTCAATTAGCCATGTTAAAAAAAAGAAAAGAAAAAATGTCAATAGAAATTAGAATAACGTCCTTAAGCATTATCCTATTCCATCCTGAAATACTAAGATTCTTGCTTGCAACACAAACATCTTCAAGGTTGGTGCAAAAGTATTGGCTTTAAGCCTTTTTATTCGTAGAACCTTTTTTAAAAATGAAATCTTCCACCACACTACAATATATAAAATAGATAGTTGCATTTTAATTATGTAAATGCTTTTCTAAAAAATCCATGCTGGTAACATTTATAATAAATGTAATCAGTTAAATAATAAAGCTAGTTTAAAGAATATTTGAAAGTTTTTGCCTTCAGGATGTATAAACATTTGTTGGATGGCATGAAAACCACATGGATGAAGAAATTTATTTAGAGAAACTTGAAAGTTTCAAGAATTAGCACATGGGGAAAATTCAATAACAAACCACTTTACTTTAGCATACAAAGGAGAAAGCTCTGTTAAGATGACCCCAAGGTTATATAATCGCCATTACCCTTCCTTCACCTTCATCTGTTTCAAACTTTTAATTCAATCACACATATATAAAGTATTAACATTTGACACAAATAGAACTAATAAGCTCTTTTTTCACTTTGTGTGTTCCTAATTTAATAAAACTAATATAGTAATGCAAAAGTACTGTTCTTTAAAAAAAGATTTGATAAGAGTCTTCATTTTCACCTTTTATTTTTATTTTTACTGAACTAAAGTTTGAAGCTTACATGACCTTTTATCATTCATAGTGTCCTATTTTTGAAATGCTAAAAGATAGAAAGTCATGTGCAAATGTTATTGGTAACTGAACTCTCTCCAGTTAGTCATTGATTACAAATTTATCAATTCAGTCAAACAAGTTACAACTATGTCAGTTTGCTCAAAGCTGGCAAGCAGATTTTAAATATTCAGACACCACTGCAGAGAATTGATTCTACTACATCTATTTTTAGAATTATTCTAGGTATAGTTGAATTACCTGGTGGAAATCAAACACACAAAATGCTGACTTTCAAAGCCATGAAGCAAGAGAGCAAGGGAAACATTGCATATTTCCAAATTTTATTCTTAATTGGCTTTCTTTTTGATTCTTTAGTGTTATCCTCAGCCAGAGTCTTTAAAATATTGCTTGTTTTTCTAAATTTTGTTTACAGATAATTTTTCAGAGACTTTTTAACCATGCCAAATAATATAGACCTGAATCAGGAACCGATGTAAGACAAGATTTGCCTGTCAAGAATCTTAATGAACATTTCACTTTTGATAAATATGAACTCTGTGCAGATAGATTTCTCACTTTTAATGATCAAATGTTTGGACATCACCCTCTCATAAGGGCCACTGCCCTTTTTCTTGTAAATCTCTCTGTAGAGCTCTGCTTACTACCTCTTAACTGCCAATCAGTTTCTTTCTTCCTTTCAGAAACATCTCCTTTGGGAATTCATGATGGGCCTATTCTTTAAATGCTTAAAGAAAATTATTCAATGTCCTTCTGTTTGATTATTCAGTTGATTTGATTGACACTGTTTCCTTAAATTCAGTTTGAGGTCATGATTTGTGAGGCTATAGGGAACAAATAGTTATTGAGACATCTTCTTTCTTGTTGATAATAAATAATAAATTGTGATTAATTGTTGTACTTCATGACCTTTGAGCAACAATATTCAGTGATTAAAAACAATTTCCAACCATTTATAATTTGAAATTGGTTTCTCAAGGATTGAGTTTCATAAAAAAACAATGAATGTAAGTGCTGCCATATATTACATTAAAAAAAATAATTTTAATCTCACCTTTGTTGCTGTGAACATAATAGGCATGTGCTTAATGACCAGAAAACACCAGAAAGCAAGTCAATGTATTAATGTGAAACTGAGCGACTTAATTTTGTTGGTTAAAAGTGAACAATGCACAAAAGAAATCAATGATTGAAATGTATCTTAGGGAAAAGAAAAAAAGAACATGGTGTTATTTCTCTGAAATTACATCATAATCCTTGTATCTATTTTTGCAGCAAAATGATCTCTAGAAACTGTTGAATTTGCTCTTTGATCATATAGCAGAATTTTTTCAATCAGCTATTATATGAAGCTTTTGTATTATATTTTCAAACATTTTTTTTCCAAATCAGAGTTAAATGGGTTCCTCTTAGTACTTAAACTATTTCTTCTAATTTGGAGCTGAGAGACCCATTTCTGATTAAAAAAAAAAAAGGCTCTTACTTGCAAAGTAGTTTATAGCTTTCTTGATGTCAGTGCAATTAAGCTTTTGACTATCCATAAAATGGAAATGGGAATGTTTTCTTAGACATACTTTAATAAACTTGATAATTAATGGCAATAAATTGTTTATTTTAACTATGACATTTTCAAAGACATGTTGATATACTCAAATTACACTGTAGTTTTAATTACATTTAAGATTATAGTTGAGATTTCTTTAAACTAGCTATTAAATATATTACTCTTGACTTTTATCATATGGATTCTTATCTCTTATTTAACGTTTTAGCTTCTTTAAATATTTTCTAATAATTCATCTTCTCAGATTTTTCACTCTCTAAATTAGTCTCATTTTTGTTCTCATTCTCTTTTTCTCTCACTTCCATCCCTCCCTCTGCTCCACATTTAACTTCTTATAGTATATTCTGATATTTCATTTTATTTTTCTCTTTAAAAAATGCATGCATGCTTAATTCACCTTAGGTGGTTTTTTAAAATTTATTAGACAAAATGATTATTGTAGCATTAGGTACAAGTGTATCCAGCACTTCTTACCTCCTAGCTATATTCTTAAATATTTTTAAGTGAGGGATAACAAAGGGCAGCTATCTCTTACTCTTTTTTTCATCCATTTAGGCTTTATGAGACTTAGTGCTACAAACTTTGTTGGGAGATTTGCAGACACATGAAGTTGGCATTATAAGGTATTTTTCCCCGCCGAGAAAGAAGGAAGGGGCCAGAGCCACAAAGTGTGGAATAATAAAAGGTTTTATTGAGTACAGAGCGCTTCCTGCCCGATGAGGTTTCCTGGCTCTGAGGAAAGATGAAGACCAGGGAAGTTGCAAGGGGTGACCCAAGTAAGAGATATTTAAAGGGTCCCTAGGGTGGTCAAGCTAATATGACGTGGTGAAATCTCACTGGCTGGTGGAAGTATCGCTCTTTTCCAAAGGTTTCCTGGGAAGTTTCTTTTGGTGTGCATGGTTGTGGGTGGTCCCCGCCAAAGTTCCTGGGCTTGAGTTCCCCCATTATCCACCAACCTTATATTCTGACTTTTTGTGTTAAATAGAATAGGGGCACTGTTTATCCATCTGGGTACTTCCTCCTGATTAGGGGCATTGTGGGGAGGGGAGATTGGCTGGTGGTGGTTTTGAGGGGTGTCAGGAGGAACATCTGTTTGGCCGTGACTGGAAAAATTTTGTGGATGTGGTCCTGTAAAGATTTAAAAGAAAAAGAGGAATGGGGGATTTGTAGGGTCCAGCCTTTTGGTGAGCTGAAGATGGATGGAGTCCAGTGGTTCTGACTGCCAGGGATCCTGTATGGAGGAAGGGAACCAGCAATCTCTGGGCTCTGGAATGATGGTCTAACCAACTGAGCTATCAGAAAGAATTTGAAGTCTAGTAAAAAATTAAAACAAATTTTAAAAACACAATAAATAATGTTATAAGAATAATGAATACAGGGAAGTACTTAACCCTTACTGAGGGATGCTGAGCATCTGCTCAGGTTTGGAAAAGTCTAAGAAAGACTTTAGAAAATGTGTTAATTAAGTTAAACATTAAAGGAAAAACAGGTGTTGGCATATTGAAATATCATTTTAGACACATGGGATGATGCAATTCAAAAGCATTGTAGCCTGAGGATGGAGAGAAGATTTAAGTTATTGTAAGTATAATATGTTATGGAATAGAAGTACATTTACATTCTTCATGTTTAGAATGGAAGAACATGAACGGAAGTAAGAGGCAGGACTTTAGCATGTGGAGGAGCTAAATTATGAAGTGCCTTCTATAGTACACTAAGGATTTTATATTTTATACTGAAGGCTATATGAATTTTAATCACTAGAACAGAACTTCATTAGACTAAGTAAAGAGGACTAATTTGAGATAGAAAAAAAGTGCAGGTGGTGGCAAAATCAATGCCCGCTGACTCCACTAATACCTTTAAGAAATTACGGCCTAAATTAAATTCTGTCAGTGGGGGCAGAGAAGAGAAATTAGATTTGAGAGCTGTTCGGATGATAAGTACAACAGGACAGGGTAACAAATTTATCTCTTTCTTGGAGATAAGCACTGCAGGTAAAGAAACTGGTCTTGGGGGAACTATGATGAAATTAGTCAGCTTAAGGTTAAAGTGCCTTAGGAAAATTCAAGAGGAATATCTTGTAGACAGAAGAACATGAAGGTCTGGATCACAAAAAAAGAGATCTAGGTTGAGAACTCTGTTAGTCTACTAGGGCTGCCATAACAGAGTGGGTGGCTGAAACGATAAAATTCTATTTTCTCCCAGTTCCGAAGGTTGGAAATTCAAGATCAGGGTGCTGCAAGGGTTGGTTCTGGTAAGGCTTTTCTTCCTGGAGTACAGACAGCCTGCCTTCTCAGTGGCTCCTCACAGTGCTTTTTGTCTGTGCACATGCTCTCCTGGTTTCCTCTTCTTATATGGATACCAATCCTATTCGATTAGGTTCCCACCCTTATGACCTCATATAGTCTTACCTCCTTAAGGGGTATGATCATGGGTTAGGGCTTCAACATATAACTTGGGCGGGGGGCACAATTTAGTTCTAAACAGAAACATAGATTTGGTAGTAGAACAGGCATTATTTTCATCTCTTTACAGATAAAAGACTAAGCCTGGAACTGCTAAATTACTTATACTGTCACACAGAAAGCACTGGAAAAAAAAACAGGCCTAGTACTCTGTCTACATTCATATGATATAGTAGACATGACAAGTACAATCTGAACAACAACAACAACAACAACTCATCATTCAACAGAAATGTATCCAGACCCGTGGCAGAGGCCTCATAGAACATCACCAAGTCTATATGGAATCGCCAAAAGAAATGGGATTTAACAGTGCTGGCTGACTTCAGGGGACATGCTATTTCATGACAGTGAACAAGAATATCCCAGAACTTTTCTCAGGACATCAAACACAGGTCCAAATATTATGAATAATATCCCACGGTACCTGTAATATCATCACAGAATAAACCATGCCATTTATGACTGGAGATCGAAGGGCAAAGCAACCACCACAGCTGTGATTTGAAACCAAGGTTCAAGGGAAAACAGGTATTTCAAAGCCAGCTTTGCCTTACACCTCTAAGCCTTCCTCTCTGGCTGTGTTCAAACACATGGATTGTTCACTGCACAATACTAGTGGTTATCCAGCTTTCACCAGGGGGCTGTACAAGAACAAAAGGCTGAGGGGTAAAGAGGATTTTTATTATTAAGTTGCTATTTTTATGAAACATTCATATAGCAGAAAAAAATTGCCTTGTGTTAAAAGAAATTTTGTTAAGGAAACTCTATGAAAAAGAATCTTACACTACCTTTAAAGTAACTGTACATGTATTCAGGAAAGAAAAGGAAAAAAATAAAAAAACTGAGTTAGAAAACTCAGTTCAGAATTGTATTTTCAAAGCAAGGGAAAATGTAGACCTCTGTTGGACCAATTTAAAATTCCACAAGCATGGATTTGAGCATTAATTATATGTCAGGTAGAACTTATTGCATTATCGCTCAAATGTTGATTTTAATGGCTCTCCATTTCTCTTTTGCCACAACCTAGAATTATTTGGAGCCACAGGCCCAATTAACTCAAGGTACATCTGTTGTGTGTGCACATAGTTCAGCAGGATTCTTAGGCTCCCACATGCAATTGGGATATGCCTTTCAATTCAAGGTGTTCCCCTCCTCTTTCCTGAGTCCCGTCCAGCACTACCACTTGTTTAAATCAACCATAGAAGGCCAAACCCTTCAAAACAGTGGTGGTCTCACTTTTCTAAAGTGAGGAAAGATGGAGAAAAGGTGTCAGGTATATAATTTGCATTCCCAAAGTAGAGTTCACATAATTTATTCTTTTTGTAAGTGAGGTAAAGGAGAGACAAGTATTCCTGCTTATAAATATTCCACACAAAAATATACTTAAGTTAACAAGCTCTCCTTTAAAAGTTTAAAAAACATTAAAATGAGAAAGGAAATACTATTGGCACTTTCTGGTGGGGTTTTGACAGGGAGTTTGTAGGTAACAGGACAAAATAGAATGAGGAAGTTTGTAAAGAAAGAAGCCATTCTGAAGAACATGAGATTTCTAAGGGTTAAGAAACAGGAAGCAGGCCCTGACCAGTTGGCTCAGAGGTAGAGTGTAAGCTCAGCATGTGGAACTCCTAGGTTCAGTTCCCAGTCAGGGAACACAGAAAAGTGATCATCTGCTTCTCCACCCTTCCCCTACTCCTTCTCTTTCTATCTCTCTTTTCCCTTCCTGCAGCCATGGCTTGAATGGTTCTAGCGAAGTTAGCCCTGGGTGCTAAAGATGGCTCCATGGCCTCACCTCAGGTGCTAAAATAGCTCAGTTGTTAAGCAACAGAACAGCAGCTCCAGATGGGCAGAGCATCCCCAAGTAGGGGGCTTGCTGGGTAGATTGCAGTTGGGGCATTGTGGGAGTCTGTCTCTCTGCCTCCCTGCCTCTCACTATAAAGAAAAGAAATAAAGAAAGAGAGAAAGAGAGAAAGAGAGAGAGAGAGAAAGAGAGAGAGAGAGAAAGAGAGCAGAAAGAAAGAAAGAAGAAAGAAAGAAAGAAAGAAAGAAAGAAAGAAAGAAAGAAAGAGAAAAAGAAAAGAAAAAAGAAAAGAACTTAAAGAAAACAATAAGATGGTGGTAATAAAAGGATTCCTAGATTGGGTATTAGTCTCAGGCTGAGTCATCAGTTGATGCCTGTGTTAGGATATCAGGAGATTGTAACAGCATGATAGTGAAGAACAAAGGCTTTGGAGTCAGAAAACTTAAATTTGAATCCCTGGTCTACTGATCAGGTGACTTTGGGCAGGTTACTCAACCTCTATGAACCATAACATCCTTGTCTATAAAATGAAAAGAATCATATCACCTGGAGCAAATGCAGAGGCAGATTTAACAGTGGGTACACCGATCACACACCTTGGACCCCGACTTCTGAAGGGCCTGGTAAAACCCCAACTTTATACTTTTTTTCTAATGTAAGGGGCCCAATATTTTTTTCTGTGCCTGGGGCCTCAACTGACCTTAACTCACCTCTGGGCAAATGTGAGAATTACCTAATATAGCTATGTAAAATACTCTTAAAATGCATGGCATAGAGTAAATGCTTGATAAATTCATTAAAGGTTAAAATTACAGAATCCTAGAACTGGAAGGTAGCTTACCAAACCTCGTTGACTCCAACATTTTACAGACTAGGAAAGTGAAGAGCTAAAGCATTAACTTTCTTGCCATAGGTGATACAAGTAGAAAATTATTGTCTAAATCAGGTTTTAATGGTTTTTAGGAGACTGTTAATAAGCTTGGGCTGCAATAAAAAATGACAGAGACTGTGCACCTTAAACAGGAATTTATTTCTCTCAGTTCTGGGGCTGGAAAGTCCAAAATCGAAGAACCATCAATTCCATTGCCTCCTGAGGGCCTCTCCCTGGCTTGTAGGCCTTCATTGGACACCTTCTGGCTGTGTCATCACGTGGCCAGGAGAGCAGAGATCTCCACTCTCTTTTTCTTTTCTTTTTTTTTCTTGTAAAGGCATTAATCCCATCATGGGCCCACCTTCATGACCTTATCTAAATTTAATCATATCCCAAAGGTCCCGCCTCCAAATATCAGACTGAGGTGAGGGCTTAACATCTATATTTTGTGGGGACACAAGCATTCAGCCCACGACAGACATATGATGCTGTGAGAAGAGACAGGAATGATGGTTAAGAGCTCTGGATCCTAGTCATAGGACTGTAGGCAAGTCCCTTAATTTTTCAGTTTTGTCACCTAATAAATGTAGGAAAGATTATCAAGTGCCATTCAGCTCCATTCTTTTTTTTTTTTTTTTTAATTTATTTTTTTGTATTTTTCTGAAGCTAGAAACGGGGAGAGACAGTCAGACAGACTCCCGCATGCACCCGACCGGGATCCACCCGGCAAGCCCACCAGGGGGCGATGCTCTGCCCACCAGGGGGCGATGCTCTGCCCCTCTGGGACGTTGTTCTGCCACGACCAGAGCCACTTTAGCGCCTGGGGCAGAGGCCAAGGAGCCATCCCCAGCGCCAGGGCCATCTTTTCTCCAATGGAGCCTCGGCTGCAGGAGGGGAAGAGAGAGACAGAGAGGAAGGAGGGGGGGGGGGTGGAGAAGCAGATGGGCACTTCTCCTGTGTGCCCTGGCCAGGAATCGAACCTGGGACTTCTGCATGCCAGGCCAATGCTCTACCACTGAGCAAACCGGCCAGGGCTCAGCTCCATTCTTATGTAATATTATTCTCTGAGAACATGAGTGTAATTTACAGTGAGATACATCTGTGATTGGAGGAAGAAGGGCAAGGAGGAACAGGGGCCCAGAACACACCAGGACAGAGCAGAGCTAAGTGGAGTTTTTTAGCAAAGAAAGAAATGCAAGAGCAAAGGAACTCTTTGGGGACCAGGGAAAGGAGAAAACTAGAATTTAAGAAAAGGGAGGTACAATTCAGGAGGGCCTCACGGAGAGCCACCTCTTCCAAATTACACCCTGTTTTGTTTTGCTTCAGGCGTAATAAGCACATATGAGATATAATAGCAGGTTTGAGAGGCGACACCAACAGCTATTCACAGCTTGGTGTTTAATTAAGAAAAATAATTTGAATAAAGTAACATACTAAAGCAGTGAATATGTTTGGGAATGGGAAGAAGAAGACAGAGTTTTTGCTCTTAAATCACATTACTCAGTACATTTAAAACGTGAACATATGAAAATATGTGAGTGGACTAGAAGAGTTGTATTTACTCTCCTGTGACTCCCAGGATGACTGTACTTCAGCAAGATGAGAGGAAAGGGCTCTGATTCATTATTATAGATTCAGGAATCTACTCTGGGGAACTTACCTGCTCCACATAAATTTCTTTCTTTCTTCCTATATTTTTATTTTCCTTCAGCTCAGCTGAGCCTAAGAGAACATCATTGCTGTATAGCAGTAATCCTGATTGCAAGTGTTTACACAAACTGGGTACCATCTACAGCTAATGTGTCTTTGGAAAAATACCATTTAAGCTTACAATTAAATATGTAACTGGCCATATCTGTTAATGATTTTATTTAAATAGTATGAGAAACTATTAATTACACTAGAAAACCCATACCTATATATCCATGTATACACATTGGTAATAACCTATTGCTAAAGAAACAAGTCAATTTCTCGAACACAATTCTATGATGAACAATGACTGTCCATCAATGAAGCCAAAATAGAGCTCTGGAAGAGCCAGGAAGGCAGCCAGGGGACAGAGAAAGGCAAAGAGGAAACCCTTAGCCAACTCTCTGAAGAATTTCAGTGCGAGACTCTCCAGTCCTTACTCTGCATTTTTTTTTTTTTTTTTTTTTGTATTTTTCTGAAGCTGGAAATGGGGACAGTCAGACAGACTCCCGCATGTGCCCAACCGGGATCCACCCGGCACGCCCACCAGGGGCGATGCTCTGCCCCTATGGGGCATCACTCTGCCGCGACCAGAGCCACTCTAGTGCCTGGGGCAGAGGCCAAGGAGCCATCCCCAGCGCCCGGGCCATCTTTGCTCCAATGGAGCCTTAGCTGCAGGAGGGGAAGAGAGAGACAGAGAGGAAGGAGGGGGTGGGGGGTGGAGAAGCAAATGGGCGCTTCTCCTATGTGCCTTGGCCGGGAATCGAACCCGGGTCCCCCCGCACACCAGGCCGACGCTCTACCGTTGAGCCAACCGGCCAGGGCTCCTTACTCTGCATTTTGAGGCTTTTCTCTTGTGCAGTGCAATCAGTGCATTTCCTGAAGCTGTATGTGTTTGTGCACCGAATTTTAGAGTTTTAACTGTCTCAGCCAGTATTCTTTAAACTGACTGAGCTTGGTAAGTCTCCAAAAAATCTTTTAAAAAATATATGGCCTTTACTATTCACAATCTCTAATTAAAACCAAAGCAGACTCCAGTTTCCTGGTCACCTTTAGGTATCAAACAACTCTTGCCAGTTTGGGCCAATTTAAAATCTCATTTTCTTCTCCTGTGTTGACATGTACCTCCTCCCCATTCTCCAGCACTAGCCACGATCTTGCCTGGGAGAGTAGCAGTGGGTAGAGGATTTGTTCTGCTGTTTCATTCTTCTTTTCTTTCTCTCTTCTAGTTCTAATTTCTGAGTTTGCAGTAGGAAGGAGAGAGAGAGAGATGGCCCTCATGCTGGATGTGGCAAGTACTTGCAATTTTCTGCCCAGGGTCTCTGATTTTCCATTGAGGACCACGGTGGCTTCACTGTCAAAGCTGGTGGCATCATGTGGGTAACTTCTCCGGATAGCCTTGCAGGGCCTTCCCACCTGGAGATCTCACTTTGGCCTAGTCCTTTTCTATACAAGGAGTGGGTCTCACATAATTGCCTTCAATGTGTTTATCTGAACATTGAGAAACTCTCACATCCTTGCTTTGCCAAATAGTTGGGGCGGGGGCAGGAATGCAGGCTGCTCCCTTGCTGTCTCTTCTCTCCATCTTGCTCTTGCATCTTTTTCCTGCTCATGTAAGCCCAAGAGACATCAGCATAAGAGCAGAAATATAACCTGGGAACGAGGCAACAGTCTCTCACTCTGGTACACAAATAACTGGCTCTCTTTGAGTTTCCCTTTTCACTGAACTTTGCAAGAAGAGGTGGGTGGGTGTGGACCCACTCTATTCCTCACTAGACTGATGTCCCATGACTTCCAAACACCCCTTTCCTTCAAACCCACTTGCAAACCCACACAAAGGTCCAGGAGGGGAGATAATGCTTGCTGTGTCATGGCCAGTCAGGCCATCTCTCACCAGGCCTTGAAGAGTTGTCTGACCTCCAGTTTCTTAAAATATAGGATAGCTATGATCTCTTTACTTTTGCCTTGAGTTTTGGTAGCCAACTCCAAAGCATCAAAGGAAGGTCCACTCATTATGCACATGTAGACGTTTCCTCACCTAAAAACGCTGGTTCCCTCCTGTTCATTCACTTCAGTGTTCTAGCTGTTACCATTAGAGCAGAGCTCTTGGTTTCTCAGAGAAGCTCCATGTGCTGCCTCCCTCACTGCCCTCAGCCATCAGGCCCTTTGTTAATGTAAGCACTAAAAAATATCTTGCCATTGCCCCATCACACTCATTAATACAACAATTTACTCAGACAGAATATTAGATACTCAAACACTTGGCTGGACAAAGCAACAGACGGTACATAGGCCTATTTACATTTTTAAGTGAGTCAAAAAGTATGTGTATGGCCAGTAGCCAGGGCCAGTATCACAGCCGCCCTGCCCATGCAGGTCTGCATTGGATTCGGACAGTCGGTAAAGAAACAACAGAGCCAAAAACTGGTGGGCCATCATCTTTAATCCTAGCTTGTACCTGGTGGGCAAGTAAAAACACACACTGGGCTCCAAAACCGACTCATTCAGTGCTCACAAAGCTACTGACTTATCTGAGTTTCCTAGAATCAAAGGTTTCTAGCTCACCAGACTTATTCACCTCTGTTCCCCATCTCCTTCCTTCTCCCTGCACAAACTATCTTCTTACTCAGCACTTCACCATCTTGGCTGCTTCTCCTGGCCTCTTCCACGTGGCCTTTCTCTGCTCTTCTCTCTAATGCTAATCTCAGGAACCAAGAGAGCAAGCTCCCAGTCTGCCCCACTTTATAGTACAGAAATCAAAATATTTAATCCAATATACAAAATAGGGAAGTGTCTAATACAAAGTTACTTATCTGAGGCATGATGGGATTGTACCACCCCACATCAAAAGGGGTGGGGAAGGCTTAGTCCTCAAACCAAGCCCCAAGACTATACTTTCAGGGATTATTTCTATAGTTTGTTACTAAAACCAAGCCCCAGGCTACAAGGATCCTGCCTGCCCACAGCCCGTCCCCAACACACATTAATATCACCTGGGTGATGGGCTTCCATGTGGGCAGTACCATCTTTAACAAAGTGAGCATAATATATTTTGTCTGCCCAACAGTATGTTAGTAATAAAATAACAAAATTTCATCAATATAACAGAATATATCATTCCAAAATAAGTGGGATCAAATCATTTCTGAAATACCCTTTGGGGCTTTTTATGATCTAGAAAAGAAAGCCATTTTTATTGCTTTTACAGCTCTTTTTTTATCCGACATAAGTATAAACATAATGTAATGTTCTAAAGGAATACTTTCAAGGTGGTAATAAATGCATTATAATAAATATTAGATGTGTCACAGAGATAGTAAGTACTCGGAGACCAGATGGCATGTACTGAGGGACCTCGGGAAGACCACCTCACAGTCCCCTATACAGGTTTCATGAGATGACCCCAGCCCCCAGTTCCTAAAGATATTTATGATACACACAAATAGAAGCAGAGATGAGAATAAGTCAGAAAGGGAAACTTCTTTACAGCAGACAAAAGGGTAAGGGAAGCAGCTCACTTTTGAGAGATCTACCCTGTCTATTGATTAATCAGAATTGCTAATTCCATCCCTACTGTGCTGTGTTCAGCAGGGTACTGGTACTACATTCAGTACTTTCTGTCATTGATGCCACTGTGGCTTTTGCCACAGGGCACTCAACTCCGTCCTGTTCTGTTTTCCTATTCAGGGCCTCCATAAGATGTATACATTATAGTATAGGGATAAAATTAAGTCAGCTACATATCTTATGGGCCCCTCTCATATAAGTGTGTTGTAAAAATGCATGCAATCTCCAGAATATGAATTTCATTATTTTCCAAATTTATTACATTTAGTTTTATATTTAAAGTTGTTACAGAATGGTTTATTGACAACTATATATTGCAAAATAACTATTGATAGTATATTGCATTTCTGCAGGTTTGGTCTGTATAATGCTTCTTAGGTACAAAATTTAACAGAAGTTTAGTGCTATATATCTGAAAACCAAATCAATATTCTAAGAATGAACTAGTCATAGGAACAGCAATCTTGGCAAAAACTATAAAATCTATCAAGTTTGGGGAAATATTTAAATCAATGGCAACCACTGAGAAATAAAATAGAGTTGTAAGGACTGAAAAAATGCATGCTTTTTACTTCTTTACACACTATTTGCATCTTACAATTAATAATTCTGTATCAAGTATTGAATTTCAGCCTTTATGTGTCACAGGGTAAATAAATACACTCAAAGAAGTCACATACTAGACTCTACCTGTGTTTAAAAATCAGTCTACTAAGCCACACACTTTGCCCTACATAAAGTGGTAACAAATGCAGGAGCCGAGGAGGGGAGTTCCTGCAGTGACCTGAAATCACTCATCTTTCTGCATAGCTCAGTTTTCTGCTGCTCCTGGTTGTTGTTACCCTCTCCACTCACAGGAAATAATCAAGGAGGTAGAAATGTAAGGCAGCTTCTAAGATGTGGGATATTGTGCTTCTGAGAACTAAAATTAAGACCTACACCGAAGGAAGTTAGGAGGCAAGGAGGGCTGGGATTGTGTGATTACTCTCTTCCATCCTGCTGGCAGACGGATGAAATGGGAACTATCTGTCCTTTTCCTGTGGTTCTAGCCATTCGCCACAGGACCAGACCCACTCTGCACATGAAGAAACGGAGAAAGGCTCTAATTTCTGAGAAAAATCTCCATTTCATGCTTGCTGAGGTTTGTGACTATCTTATGTCTCTTTCAGTCCACCACAGTCCCCTTCATTTAGGCAAATACCTTCATGGCATCCTGTTACAAATATGCTCAGTCACCTGATTTAAACTTCCATCTATTCTCACTTGCTACCTCTCATACTTAACACTGTCAAAACCTTTAATTATCTAGTTTTTATGCATTTACTCTCACTTTAATGTTGTCATTACATGACATATACAAAATGATATCAACTTGAATTGTCCCTGGATCTTGCAGTAGGATAAATAGGTCTCTGGCTTTTAGAGATTTACCTACAGTTTGTAAACAGCCACATCACGTGCACCTGAAAAGCCCAATATTTCAACATCAAATCTTACTTGATACTTGTCAGTCCCTTGAGTATAACTTTTAAAAAATTATTTTTACTTGGCATACTGCATCTTCCACATGACATTATATTATGAAAAAGATTTTTGGCCTTGACCTGATGCTCAGTGAGTTGAAGCATTGTCCCAAAGCATGGAGGTGGCCAGTTTGATCCCAGTCAGGGCACATACAGGAACAGCTTGATCAGCTTGATGTTCCTTTCTCTCTCTGTCTCTCTCTCTTTCTCTCTCTCTCCACCTTCCTCTCTCACTAAAACCAGTAAATAAAAATTAAAACAAAAAAGAAAAAGGTTTTTGTAATGCTCAAGGGAGAGTGTCCAGCTGTTTTCTACAGTCTTCTAAACAGAGGCAATAGGTAAAAACTATGATATGAGAGGCTTAGCACTTCTTACCGTGAAGGTCATTGACATGAAACTGAGTGACCCTCCACCCAAAACTGTGTAGTCAACTTTTTCTGCAGTTATTTAAAATTAAACGATATGTTCATTTCTCTTGCCAGTAAATGTGACTGTGGCTCTCACACTATCCTCAAACCTCTGATTCCAATTCTGGAATGTATAAACCCAGACTCTTCACAAAGTTGGGGGAAAAGCCACAGAGCTTGAATCAGATCTCATCAGGAGAACGTGTCATCTTGCAGGGATGCAGGTTGTGAATGAGCTATATTCCACTAAGAAAATAATCATAATGAAACATCCTGCATCTTCTTCACTTTTTTATTTTTTAGAACATAGTCACATATTCTCTCTGCTAATCTCCCTTCTCTGTTTTATTTTTAGCAAGGAATTAAACTGAGTTGGTTTTTTTTTCTTGAATTAGCTGCTGCTCATGAGAGAACAAATACATTTCTAACACAATAAGATTAAAGAGTATTCCCAATACAAATTATATAATTATGGCAGTTCCTATGACCCTAACCCTAAATATATATCTTTTCTTTAACTATCTTAGCAAAAAAGTTGATTTCTGTGCAGAATAACTTTTATTTTTAGCCTATTGATAGCAACAGGGTGCTGATAACATTATATTTATGTACTAGAACAAGTTAATATTTTAAAAAACAAGTAACTCAATATTTAAAGTATATAAAAATTCTGGCAAAAATTGATATGGGATATAGAAATACTCTACAAATCAACTCCCTGTCTCACTGAAATTCAAGTAGACTGTAAAATAGTATACTACCAAAGTCCTCAAAATAGTACAAGAATCTGAGAGTTATACAATTCTACATAAAAGAGTTTGAAGTCTTACTTGTGAATGATTACTTTTGCAGCTTTTTATTCACAGTCAAACAACACTCATTTTCTTAGATCTTCTAAATAATGACATGATTCACTCACTATATGATGTGTCTTGACATTTCAAAATTTCAACAAAGCGGTGGGCAGGTAAATGTTCTATTGACTACTATTATTTTTACACTGAAAAAACGTCTTTAGCCCCTTAAGTTTATTCCTTAATGTTATCCAGAAGTAAATAAGAGCTATTATTCCACTCAAAGTTTCTACTTCCTTTGGGAAAGTAAAAGAGGTTCTAGAAGATATGTTAATTTTATAACAATGACAAGGAAGCAAGATTTACTGAAAAAAATAAGTGTAAATTCATTCAATTAACTTTTTCAACCAAAATGTGTAGGAACAAAAATACAAGACAAATAAAAGTAATGTATTTTTTAGAATTTCTCTAACATATGTTGAACAGAGATGCAAAATTAGAAATGCAGAATAAGACTCATCTATGTATTTTTTCACTGTTATGCATTTAATCCTTTTTATATTCAATATTCCATTCTCATCACAATTTTCTTCCAGTTCCTTGAATACTAATTATTTTTCAGGAAAGGAGAAGACTAGAGACCAGCTAAGATAAAAAGAATCAATCAGAGAAAGCTCAATATTTAAAGTAATTAGTCTATTTTATTCAATTTTAGTGTTTTAGAGCATGCTAGTAAATAAAATTTAAGCATATTGGAATTAGTTTCAAAGCAATAGAAATTGTCCCATGGCAGACAGAGTATTCAAATACGTGTCATCGCCCCATTATCTAGCAAAGTATTCCTGACTTTTCTAAGTTCTGTGCCTCCCACGTCCATGCTGTGAGCAGAATACCAGGCAGTGACAGAAGCTGGCTAGGGAAGGCTGCAAGACACAGATGAATTAATGCTTTTTGATGGAATACTTATACGTTGTGCTAAACCTGTTCAAATGCATTAGCTCAATCTATGTTCTATATGGCTCTGTCAAGTCTGAGTTATTGCTCTATTTTACAGATAAAGAGAAAATCTCAGCCTTGTAAAGTAACTAGCCTAATTTCCTTTTAAGTTGTAGAACTGGGACTTGAATCCAGAAATGCCAGAAAACAAAATCCATTCTGTTCTTCCAGGTGATCAAAGGGAGATCCTGACAATAAGAGCACTATAGAGATAGATGACAGCATGGGGACATTATTTTTTTTTCTTTTTAAATTAGTTTTAATTTAGTTCCATTCTATTTTTTTATTTCTATTGAATTTATTGGGGTGACACTGGTTAATAAAATTATATAGGTTTCAGGTGTACAATTCTATAATATAGCATCTGCATATTGCATGGTGTCTTCAGCACCCCAAGTCAAAATAAACTAACAAACAGAATGGAAACAGACTCATAAATACAAAGAACAGACAGCCAGCTGTCAGAGGAGAGGAGGGTGGGAAGCTGGGTGAAAAAAATGAAGGGATTAACCAAAGGAAAAAAAAAAAAAGCTTTCTAGACATAAAATACAGCACGCTGATACGCTGATTACCAGAGCTACCGGGGAAAGGAGGTAGGTAGAAGAGAGGAAAAGGGGATTAAAGTGATGGAAGGGCACACTATCTTTTGAAGAAAAGCAGAAAAGGGGGGGGTTGATGGTTGATTTGCAATACAGTACAGTCACTTATAAATACTATTTCTAAAATTCTTTGTATTTTAATGGGTTAAAAACATGTTCTTAAGATAAATATTTGTTATAGAATTAAGAAGCCTGAAAGAAAAATAGTGCATTTTAAATTGAAGTGAAAAAATGCAGGTCTCTTATTGATTCACTCTTGGAATCTCATTAACTGTCAGATGGAACTTGATGACTACCACAAATAAACAGCATTCCTCCCATTCTAGGCTGTTAAACTGCTCAGACCTACCAAATACAGATTAATCTGAAATGCATTTATTTTTCCTACTGGAGGTGGTCAAAAAAATCAGCTTTAGATATAACAAGATCTTTTTTCTCTCTTTCCTCAGGCTGCTAAAGGATGCACAGAATGAAGCTTATTTTAAAAGCTGGTATCAGAAGCTGTTGGCTGCTCTCCAATTCTGTGCAGGAAAAGCCTTGAATGATGAGTTTTCCAAAGAGATGAAACTTATCAAAATTCTGGGAGACATTGGGGAAAAAGTCAAGTCTGCTAGTGACCCTCACAGACAGGTTTGTTGAAAAAATCAATGTTCATATAGTAAAGTATTTTAGTTTTTAAATCTTTGGATTAAGTTTAATTTCATAGCTTAGAGCAAATGACTTGATTTTATTTAAATGTAAGACACAAATAAATTACTTAACCAAGCTTTTATTTTACTACTCTAAAGTTTATGATAATGTTTACCCCAGGGCATGACTTTATGATCTATGTAGCCATGTAGCACATAGAGAGTACCTAACAAGAAGAGTCAAACTTAAAGCTAGTTTGACTTCAAACAAAAAATATAGTAATTTCCTCAAAATGGCAGCACAACTCAAACTTGTAGAAGGAAATTTTTAGGGTTTATGTGAGGGAACTTTTTAGGGTACCCTTGTCTAAGGTACAAAATCTAAGTCTAGATTTTTCTAACATTGCACTAATCAAGGTCACAGTTTTAAAGACTTTTGCCAAAACAAATATAATGAGTTAAATAAGAAATCAATAGTAGTATGGAATGCAATACTTTTACAGTAAAATCCATGATAGTCAAAATATTGTGCCTTTTTCACCGCTGATTATAATAATGGACTTGTCTATTATTTTTCTTGATCCAATGGAAGAATACTTGTCCTTTTTAATTATCTGTATTACTAGTTCCCTTCAGTGACAGAGACCACTAAGTTGTTCTTCTAACTCAACATTCTAGATGCAGGGGGATAGTAGACATTCATTCATTGTAGTAAGAACATCATTCAATAACAACTTAGTACTTATACAGATTAGAGTTAAAGATAGAAAAATGACTAAGAAGTTAATCTTGTCCCCAAGGAAGCTCATAGTTTCTCTCTACCCACTGTTTAAAATCAACAAGAGTTTTCAACAAAATTACATGAAAATGGTAATGAGTAACGTGTCCCAGAATTCTTTCCCAGCTTAAAATTGTGCTTGCTGGAAATCACTTAATTTGTTAGAACTAACAGAAGCTATACAACTTTATCTGTCTTGGATAAAATGAAAAATAAAAAGCATTGGCATGGGATTTATTTATAAATGGAGATACATATAAACTCTGATTACATAGAAAACTCTAAGGCATATAATAAGACAGGAAATGAAAAAAAAAGATTCATCAGTATTACTGTATTACTGCAGACTCATTATTTTCTAGAGATAAACAAAGGTTGAAACAAGTAAAATAAATTTGTTTAAAATTTACAAAATTTATGTATAGGTTAAACAGTATCTATTATTTAACATCCCTGACATATTTAAGGTGCATACTCTAGTTAAGTAATTCTGGTGCTTTTGGACTATTTGCATCAGTTCCAGAATGGTTTTGACATTATTCTCTCAAATAAAGGTATTTATTTCACCTTGACTGGCTGACTTTGTGATAATATCTCTTCATATGAAAATAGAAAGAAAAAAAGAGATGGGCAAAGCATTGATAATTTTTCACAATTTAAGTTACTGTTTGATACTTATTTATTTATTTTTTTTACAAAAATCTCATTAAACTTACCTATATGAAATAAAGAAATTTTAATTAAATGAAGAGAGCAGATATTATCCTCTATGATATTCTTCAGGCAAACCCAGACATAGGTAGGACAAAGGAGGACAGAGAGAGTGCTATAGTGGCATTACCTCATTTCTCCACCTTGGTCTTCCGGATTCTGGGAGCAATAGATTCTAATATTTGCTAGTGAGTCAGGAGGAAGAGCTAAGAAACTCTTGAGAATTTACTGAAAGCTATTAATGTGATCTCTTCATATTTAGAATTGGGCTTAAAAAGTTTTCAAAAGTGGGCTAAAAGAGCTTACTTAATTTTGAATTGTTAGTACTGTTTTGTTTTGAATTATTGTTTCCCCCTTCTTTTTTGTCAGGGGATACACAATTGTAAAAGTGTTTTTTGTGGTCTCAGACCTTCCACAGGCACTATGTCTGCAATTATAATTTTTTGGTATTATTGCTCATAATATGTGAGAACATTTTTTGAAATGCATTATTACTATTAAGTGTAAATCTTGACAGTTGCAAACTTTCGATTTTTTAGAAAATTATCAGAAATGGATCATGTTAACAATTAGTTAAAGCCAAGACTGGAAATTGATGGGCCACAGAGCAAGTCTCATCATGTTTTGTCGTTCAGTTTTTTTGTGGTATGTTTTTTGTTATTGTTTGTTTTTGCAACCCATTGTGTTTTGTTTTGGTTTTGATTTTAATTGAATTTAAAGTCCTTTAGAAAGAATATGCACTCATTAATTTTCCATTTTTTCCAGTACTCCCTATTATTATTGTTGGCCTGCTGCCTTCTTAAATGCGGCTACATCACCTACCTGATCATAAAGCATCCAACTATATAATTTCTGAATTAAAGGTTATTTAATCAATACAAGAAAATTATAACTTGAAGTATTCAAGTCCTTTACAGTTTCTAAAATTCATTTCTTCTTATGATTTTTTTTTACAGAAGCTACTAAAGACAAATTGGCAGACCAGAAGAATTCTTTCAGTGTATAAATACCTGTTGCCTTCCTCTGAATCCTGCCCTCTGTATAAAGAGGATTGACTGCGATGTAAGTCAACTTGCTCAGTAGATAAGTTGAGCATTTTTGTTCTGTATTATTTAGTGCAATATATGTTTTCAAAATGGCAAAAACAATTTATAGAATCATATTGCAATTATTTTAAGAAAAAAGTAATTCAAACTATGTGCTCCATTTGATGCACTGTGACTAATTGAGATCACATTAGCCTCATCAGATGATTTGTTGATTTAGAAACACACTATACATCAGTTCAGTGAAAAAATAATAATAAAGATACTTTTCACTGAATTGATTTCTTGATTTATTTAAAATGATTGCTTTGGTGGCTCCATGCAGGCTGTGTTTCATTTCATGCTTATTTAGATTATGTGCATACCCATGTCTAGTAAACTAATACATTATTAGCTTCAACATCTCCATTTTGATTCAATTTAAAATTCACTGATGCTCATGTGTCAGTGTGCCATATAATATATTTTGTGGTTTTACTAATCTTTGAAAGTCTGTTCTGGTATTGCCACACTTACAATCTCTTCTCTTCTTAAGCCTTGGTCAGCCACCCTTTTCTGACTTAGTCATCCTTTCTCCTCTGTTCTCCATGAGCTTTATTATTCTCCTTCAAAAAAGTCCAAACACAGAAGGATCTAATAGAGAGAAAGATTGAAAGTGAGCTTTAGAAATGAAGAAATTAAACTATCATGCATGTACAATGAATGTTACTTAATTAACATTGTAAGACAAAAAAATTCAATAATTAGGAGAAACACCAGATCATTATTAGTATGAATATAAAAGTTTTACTAAAAATTTAATACTATCACTTTTATAACTTTGCTGTTACAAAGATACCCTACAAACTTTGCTAATATGCAGCATAAACATAATTTGAAAAATAACAAAATAAGGCATCAATCCTATAATCTGGAATCTGTATGTTTATTTGTACAAAAATGGAAATCATCACTAACTTTTTAAAATTGTGTAACTTTTTAATCATTAGCAGTGAATCTGATTGAAGATATATGCATTTCAAAGACATAGTATCTTAAAGTATAGAAAGCAATATGGATCACTGAGTGCAGATGTTGGTTTTTGTTTATGCTTTCTTGGTTTATTGTTGTTGTTTAAGGGGTAGACAATTTTTTCAATAAAAATTACATATAAGTTTTAGCTTGTGCATTTGGGAAAGTGGGGTGCTAGCTCTAACAGGTAGCTGCTGTGAGTATCCAGGTGAGCTGGTCAGACCCGGAATCACCACTCCAGAAATCACCATCCTAGTGATATTATTGGCACCACCCTCCCTTGAGGCAACCTACAGCCATTGGCACTTTCCCTCTGACTGGGAAGTGCTCCAAGTGGAACCACTTCTTTGCCCACTTGCTTTAACTGGCTGTATCTGGTACAAGGCTGCTTCAGCTGTGCATTCAACAATGAACAGGACAGATGTCACGGGTGATGCTCTCACCTACAGAACATTTTGGTCCGTACTCTGGTCCTGCTAAACAGCAAGGACGTCAGAAAGGACATATATCATACATGAAGGTACAGTAAATGTAGTAAATTTAACACTAAGAGCCCACATCTGGTTGGCCGTCAGAGGACCCGTACTGGAAGAAGCCTCTATGAGTATTGTAAAATCTTCAGACAGTCCTGTCAGCCAAGGGTTCCTCTGAAAATCCACCAGGAGGACAACAATATGAGTGCAGAGAGTGGCACCCCTGCTCCCATCTCAGTAAATACCAGATATTGAACTACACCTCCTAAACATGATGAATGTGTAAAAGCCTTCACTCCAAGTCCCGTCCTCACTGACTACCAGATAGCCCATACTGGGGAAAATCCCTCTGAATGCAATGCCTTCACTCAGAGTAAGACTCTTTTCCAACATCAAGCACATCACACATGAGAAACCTGACATTTGTAATGAGGGTGGGAAAGCTTTCTGTTCTGATGGAAACTTTATTAACCATCAGAGAATCCATTCAGGGAAGAAGCTTATGGGTTTAATGAACATGATGAGGCCTTCAGTAAGGATAAATGTCTATTTGGCATCAGAACCTCCACAGAGGAACAAGTACATAAAACATAGGCAGTGTGGGAAGGCCTTCAATCAGAACTCTCATCCTGTCAACTATGAGCAAATTCATAGCAGGGAACATCTTTTGAATGCAGTCTGGAAAGGCATTCCATTTGAGTAAATGTCTTACTTTATATCACAGACCTCACACAAACAAAAAGCCCTATAAATGTGGAAAATATGCCCTCAAGACTCACATCCTATTATGTATCAGAGAATTCACACTGGTGAGATCCTATTAATGTAATGAGTACGGAAAGATCTTTGGTCATAAAACCAATCTTACGGTACATCAGAGAACCCATCGGGGAAGAAAACTTAAAAAGTCATTGACCGTGGGAAAATCATTAGTGACAGTTCACAGCTTATCATATGTCAAAGAGTTCACACTAGAGAGAAGCTCCGAGTGCAGTGAGTGTGGGAAAGCTAACAGTCAACATTTTTACTAGAATCCCCATCAGTGAATTACACTGGGGAGAAGCATGCAGGCCTAGCTCAGTCCATTTCTTCAAGCATGGCTCTCCAAAATGGAAGGCAAAGATCATAAGTTAGAGTTAAGCTTTTTTTTGTAAGAAGACTTCTCACCTTTGTCTGTCCTTGAAACCACTAATTACAATGGACAATTTTCTCTTTCCCTTAAGGACACTAAGGGATGGACCAGGGGAGAGAATAAGAATAGCTTAGTGCAATCTTTCACTAATCCTGGGAAAGTAAGGACCATGCATTTCATTTACTAATATGTTTCTTCAAAAAAAAATTTAAAATCTATTTCATGAGTGTGTACTTCTCAAGAACAGAGGTCATATCTTTCTTCTTTATTGAAGTTCTTCCAACTCACTCTTTACATAAAATCATCCTCCAAGATTCTGATTCATTGTTTCTTTTCTTTTGTTTATGGCCCTCCCAATCCACTTTTAACTTCTACTCTAATCCAACTTCTCCTGTTTGCTTTTTTCTACCTAGAATACCTTTCCTTCTACCTACTTTACCTACTTGCTAACCTACGTCTCTCACAATCTTCAAATTCTGCTCATCACTAAAGAACTTTCTTCTTCAAATGCTTCTTTTTTTAAGTAAACATTTTCTTTTTTTAATTTATTGGGAAGACATTGTTTGTAAAACCATACAGGTTTCAAGTGTACATCTCAATATAACATAACGTAAATACATACCAGGTTGTGTACCCCTTGTTAGTTCAACTGTGATAAATTGCCTTGTAAATTATTTTCAACTTAATATATGAGTATACATTCGTACAAACTTTTTGTAGGCTCTTTGAGAGTGAATATGGTGTCTCTGTTAGCATATAATGGTTTATGCATACTACTTGTTGAATATATAATATTTTTGTATGACTCTTAAAAATATACTGCACATGAAAACTGAAATATGAAACAATGAAAGCAAAATAGCTATGAGTAATAGAACTAAGAAAAGGAACAAAGCATTGCACTCAGGTTTTATTTGCCCTTTGTCTCTTCTCTGGATTTGGTATGCCTCAAAGAGACCCCCCCCTCCAAGAATTAAATGAGTAATATTTGAAATCCACTGATTCTAGAATCATTTTGGCCTAATACAGGATTTTCAAATTCAATACCTTGACAGAAGGTCATATGCCCTCTGATTGACTAATTCTTGCAGCAAGAACTCATTACTTACCAAACAGCTTCAGCCGTTTACTATGAAACTCAAATTGATTCAGTTAAGCAAGGGTTTCTGTTTGCTACAGGATTAGGTGAAATTTGTATTGATAAGTTAAGAGATAGATCCTTTCCTTGCAGCTTCTACTGATTTCAGACTTCTCATAAATAATAATATTGAAACTGAGCCTTCATTATGTATTGATGTAATATTTTAACTGAATTGACAAATTGAGAGCACCGAGTTCTTGTACTTTCTTTAGTATTGATTGTACTCTTCACTGTCAACATGAACTCTCTAAGAGTCTAAAGATACACAGCCTTTTACCACTCATACAGTTTTAAGAACATCAAAGGAAAATAAGCAATAAGGAAAGTATAATGGAAAGTAGTTAATATTATAAAGCTGAAAATGGAAATGCAAAGTGTAATTGAAAGACATAAAGAGAGAAAATATGTGTTGTCCTATTATTTGTAAAGGTAAGAAAAACAGTCATTAATAAAAAGGGGAGAAGAATGCATTAATTTTTTGACCTACCTACTTAGTCCCAGACACTTTAAAAGTTATTTTACACCCATGTATCTGTTGCAAAAGTGTGTGAGGTAAAGGATGTTATCCTCACTTAACAGTGAAATACAAACATTTTAGTAACTTGTCTAATGTCTGACAGCTAATAAGTTACAGGGTCCAAATTTGAACTCATTCAGGGCTCTCTTAACTCTATATGCATGATTCTTCTGTATGATACAGAGCAGAAATAACTAAAAAGAAATAAATTTTTAATACAACAATTTTTTTTAGATATTAGCTAACTAGCATAAGCACAATACCTACATACTACTTAGTTTATTTAAATCCCCAACATATCACCACTGTTCAATGAGAAAAAAATGTAGTTGAAGATTTATGATCTGACAAAGAAGCTGGTTTTTCAGTTTCCAAGTAAAGGCTTTGGTTTGGTAAGACCAAAGTTGTTTCTGTCTTTTATGTATATAAATAAGTGTCTTTTTTTCAAAGTGTAAAAATTATTCATATGTGTTATATTTTCTCAAATAACAAATTCTGCAAGGGGCCATGATTTCCAGGAAAGTGTTCTTTTTGCTTTATTTTGCTCACCATTTTTCTCTTCTCTTCTTATAGGCATGTTCATATTTTACATCTAATGCTTTGCCACTAAAGATTACTTTCATCAATGCTAATACAATGGGCAAAAATATCGGCGTAATTTTTAAGGTACAGTAACTCCTAAATCATCAAATTGATTACAGTGGTAAAAATACTGACTTATTGATTACAGTGGTAAAAATACAGAGGAAAATACTGTAGCTATTTTCCTTTGGCAACAGCAGAGAAGATTCCAGTTGTTTTTTATTTTACATTTTTACAAAATTATAGTACATGCCAAACTATGACTGGCAATAAATCAAACATTACTGGCTTAAAGCCAGTGAACCTTCAGCGTAAAACTTAAGAAAATATGTTTCAAAAACCAAAATTATGCAATGGCTTTTGAGTAGCATAGATAATGAAATGTGTGGTCAGCCCTGATGGGAGAGAGCTTCCTTTTGGCCTAAATACTAGAATCTAAATTAGCTGCAACTCAAATGATATAAATTAAATTAAAATAAAATTATTATCTGCAAGCCCTTGTTTATTTTAGCAATTTGGATTCTTTTCTTCTTATTAAATAAAACCTAAACATGGGCCAAATCAGGCTTTATCATGAATCCCTTGAGAAAACAGAATAAAAGGTTATAGACAGGTAGGGAAAAAAGGATAAAAAAGAAACTATTAAAAAAAGGGTAAGGATTTGCCAATCATCCAGCTAGTTTAATCGATTATTCAGCCAAACCAGACAACAAAGTCTTAGAGTAATATTTTTGGTAAAGTCTGACTATTCTTGTGGATAATGATTAGAACACATACTTTTCCTTTAAACTATGTAACCTCAAACAATAATGGTCCAAAGACACTACATATTTGCTAAAATAATTTTTTTTTAAACTGGAATCTCATTTTGGCATAATTTTTTGTGTGTAATTTAGAAAACATTCTCGAAATAAAAATCTTTACTAGTTTAAAAGTATAGAATTATTCTTTCTCTTTGGACACATTCCGTGTCTTTTACCACTGCTAGAAAATCTCCTCTTTATCATTTTTTATTTTTATCAAAGTTCACTTACTCTGAATACTTTTCAATTGCTTTCATAATAAGAAGAGTTAGTGATTCAAAATCTAAAATGTGTTCTATTTATCCTCCGAGTCAGGAAGCTCTTGGTAGTCTAACTGTATATCAGTGCATAAGTTTATGGCATACCAAATACTGTTTCACTTAGCTCTATCTTGGTTGAGTTGGAAATTTGGATAAACATTCAGTGAACTCTCTTCACTCAACTTTGAGTTTACGGCATTGTACATGGGTAATAAATTAAAAGATTATTATTAGGAAACAACATTTCAAGCGGATTCTAATTTGATGGCTGAAGCTTCTATAATCACTTAAAGAAAAGTTCTCATTTTCGTTGATCTTCTATCTGAAACACAAGGTACTCTGAATACTAATAAAACAATTGAAATCACTTTAAGTCAGGGTGAAAATTTATTCAAGGAAAGAAATGACATATGCCATATTTGAAAGCTTTTAATGGAATTCAAAGAGAAACCCAGAGTCTATAATTTTGTTTTTAACAGGCTGAAGATAATCTTCGTCAGGATATGCTTGTTCTGCAGATCATTCAATTGATGGACAATATTTGGCTTCAGGAGGGCCTGGATATGCAAATGATCATTTATAGATGTCTATCCACAGGAAAAGGCCAAGGTCAGTGTAGATTAAATAGTGGATTGACTTACATTATTTAACTCATACCCTCACTGGTAAAATGCCACCAACCTTCCCAAAGATCTCACTGTAGACTATAGATTTTAAAATTCAAAGAATGATACACATTCTTTTTTTTAAAAAAGAATTATTTTCAAAAACAATAAGTGAAAACAATTTACATAAAGCATAATGTCTTTTTAGTTTTATTATTTTTTTTTTTTGCATTTTTCTGAAGCTGGAAATGGGGATAGACAGTCAGACAGACTCCCGCATGCGTCCAAACAGGATCCACCCGGCACGCCCACTAGGGGGCGACGCTCTGCCCCTCCGGGGTGTCGCTCTGTTGCAACCAGAGCCACTCTAGCACCTGGGGCAGAGGCCAAGGAGCCATCCCCAGCGCCCAGGCCATCTTTGCTCCAATAGAGCCTCGGCTGTAGGAGGGGAAGAGAGAGACAGAGAGGAAGGAGAGGGGGAGGGATGGAGAAGCAGATGGGCGCTTCTCCTGTGTGCCCTGGCCGGGAATCAAACCCGGGACTCCTGCACGCCAGGCCGACGCTCTACCACTGAGCCAACTGGCCAGGGCTAATGTCTTTTTAGTTTTAATTAGAACCTTGACAATCCAAATGTTAACTGTGATATTATTTTGTGTATCTTTTAGAATTATTTAATTAATAGCTAACTCCTATTTTTTTCCCCAAGATTATAATGGAAAAGCCTACTCTTTCAAAAAAATACAATTGTTGCTTATTGACACAAAATTTACAAAGTTGAAAATATTATAAATACTCTATATACATTATAAACCTGTACTTAATTTCTAAAAGACTTCTGAGTACAGTATAAATAATATTAATAGTCAACTGGGACCATATATGCAAATTTTGAACATACCTCAGCATTTCTTTTTCTTTATAAAATTTAAGACATTATTATGGAAATATAGCTATACTTATACAAATTACCAATGAAAATAATGTCAGTAGTCCACCCAAATTATTACCAAAACATCAGAGGTAAAAGTTGTATTTAATTACAATCATGCTAAGCTGAAGAAATAATAATTAAGCCATCTTAAAATCTTTTTTAAATGTGGCCAGTGCCACTTAGAATTTCATTAAAGTAATTGGTATGAATTATAGCAGAAACCTCTGTATAAATAAAAGGATAAAAAAATTCATAGAACTAGAAAAGTCCCAGAGCCACGTAGTCATTTTTTTTTTATTCAAAGCCAAGCTACAATTTAAACCCATCACCACAAAAGAAAGCCTATCACTGCCTGCTCCTCCATTTCCTGACATCTCACCACTAGGCTCAGTATCCCAGCTAACTGGGATTTGAGATTATAAATTAAGCATGGAAGCACCTCCTAGTTACTTAACTTGCCACTGTAACTTCACTGTGACTCTGTTGTCATACTACCCAATTGTTTTGATTCTTATAATAGAGTTCTTGCTTCTATGCCAGGTGTTCTATTCCTGAATCCCTTTCAAAGCTCTAGTTCCTAAAAGAGTCTTTCATCATTGATACTCTGGGATCATTATTCCTTGAGTTTGACTCTCTCTTTTCTCACGTGAACTAATTATTTCATAGCCTAATAATTTGAAAGTGTGAGAATAAAACTAGAGCCAAGCTGAGCCTTATGATGTCACATGGATCACCTTTTCTTTAGAATTGAATACATCACTAACCTCAGTGGAATTTTTCAGTTCCATCTACACATTTCTCAGTTTATAATCATAGAATGTAACAGAGGGTTAATCTTTTGAAGTTAATAAAATGATACAGCAAAAAGTGACTGTAGACTTGCCTGAAGTTGCAGGTGTCATAAGTCAAACAAGTTATCCTTCTCCCATCTACCAACAATCTTCTATAGTTGTAAATTTTCAGATGGCATTATATTAGCAAATTATTTCTTCAAGAAAAGTAGAGGTTCTGGTCATTTTTCTCAGTAGTAGAGTGTCTGCCTGACATGTGACTGTCCCAGGTTTGATTCCTGGTTAGGGCACACAGGAGAAGCACCCATCTGCTTCTTCACCCTTCTCCTTCCTTCTTCTCTCTTCCTCTTTCTCTCTCCCTCTCTCTTTCCCTCCCACAGCCATGGCTCAATTGGTTGGAGTGAGTTGGCCTCAGGCACTGAGGATACGTCTGTGGCCTAAGCCTCAGGCACTAAAAAAAATGGTTTGTTTGCTGAGCAATAGAGCAGCAGCCCCAGATGGGCAGGGCATCACCCCCTAGTGCACTTGCCGGGTGGGTCCCGGTCCAGGTGCATGTGGGAGTCTGCTGCTCTGCCTCCCTTCTCACTAGAATAAAAATAAAATAAAAAAATAAAAGAAAGAGATGATTAAAGCAAATGTCATTTTTAATGAGATTCTGAGGCTTAATGGCTATCTTACTCTTCTTGAGAAATGTCACAGGGTAAGGTAGGGAATAGTAAAATGAGCTAGACAGAGCTGTGGTCCTTAAGGAAAGTGTACACTAGGCCAGAAGTTTATATGACTTTATCAATATTATTGTAGATTATAATTCTCATTACTAATTTGTATATAATGGCCTAGAAGCTTTAGAAGAAACTATTAGGGCGAATAAAAATTCCCTATTATTTATTTTACTTCCAGCTCTCCTAATTTCATTAACATAAGAATTACTTAAGAGAATTGGAGTAGCAGATATAACAAGTACCCACTTGGGTACTAAGTCCAACCAGCCCTGAACTGGGGGTAGGGATGGGGGTGCACAAGTCTTGGTGATTGAAAAAGCTGCTCTCATTTTTCTTATGCACCTGAGAGCCACCGCCTTTTATGATGCCACCTTGAAAGTTCTGTTCCTAGGAACCTTGCTGCTTGAAGTATGACCCCCATGGAGCAGTGACAGTAACACCACCTGGGGACTGACTAGATATACAGAATTTTAAGCCCCACTTCTTCTTACTGAATCAGAACCTATATTTTCACAAGATCCGCAAGTGATATATATGTACATTAAAATCTGAGAAATGCTACATTAGAGGATTATAAGAATGGAACCACACATATTACTCAATTTGCACAGAATCATGTTCAAAGTATTTAAAAGGTGTATGATGTGTACTAGCTTAATGTAATTTATGGCTTTAATTAATAGACAGAATTTAGCCATCATGATTGTTATCAATTTGGTACAAGGTTTTCTGAGTAGTCAGTAATGTGAAGGTTATGATAAATGACTTGGGATTTAACAAAGATGAACTCCCTGAAGACAAATGTGGTCTGAAAAGTAACTGATCTTGCTATAGCATAATATGCAAGGGGCACAATAATCTAAGTCCTGATTTTGCACCTTGTCAGATGTGAGGTTGCAGTGATACAATGGAGAATCAGATAGAGAAAATTTTTCTTTCAGAAGTGTTGCATGAAAGAATTAGAAATATAAGGAGGGACATTTTCAGGATAAAAAAAAAGAATTGTTTCTTTCTAGAATAAATCTGTTATTATTAAATGTAAGGCTTTACATTTGCTATCTTATTAATAAATGTGAAAAACCTACACAAGAGCCTAATACTGTTGAAGGAGGAGGGAGAGCTCCCATGATATTAAGGATGTGCCCAAGACCTAGCATTTATCACTAGGTCTTATCATTTGTTTCTCTCTTTCTCTCTTTCTCTCTCTCTCTCTTTCTCTCTCTCTTTTGATATGCAAGTTTTATAGGCCGTATTTGCAGCATTCAATTCCCACACCCAATCTTAAGTTCCATTCTGATCCAGCCATATGGCTGCCTAATGCATATAACTGGGTTATTGGATATAGAGAGATTAAGGTGACAGTCAGCTACTACTGGCCAAATCCAGCACAGAGAAATGTTTCATTTATCATCACTGTCACCTATTTGTTTGTTGTTGTTTACTTTTAATGTTTTAAGGTAGATCACAAAATAGTCATTTTAAAAACTCAACCATCTCTCTCTTTGTATAATTTGTGTCCCTTGTTCCTACGGGAATTTGAGTTTGCAACTCCTGCAATTGTCAAAATGGTAGAACACATAAATTCTACACTTTAATTTCTTTCAATGATTTTATTTACAGAACTGTACATGAGAGGTTGTTTTGTGAACATTAGTCCTGGGAGAGTTTTAATACTGTGTTTAAACTGCTGTTCTGAACAGAATAAAAATCAGTGGATTTGAAAATATTTACACTTCAATAACCTTGTGAACACAGCAAAAGAGAAACCTTTGATGGATCATGGCCAGTGGGGCAAAGGTTCTGTTGAAATTCAATCAATATATGCTCCCTTTAAGAAAACATTGGCATAGTTTCTCTTTAAAGCTGACTGGGAAGGAAGGGGCAGGTGACTCTCTGCATGTTCACTGCAGAGTTATTGGCTTCACTCCTAGAAAATGAACATTTAACAGTGATGCTTTTATTAACCCGAACACTGATTTTTATAATATATTTTAAATATTTGTTATGGAGATTGTTTTGGTTTGCTTACCAAACTTTTTTTTCCAAGTCTGTAATTCTTAAGCTGTAAATGAATGCACAACCATATATTAATTAACTTACTACTCTATTGACTCCGTGGGGTCTCTTTGAGACCTCTACATTGGCTCTCTACTGTACTTCTAGAAAAAAAAAATATATGAAAGCTGTTTCTGACACATCCGATCCTAACACAACAAGTAGCTGCACTACTCGTCAGGATTTGGGAAAAATTAGAGAGGAGGCCATCTAGATAAGATGATTTCCCTCAGAAAAGATTTGGAAAAGAAAAGGGTAATCCAAGTAGTACTGGCAACCCTTGTCATAGAGATGTGTTTCCTAAGTATCCTTCATCCTGTAAAGAAAGAATGACTTCCATGATCTCTTTTTTAACAACCAGGATTGGTGCAGATGGTGCCCCACGCTGTGACCCTAAACAAAGATCCATCGTCACTCTGGACTGATAGGATCGCTAAGGGAAAATACGATCAGAAAGTGGTTCAGTCAGCACAAGCACTTAAAGGCAGATTATGAAAAAGTGTGTCCTGCTGGAGCTAATTTTACATAACGTACCTAAATAAGAATATGCTCTGGTTCATTCAGTAATCTGGTTTATGACAAAGTAAATCCTCAAGTTCTAATTCAGTCAGTAAGCTAGTAATAAAGACTAAGTTTAAATAATATAGTATCTAGATAAAAATATCTGTGTGGGTGAAATTCTGGGCTGTCAATAAAGGTTCTCTTTGCTCAGCTGGCCCCTTGTCTTACCTAAATTGATGCTTCTTGACCTACTTCCTTCAAGTCACCTGTGCCTACTTGTTCACAACCTCTAATTTCTATAAATCACTCTTTCCTTTGCAATACATTTCTTCTGTTGAGCTCTACTGTTTCATGCCTTATTCTTTCAATGTTTGGAAAATGCCTAATAAAGTTTTAATTAATTTATATCTCAGTACTTTACAAAACATACAGTTTATTTGACTGCAAACATTTCTTCCCACTTTACTTCATCCTGGCATCCAACTTGCAGTGTACAGTGGTGCAAGTTCTGTACCAGGACTCTGGACTAAAAGAAGGAGTTGGTAAGAGCCGGGCCTTGTTCCACTTATCAAGACATGAACTGGTACATCTGGGTTTCCCCACAGGCAAAAGCACCTTTATAATAAATCACACAAATATGCAATGTGGGCCAGCATTTGACTTACTCAGAACTATCCTGAGCACTACAATGCACTCATTCTAAGAAACCCCTCAGTCCTAGGCGAACTGGGATGATTGGTCAATCTATTAGCATGAGCCATGATAGAGAGACCCAAGAGTTCACCTATTCCAGACTTCTGTGAGATTGGACTGGAACAAAATATAGGCTTTGGGAGGCCAAGAAACAAATAATTAGATGTTATCTTGATATTTAACCATTCTCCTAATTGTAATGAGTTTTGCACAAATCTCTGGTTATATTGTTTTAGGTATTTCCACACAACATTTGCTCTTCACAGCCACAGTGTGAAAAAAAACATACTTTATCTTCACTTCGTAAGTGAAGAAAATCTAGACAGACAAATTAAATGACTTGCCCGGACACCTAGGATACCTGAAACTAAGGTGTCCTGGCATGTAGTTCACTAACATAGATTCCCAGTCCAACAAGTCAGCCACACCACTTGAGGAGGCTGATAACCCCGGCTCAACCAATCACTCATTGTTATACCAAGGGTACTCATGGTTGCATCACTGATGAAAGTGATGCATACACAGGAGACCATTTTGAAAACAAAGAGTAATTTTGGTAAGACATCTCTGTTCATTAAAGAAACACAAGCTCCAGTTGACTCAGCAGCAATCTGTTTCCACCCACACAGCATTCATTAATATATACTGTACCAAAACACTTAGACATCAACTGGATGACCTATTTGCAAGGATAAACATAAAATATTACAGATATCTCAACATAGCTTTTTCTGTGTTACAATTCAAGTATTTAAAAAGTTCATATTTTAGGGCCCTGGCTGGTTGGCTCAGCGGTAGAGTGTCAGCTAGGCGTGTTGAAGTCCTAGGTTCGATTCCCAGTCATGGCACACAGGAGAAGCAACCATCTGCTTCTCTACCTCTTTCTGTTCCCCTTCCTCTGTCTCTCTTTCTCTCTCTTCCTCTCTCTCTCTCTCTCTCTGTTCTCTTCCTGCAGCATGGCTCGAATGGTCGAGCAAGTTGGCCCTGGGTGCTGAAGATGGCTCCATCGCCTCACTAAAATAGCTCGGTTGTTGAGCAATACAGCAGTTTCCCCAGATTGGCAGAGCATCGCTCAGTAGAAGCTTGCAGGGTAGATCCTGGTTGGGACATATGCAGGAGTCTGTCTTTCTACCTCCCAACCTCTCATTTAATAATAAAAAAATAAAATAAAAGTTGGTCTTTTAAATTCTCTGAGGATAAGCAATATTAGGCTATATATTGTTCCTTCTTTTACCTTGAAAAAAATCATTCTGTATTGTATATGTGAGACAGCAAAAAAAGCCACACCAGAAATTATCTCTAGAAACTCTGAAAATTAGCGCCAAAAGAATGAGAGATATTTTCCCAATTTCAATGAAAATATTTATCGATTAGCCTAAGGAACAGATTACTTCATGTTCTTATATAACGCATCAAGAACCAGCTATTTAATCATGCCATTCTCTCAACTGAAATGTAGAAGTGGTACTACTTTTTTTTTTTAAGATTTTACAGAGAGAGGATGGGAGGGGGAGTGAGATGTATCAACTCATAGTTACTTCACTTTAGTTGTTTATTGGTTGCTTGTCATATGTGCCTTGACCAGGCAAGCCCAGGGTTTTAAAGCTGTGATCTCAGGCCTCCAGATCCTTGCTTTATCCACTGCGCCACCACAGACCAGGCTAGAAGTGGTTCTTGACTATGTAACTTTGCTTTCATCATAATTTTTACCATTAGCTCTGATGCAAATGTATTTTCTCATTTTTATATGTGTGTTATGTTTTCATTATTGTTTTTAGGCCCTGAGGAACTTTTTTTATTCCTGTGCTGGTTGGTGTGTCATAACATTTATCCTGGGAGTCTGTGACCGTCACAATGACAATAGCATGCTGACAGAAGCAGGCCGCATGTTTCATATCAACTTTGGAAAATTTTTATGTCATGAACAAAAATTTGGAGGGATAAAAAAATCAGTGCACAAATAATTTTTATTACAGTATTAAATAATATCCTAGAGTGATATATAACGTCATAGAAACTTAGCAGATGACTTGCTCCCCATCTCTCAAACCCCTGAAGATTACATAACCATGAACATGTATCTAATAAACTAAAGGAAAGTTTTTATTTTTCAATAGATTGTTAATGGAAAAATTAGGTTTGTTAAAATAGTTAGTGGACTAAATTGTCCCTCGCCCATGAGATACTAATCCTGTTCTAGTTCAAATTATCTGAAATAGAATATTTTTGTTTTTCTTATTAACCTTGAATAGATAATGAAGCATAAGTTTATGGTCTTAATACATGTGGTATGTTGCTCATAGCAATCACCACCCCTGGTCTACTTATACAACTAGCATACTTGCCGATCTGAATCATTCATGAATCATTCTACGTTTATTTAGTGAGCACCTACCAATGGAGAATCTGGGTCCACAACATTAAACAAGGCATATACAAACCCTGATTTCAGATGTGAGGGCGATCTGGCTATGACATCTGTCACCCCATTGATCGCCAGGGTTGATTCGGCTGATCTGGCTGGCTAGGAGGGTGTCCCCTTCCTCCCTCACCACTCCATGTGCGTCCCTCCCAAACCCTGATTTCTTTCTACTAGAGATGACAAGTATTAAACAAGCTAACATGCAAATAAATAACAATAGGAAATAAGGAGTTTAATTTCTTATTAAGAAACTGGAGCTGAGAAATGGGATAGAAAGTGACTGAGGCAGGGGTGCTCTCTTAAAGAGGCCTCTTAGAAGAGGTGAGAGACAGCTCTGTAGGGAGTGGTAACTTTGTGCAGATCCATGAAAAGAAAAGAGAGCAAAACTCTCTTTTAGTTTTGGAAATAAACATGGCTTGTTTCACTGACAACAAGACAGCCTGGGGTCTGGAGGTGGGATAGAGAGGAGCAGGTAACAGGAGTAAAGGTGAAGAGTTTAGTGGAAGTCAGAACAAGTAGGGCACTAAGGATATGGTATGGAGGTTGGCTTTTATTTTGAGTCCAGGAGCAAACCATCAAAGAACTTCAATGGAGTTCACAGCAATCTCCTGCTGTCCAGTGAAGAAATGAGACCTATTAGGATGCTACGGCAATATGGCAAGACTTTAAGGGTAAAAAAGTGGTGAAAACTGACAGATTCAGAATATATTCTGGAGTGAACTACAGAACGTGCTGATTGATTGGGCATTGTCAGTGATTTGTGAGCTGGGAGAGGAGACCCAAGTGGGTTAGAGGAAGAAAAGAAAATGTTCTAGCATGAATCCTGGAGTTCTGATCTTACCAAATAATTATATCATTTACTGAAATGAAAAAGACTATTGGATGAATAGGTTTTAGTTTAACTTACTTTTTTATAAAGTTGGAGGCAAAGAAACCAGAAATGTAAAACTAAAGGTCTCTTGTTTTAAAAAGACACATCATATAAAAGTAGAAATGGGGTCAGATCATTCCAGAGACTAATTAGTCATTTTAGCTAAGAACAGCCTCTCAATAGAAGAAATAAATAATGTCTCCTGCAATATAAAGTGATAAACTTCCTCCAGATGGCCATAATCTGGTATTAAAATGCCAAGATAAACTGTATAATATGTATCTTTGGGGGAAAAAACTGATTTTTTTGCTAGGCTGTTGCCCTTTTATATCACTTACATCACCATTCTAGAATATCTCACACTAAGCATCTCTGTGATTCTGTTTAGAAAATGTCTGCAAACATAGGGCTCTTCTCACGAGTCAGCCCAGCAACACTCTCATTTGGAGTCCTGCACTGGTGTCCCTGATCCATTTCTCTGAGTTCCATTTTCTAGAAATCTGGGAAGTCCATCTCCATGCTTAGACCAAATCTGTGGTCCCTGCAGACTTTCTAACTTTGAAAAAAGAAAAAGAAAAAATCACATTTCTGTAATGAATGTAAAGGGTTCCACCTCCTGTACATAAGCAAACAACCCTTCCTTATTGGTTTTAAATTACAAAATTAGATAAAGAGGATTTATACCAGCAGATTCAATCACTGAAAGATTCATTAACACATTTGTTAATGATTCTGGAAACATTTGGCTAACCCCTGCAATGAAAATACTAATTTCACCAACTTTCAGAAACATATTTGTTTTTATTCTAAAGTATTGCTAAATTATTATTTTTATTTATTTTCTATCACAAAAATTCACATTAAGGTAGTTAAATTATGCATACACAATTTTTCAAAGTTTTCTGTAATTTTTCATTATTTAAAAGATAATCCTAACCTGACCAGGCAGTGGCGCAGTGGCTAGAGCGTCAGACTGGGATGCAGAGGACCCAGGTTCGAGACCTCGAGGTTGCCAGCTTGAGCGTGGGCTCATCTGGTTTGAGCAAAGTTCACCATCTCGAACCCAAGGTCACTGGCTCGAACAAGGGATTACTCGGTCTGCTGAAGGCCCGCAGTCAAGGCACATATGAGAAAGCAATCAATGAACAACTAAGGTGTCGTAACGAAAAATTGATGATTGATGCTTCTCATCTCTTTTCATTCCTATCTATCTGTCCGTCCCTATCTATCCCTCTCTCTGACTCTCTGTCTCTATAAAATAAAGAAAAAAAAAGAAAAGAAAAAAAAAGTCCTGTAGTAAACTCTAAATTTCAACTCAGTTTTTTGATAATGACTCTCTAACTGAGAAAAAAATAAGCAAGGTCTTTATTGGTGATGTTTATTGCTCTCCGAGCTCATTGTTTCATACTTTTCATTCTTCAGATTCTACTTCCACAGTCTATATGATCTTTTGCTTTGGTAATACTAGACTTCCATGAAGGTTTTCTTGCAGCTTTCTTTCTAGATAATTTTAGAGGCTGTATGAGCAGTGATTATGGTTAGATACCTTGGCAATGGGCTTTTTTATAAATTTTATACTAACATGGGCTAATGATGTGACTACCTTGAACAAATAACTTCTATGTGCCTCAGCTTAATCATTTATAAAACAGATTTGTTTTGAAAATTAAATTAATTGATATTTGTGAATTGCTTAGAAGAGTGCCTAGCACTGAGGACTATAAATGTTTTCTATAATTAATTATAATGTAAGTATTCCAAATGAATTGGCAAGAAAAGAAAATGCACCTCTAGGTGACAATGTTTTCCTTTGTTTACAATGATCTAAATATCTGATGTTTAGTGCTTTTTAAAGTATGTGCTTTGAAAGTAAAAAATTGAATTATTAGTCCCTTAAATTCTCTGACTTTTAGGCTTGTTGACTGACAAACAGATTGCCTGTCAGGTCCATTTCTACTGTAACATATTTCACCAAGTCATCCTTGACTTAAGTTATAATTTTAGACATAAGCAGAGATGTGCTAGACTAGCTTTAACTGCCTATTGTGTGTATTACTTCTCAACTCCACATTCAATGACACCACATTGGTAGCCTGAACTCAGCCATAGTGGAAATATATACATAATGGAAATTGGCAAATATCACAAATCATAGCTTTTTTTTAAGTGAGATAGTTATTAAATATTTACCATCATACAATAGGACATAAATCCACTTAAAACAGATGAAAAATTATTCTAGAACTGAATAAGATACAATTAAACTCTATTATTTTCCTATTAAAATATAATATTTATACCAGCATGATCAAAATATTACAGTATTTTTTGCTCTGTAACACACACTTTTCCCCCCAGAAGTGAAGGGGAAATGCCCGGGCATCTTCTGGAGCAAAAAATATGGTATTTTATTAAATATTTTAACACATCATTTGGTTCAGAATTTTTTTTTCTTATTTTTCTCCTTAAAATCCTAGGTGTGTCTTATGGTCAGGTGCATCTTATGGAGCAAAAAATATGGTATATACCTGTCTTCCTACAACATGGTTTATATCTTTTCCAATTTTATATCAATAAGTCACCAATCACCCAATGCAATTAATCTCAGAAGTTTTATCCTAATATTAGTCATAAAAATTCCTTGTATCTATGATCATTTTGGTATTTTTAATAGTTCATTACTACTGATTTAAAGATATTTAATGTTTAATTTCTAGTTTGATTACTATATTATAATCTAAATATTCTCAATTTAAAACCATCTTTGAAAAACAAAAGTCCCTTAGCAGATTAAAAGATTAGTTTTTGTTTTATTCCAATCATCCAGGTTTAGTGCAATATTCATAATGATCTAAATGCTATATGGAATTTAATGATCTTCTCCATTCTTTAATTACTATCTTAGTGTTCTTTGAAATTAAAATTAATAGGTTTATTATTCATATGATTATTCATTAAAAATATTGTGGTTCCTTTTACTGAAAGAAAGCCTCATCTAAATTTTCTAGAAATAAAACACACTTTTTATTCCCTCTTCATCTGTGAGTGCCTTAGGGGTATCTTTGTATTTTAAGCACCTGGCTAGTACCTGACACTTAGCAGGGGCTCAATGTTGGTTGATTAATACAAAAATGCCATGCACTTTAATTCTCCTAATCTAAGGAAGTATAATTTCTCTGAAGATAAAAAGTATTAAGAACTTGACAAAGTCTGTTTTATAACTGGAATTTTACCAATGGATTTGTATATAGTGGTCAGTCACTCAACATGTAGGAGTCTGGGGGATAAGACTCTAAATTTGAGACATAGCACCTCATACCCATAAGAATGGCTACTATTAAAAAACAAACAAACAGGAAACAAGTGTCAGCAAGGATGTGAATAAATTGGAACCCCTGTGCAATGTTAGTAGCTGTTCCTCAAAAATATAAAAATAGAATTCTATATTTTCGAGCTATTTCACTTCTGGGTATATACCCCAAAGAATTGAAAGCAGGGTCTCAAACAGATAATTGTACACCCATGTTCTTAGCATCATTATTCACAATAACTAAAATGTAAAAGCAACCCAGTGTCCATCAGCAGAGAATGGGTAAGTGGAATGTGGTATATATATACAATAGGATATTATTCAGCCTTAAAAGAAGAAAATTCTGGCACATGCTACAACATGAATAAACCATGAGGACATTATGCTAAACAAAATAAATCAGTCACAAAAAGGCAAATGCTGCATGCTTCCACTTACATAAGGTACTTACAATAGTCAAAATCATAGAAACAGATCCTGAACAGGCAGGGGCACAGTGGAGAGAGCAGCGGCCTGGGACGCAGAGGACCCAAGTTCAAAACCTCAAGGTCACTGTCTTGTGTGAAGGCTCACCAGCTAGAGTGCACTGCCTTGCACTCTAGGGTCACTGCCTTGAGTATGGGATCATAGATATGACCCCATGGCCACTGGCTTGAACCCAAAGGTCACTGGTTTGAAGCCCTAGGTCACTGGCTTGAGCAAGAGGTCATTGGCTCAGCTGGAGCCACCTGGTCTAGGCACATATGAGAAAGTAATCAATGAACAACTAAGGTGATGTAATGAAAAACTGATGCTTCTCATCTTTCTCCCTTCCTGTCTGTCTATCCCTATCTGTTCCTCTCTCTGTCTCTGTCTCACTGTCTCTCTCTCTCTTGCTTAAAAAAAGAAATCATAGAAGCAGAAAGTTGAATGATAGTGGCCTGGAGTTAGAAGGATAGAGGAATGGAATGTTACAGTTCAGTAAGTATACAGTTTCAGTTTTATAAGATAAAAAGAATTATGGAGATGGTTGGCAGTGGTAGCTGCACAACATTATGAATATTTTAATAACACTGAATGTATGCTTAAATATGGTTAAGATGGTAAATTTTATGTTATGTACATTCTACCACATGAGATTTAAAAAAAAAATCTGTATATTGTAAGTATGATAAAGGTTTTGCCAATCACAAAGTCAATTCTAGGCAAACTACACCTTCAAATTTGCTTATGCTCAGGATGATTTCTGCCTTAAAGGTCCCTGTACTAATTCTCCTAGTTTTACAGTCTCCAAGTTAAAAAGGTTGAAAACCACTGATACATCCTGATTCAATTTTACCTAAGCATTATAGCTTTGATAATCTTTCTTTATTTCTAAACTAACTTCTATTCTAGCCAGATACTGAAATTCTATGCAAAGTATAACTATACACTTTCT
Source organism: Saccopteryx bilineata (assembly GCF_036850765.1). NCBI lineage: Eukaryota > Metazoa > Chordata > Mammalia > Chiroptera > Emballonuridae > Saccopteryx > Saccopteryx bilineata. Next base: position 118,235,534 of record NC_089490.1, read on the forward strand.
CTTGAACTCAAGCTCAAGGGACAAAAACATGAGAATTTGGAGAGCTGACCAATCCCCTCCTGTCCTTGGAAAAGCCTGATCAACTTTAAACTCAACTCAAAATATCAGATTTAGAAAAGTAGTAATGATAATTTTAAAAAGGTTGCAGTTTTTCAGAAAAGTAGAATTGATCATTTTGATGAAGTTGCTGTTTTTCTGAAAAGTAGGACTGATAATTTTGAAAAGGTAGCTGTTTTAACTACCCTTTTCAAATAATATGGTGTTTCTGAACCTGCAAGAAACTCGAGTTATTATCTAAAGTTATTGAGCAGTTAAAGATGAGCAACCTCCTGGAGTCTAACCTGGGACTCACAATGCATTTATAAAAAAGAGACGGGGGGGGGGGGGGGGAGGTGGTAAAAACATGTTGTAGATGTAAGAAATTATTTGTGAAGGTCTTGCCTGGCCAGGAGGTGGCACAGTGGATAGAGCATCGAACTGGGACATGGAGGACCCAGGTTTGAAACCCCAAGGTCACCGGCTTGAGTGCAGGCTCACCAGTTTGAGCGATGGGTCACTGCCTTGAGGGTGGGATCATAGACTTGACCCCATGGTTGTTGATCACTGGCTTGAGCCCAAAGATCACTGGCTTGAAGCTAAAGATCACTGGTTGGAGCCCAAGGTCACTGGTTTGAGCAAGGGGTCACTTGCTCTGCTGTAGCGCCCCGGTCAAGGCACATATGAGAAAGTAATCAATGAACAACTAAGGTACTGCAATGAAGAATTGAGAATTGATGCTTCTCATCTCTCTCCCTTCCTGTCTGTCTGTGCCTATCTGTCCCCTCTCTCTCTCTCACTCTCTCTCTCTCTCTCTCTCTCTGTCTCTGTCAAAAGAAAGAAGGAAAGAAAGAAAGAAAAAAGAAATTATTTGTGAGGGTCTCATTAGTTATTAATTTCCAAGAGCTTGGAGATCTCACAGGGCCTCAAAAGTTTTTTGTAATGGTACATGAACCCTTATGTTCTTATTATATTGCACATGTGAGGTCTCCTCTGTTGTTTAATTACACAAGATTCTATCCTATCCAAAGGAGATTCCAAATTTGCCTTCACAATTAGCTCATGGATATTAAACAGGAGACTTGTGTCCTTTCTGTTGGACAGCAAACTATACTCTCTGAATGTAGGACATTGTGATACCAAGGAAAGTGTAGACTTAAACGTTTCTAAGGGACTGTGTATATTTGTATATTAATATCACCATTTGCTATAATGAGAGTCTGCAACTTTCAGATATTTTAAAACAATATATTTTAATGTTACTATGATATCTCCTGGGGACAATAACATTTGAAATTTATGAAATTAATAGTAATTTCAATAATGAAGTGTGTCTCATGATTGAGTCCTATTTTGGTTCAGGGTACAAATACATATTAAAGCACTCAAGTCTTTCAAACCTGGGACTAAAGATTTAATACATCCATCTACTGACTTTATCAGCTACTCAAGTGAATGCTAGATGAACAGTACTACAAAAGGAAGAGACACGTATGTCCACAGAGCCCAGCAGACTGATCCCACTGTCACAAATCCTTGATAGAATTGTTGGCCTGTCCATGCCACTTTCCACATCCCCTGCCTCAATCACCAATATTGAAACATGTCACTCTTCTCACACTGCCATGGATTATCGTGGGGGGTGACAAGTGTTCCTTGTGTGGTGGGTGCTGCAGCGTCCAATATGAGGAATCAGATTCTAAAGGAAACAGTTAAAATTACCATTGAAAGACTCATAAATACTCAGTGTGCATTAGTTTAATTAATTCTTACAGGAATTCTTTAAAGCAGCTACTGTTATTTTCTCTGATTCACAAATTAAGATCTAAGTCAGAGAGAAATCTTAGTTCTTATAACTTGTCCAGAGTCATAGACAATAGGTCATAGGATCTTTGGGAAGGTGCCATATAGGAGATGAATGTTTTCATTTCTCAATAATCCCAACACACCCTGTTTTCTCTTTAGCATTGGCACAAATGCCTATTTAGTTAGTTCCACATGACACAGTGATCCTGAATTTATGGCTAATATATAATTATAATTATATATATATATATGTAAAGTTGAAATCTTTAACAACTACATTAAAATATGTTGTGAGATGATTGTACTGTGAGAAGCATTAAAAATCTAAGATCAAGTGTGAAGTAGCAAGGCCATTTCCCATCCATGGGCAATATGCTCTTTTAATTATGAAAAGACATGCAAAATAGGTGACTCTCTTTTAACTTTATATATATATATATAAAGTTATATTTAATATATATATATAAATATATATATTTATATATATATTTATATATATTTTTTAAATGATCTAATTAGAATAAGTAAGCTAATAGAAGTTAAATGCTCATGGCATGTGATTCTAGCTTTTCCAGCCCATCAGTACTATTGTGCTGAACTTAGTATGGCCAAAGACCACCCTGAACTGTTGGGATGAAACCAAGTGGTATTATCTAGACAGTATAATTCAAATTTGAGGAAGTTGTGTTTGTGGATTATTGTGTTCTCAAATAGCTTATGCACTCAATTCTTTCAAATTGAACAGCATTCTTTTTTTTTAAAGATTTTATTTATTCATTTTATAGGAGAGAGAGAGAGAGAGAGAGAGCAAGGGTGGGGGCAGAAAGCATCAACTCCCATATGTGCCTTGACCAGGCAAGTCCAGGGTTTTGAATCAGCAACCTCAGCATTACAGATCAACGCTTGATCCACTGTACCACCACAGGTCAGGCTCAGTTTTAAAGTACATACATATTTGTTTAAAGAACAGTTCAATAAATAAAAGACTGTTCCATTTTAAGGGTACAGCATCTCACCTATTTCAGAGTGCATTCATTATAATTAACATCCTTAGTCCTTTTCCTCTATAATCCACTTTAGAACAGGGCAGTCCCCACTGTGAGGGCTAGAGGTATTGAGAAGTTTTCCAGAGGAAGTAGAAAATGAGCAGGACATTGAAGAAAGGGTGAGACTTAAATAAGGGAAAAATAAGAAGAAAATATAGCCCTAAGTAGAGAGTCCAGGGAGTAAAATTGTGGAGGCAGAAAATAAGCAACCCACATCTGCTTTCTCTGTGCTGCACTATAGCAGCCAAACACAAGACGCAACAGGGCAGACATTGTCTCCAGTTTCAAACGGCCATCCTCCTGGCCCAGAAATCCCACAGTACTGCTGTGGTCATATCACTATTTCCCTCACCACAATGATTTGTACATTATTGCACAGAATAAACGTCAGATCTCTCCAACCCATTATTCCCTTTCCTGACTTTAGACAAGATGACCACACTTTCTACTTTGCTGAGAAAACAGAACAGAACAGAGCCTGCTTTTCTACTCAATGCAAAACTCACTAACTTACATCTGCGCAAAAATGCCTTCCTTCTTGTGTTAATAATTTGTTTTTTTCTTTAAAGCCAATCCTCCATCTGTGCTTTGAAACTATTTCCCTCCTACCTTCTCACATACATTATATGATCAATAATTAGTTTGTCCTTGCATATTTAGCACCTCCTTCCTAAATAATCCTTTTAAATATGCTTTTCTTTCCAAATTTTAAATAACTGCCTCGAACCCCCAGTTTGTGTGCCATTTCACTCATTTTCACAAACTTCCTGAATTGTCTGAACTCTTGACTTCCTTCTCTTTACCTCCCATTCTATAACCACTTTAATCTGGCCTTGTTTGTCATTACGTGACAAGCTCAACAATGACCTTTATAGTGTTAAACTGAACAGTGTTCATTCCTCATTTTACTTGAATTGTTAGCAGATGTCAACAATGTTGACTATGTCTTCTTCCAAATACCCTCTTCACTTGCCTTTTGGGATGCATCATCACTCTCAAGTTCTTTCCCCTTCTCAATATCCAATGCAGAATGGTCCCCTTCTACCAGTCCACTAAATGCTAAGATTCCCCAAGATCATCTTCGCCTTTGTCTCTTCTTAATCTATGATCTGTACCAAAGAGCATCAGCTACATCCAAGGCTTCCATCAATATCTTAATCCAGCCTGACCAGTGGTGGCCCAGTAAATAGAACATCCATCTGAAATGCTGAGGTCCCAGGTTCAAAATCCCAAGGCACCAGCTTGAGCATGGGCTCACCAGCTTGAATGTGGGGTTGCCATCTTGAGTGTGGGATCATAGACGTAATCCCATGGCCACTGGCTTGAGCCCAAAGGTCACTGGCTTGAAGCTCAAGGTCACTGCCTTGAGCCCAAAGTTGCTGGCTTGAGTGTGGGATCATAGAAATGACCCCATTGTCACTGGCATGAACTCAGGGTTTCTAGCTTGAAGCCCAAGGTTGCTGGCTTGAGTTCAAGGTCACTGGCTTGAGCAAGGGGTAGCTGACTTGGCTGAAGCCCCCGGGTCAAGGCAAGTATGAGAAAGCAATCAGTAAACAACTAAGGTACTGCAACTATGAGTTGATGATTCTCATCTCTCTCTCTCAAAAATATCTTAATCCAGGTGACTCACAAGAATTTTAGTTAAACATTTGATTTTGGGGTAATTGTAGATTCATACGCAGTTGTAAAAAATAATACAATAATACAAAGAAATCTTATGGTCTAGCTTGTGGTGGCACAGTGGATAAAGCATCAACCTGGAACACTGAAGTCTCTGATTTGAAACCATAGGCTTGCTCAGTCAAGGCACATACAACAAGCAATGAGTAACTAAAGTGAAGCAACTGTGAGTTGATACTTCCGACTCCCCATCCCTCCTTCTTTTTCCTCTCCCTGTAAAATCAATAAACAAATTTTTTTTAAAAAAAGAAAGATCTTATCTGACCAGGTGGTGGTGCAGTGGATAGAGTGTCGGACTGGGATGCGAAGGACCCAGGTTCTAGACCCTAAGGTCGCCAGCTTGAGTGTGGGCTTATCTGGCTTGAGCAAAAGTTCACCAGCTTGGACCCAAGGTCACTGGCCTGAGCAAGGGGTTACTCGGTCTGCTGAAGGCCTCCAGTCAAGGCACATATGAGAAAGCAATCAATGAACACTAAGGTGTCGCAATGAAAAACTAATGATTGATGCTTCTCTCTCTGTTCCTGTCTGTCTGTCCCTATCTATCCCTCTCTCTGACTCTCTCTCTCTTTCTCTGTAAAAAAAAAAAAAGAAAAGAAAAAGAAAGACCTTATGTATCTTTTACCAGTTTTGTCCAATGATAACATCTTATAAAATTATAGTGCAATATCATAACCAGGATATTGATATCGATACAGCCCAGATAGAGAATGCTCTCATCAATCCCAGGATTCCTCATGTTGCCCTTTTATAGGCACACCCACTTCTTCTCACCCCTGCCCTTCCATTCATTTGTTCTCCATTTCTACAATTATGTCGTTTCAAAGATATTACATAAATGGAAGCATACAGTATATAATATTTTGAGAATGGCTTTTTTTTTACATAGCTAATTGTCTGGACAGTCATCCAAGATGTTGTGTGTATCAATAGTTTGTTATTTTTATTGACAAATAATATTCTATGATATAAATATACCGCAGCTTGTTTATTGTTCACCCATTGAAGGACATCTGGGTTATTTCCAGATTCCAGCTATTATAAATAAAAGTTGCTTCTCTGTGAATATATGTTTTTATTTCTCTGAGATAAATGCCCAAAAGTTGAGTTGCTGGATTGTATGATAGCTGCATGTTGTTACTGTTTAAGTAATTGCCAGGAGGGTTTCATTGTGACCGTACCATTTTACATTTGCACCATTCATATATGACTGATCCAGTTTGTCCATATTCTTGCAAGCATTTGGTATTGTTATTAATTATTTATTTTAGCCATTCTGTGTAGGTATACAGTGATATCTTATCATGGTTTTAATTTGAATTTTCCTAAGGACTAATGATGTTGAACAAGATTTTCTTATTAACCATCTGCATATCCTCCTCTGTAAAATGTTTCTTCATGTCTTTTGTATTGTGGAGTTGGTAATCTGTAAATGCTAACTGATAATTATCTTGGTATTCTAGTGACTTTATATAAAGAGATAATATCTACAGTAGGGTTAAAGGAAACTTTACACATAAGTAATAAAAAACAACAAATTATTGTCTTGATATTTGTCATATCAAATAAATTTATTTGCCTCCTTAATAATTAGTGTTTGCAATAAAAATATTCTTAAATTTTCCAAGTATGTGTACATTTTTAAACTACTGCTTCTTTCTCACTAAATTAGAAATACATAAAATACTCTCAGCAATTTACATTACAATTATTATTAAAGTGAGAGGCAAGGAGACAGACTCCAGCACTTGCTGGGATCCACCCGGCAAACCCCCTATGAGGTGATGCTCTGCCTGTCTGGTGCCATTGCTCTTTTGCTTGTCAACTGAGCCATTTTAGCACCTGAGGTGCAGCCATGGTGCCATCCTCAGCACCCCTGGGCCAACTTGCTCAAATGAGCCATGGCTGCAGGAGGGAATAGAGAGAAATAGAAAGGGAGGGGTGGAGAAGCAGATGGGCTATTCTCCTGTGTGCCCTGACCAGGAATAGAACCCAGGAGTTCCATATGCTGGTCTGACACTCTATTACTTAATCAACCAGCCAGAGCTTCAGCAATTTTATAGAATAACAATTTTAATGAAAAACTGATTATGTTAATAAAAAGATTAACTTTGTCAATAAAATGACATAAAGCAGAGTTTGTTCATATGGCCTTCTCACATAATTGATAAATTATCACAAGCTCTTCACAGTGTGAGCTCTGTTTATTTACTGTTTCATTCATTGCATATAATAGAATGTCACCAAAATATTGTTTGAGACATTAAGAATACAAAAGAAATGATAATAAAATAGTCCCTCTACCCCTGAAAACCACATAGATCTTCTGTGAGGAAAAAAATTAAAGACTACTAGAAACTATGAAGAATAAAATATGTAGGACTAAGTAAAAAGGTAAGGCAAAGTAAGAGAGAAAGCAAGGGATAGGTTACTTACAGAAGACTTACAAGAAAAAAAAATTTAATCTGTATCTCTTAAAATGCCTTATTAGGACATTAAGTCATCAGGTGAGAGAGAGAAACATGGCTGGAAATGGGAAACAATGCAGGTAAAAGTAAAAGGTACAGAAGCAGGAACAGTTAGAACTTGGGTAAGAAAGGGTAAAATTACTGATTTGTACAAATTTAGGATAGCCACAACAAAAATGTTTTGATCTACTTGTACAACTATAAATGAGAGAGTTTCTAAATATGATTCAGAATGCAGTAACAGTATAGACTATAAGATATCAAATAGTTCCCAATCTTTCCTTTTGCCACAGCCAATTTATTTCTCAGATTTATAAGTATTGCTTAAACTTGAGACATGAGTTCTGCAACCTTGGATTAGGCTCGCATTTCAGTGGACCGATATACCAAATACCAGCCATGACTCCAACAGCCTGTAGAAATGAGGTAGCATTCTATTTCCTATGCGAGCTTCACTTATAGAAAAAAAAAATTCTTGTTAAATTTTAAGTTATTTTAAAAATAGCTCAGAAGTTAACCATGTAAGTCCAATAGAAAAGATGCAAGATTTTATGTTGCTGAATGCACTGAAAATTTAGACTGATATTTCAACACAGCAAAAGTTATGTTCTCCAATATCATTATTACTAGTTTATATTTCCTGTAATTTAGGTGTTTCTTCTGTGTATTTGACATTCTGCTATGGTCATCTGATTTGTAATGGTGATTAGGATGGAAGGAGGAAATGTGTTCATCTTCACAGTAATTCTAAGAGCTATATATTACTTAATGTAATATGTTTTCAGACTTAAAACTGATACAACAGATCTGGGATTAGAACCAATGCTGTAGCTCATGTTTTGAACACCTCTGCTCCTCCCTTGGCTAAAGCAAAGGGCTATAAAATAGACTCATAGCATATAGGTTGGATGAGTTAATGAAAGACAAATATAGAAGGATTTTGAGAAAAATTTTTAAAATTTGGACTTGATTCTTAAGATACATTTATTTACCAGTGTCTATGTGCTCAATAAATTTTTTTGAATGAATGAATATAAATTTAAGTGAGGTGATTGTTAAACCAGTCTCTCCTCCTAACATTCAATGGTAGTATGAATCACAAAATAAAATAAGGTAAAATAAAATAACCACAACCAAACGGAGGTAGGTAATTCATTGTCTTTAAAAGACTTCACTTGTCAAGTCCAGTCAGCCACAAAATGCCTGGACTGTGACTTTCTGATTTGAATATCCATACTTCTGAAAGATCTGGCTAACTAAATCAGATTAGCAAGATTTCTCACTCTATCACATTTTTACTAAAATAGCTAAGCATAGCAATATTAATTAACACAATTAGTCTTTACCATTTAAAGGAAAAAAAAAAGAGACTTCCACAATAATCCATGACTTTTTTCAATTACTGCTTGGACCAACCTTAGTTATATCTAGGTTGACAGGCTCAATTTTAAAAATGTTCTGTTTCAATTAATTCAAAACTCAATTTTTAAACAAAGTTTAATCTAAAACTTTATTCTCATCTCAAATACTTCGAGAGGACCTGAGACCAAATCAGCATCAAAATTCTGTTGTGTCGTTGTTCTATTCAATGAGTAAAACTTAATCACAGAGAAGTGTTTCCAATCTCTCCTTTGCTAGACTCTATTAGAAGAGTTAATGCTTCATCTCAGGTCTCTCTGTGTCTGAAATAGCATGAATAAAAACCATGACAAAAAATAAGGGAAGAGGGGTCAACTCTCTGATCCTTTATTTTCCTGTTTTTTCAACCTTGAGACTGTATGGGGCAATGTTACTTCCATAACAACATGGTCAGCTTATATTTACCCTTTCTAATAAATATTTTTATTGGGCCTAGTGTGAAATAAAATATAGCTATATCTTTTTTCCCTTCACTGAGCATATTATAGTGAATTGGTAACATCTGCTTTATTTTACAGGTTGCCTTTTGAAAGGATTTGTCATTATACATCTCAGTTTTTACCTGAAACTTTTTTCCTAATGGGTCAATATATCCTCAAAGAAACAAAAATACCAGGAGATCAAATACATGATCTGTTTGATAATTTCAAAATTTAGCAGTAAATATGTTGTCTGTAAAAACATCATTATTATTAAGTTGTCCTTACACTAATTTTTAATGGATAGTATTCCTATCACATATAACCTGGAATTAAATATTTGAGACCGTATAGGTTGACAATGAAAAATAATTTGTCCTTCCTTCTTTGTTACAGCCCAGCCACATTATTCAAAAGCTACAATTAGCAAGTTTCTCCAGCTGTCCTATGATGAAGGAGGTCCATCCATTAGAATAGAGAGGGAATAACAAAAATTTTAATGGAAATAAGTTATTGTAGCTGACTAATTTAACCTTACAAACCACTTCTCTTCCTGTTTAAGGTTGCTACTGTTTTTGGTTTATAGGAACCCAGCCTCTTTTATTTTTACTTCAGAAATGGAATACTTTATTACAGAGGGGGGGAAAAACCCACAGCGTTTCCAAGATTTTGTGGAACTTTGCTGTCAAGCTTATAATATTGTCAGGTGGCACAGCCAACTGTTCTTGAACCTGCTAGAAATGGTAAGTCCCATGGGGAAATAACAAAAATAATAAGCTTCATTTATGTCTATCTTTTGGTAGACTATTTTTGCTAATGGCTTGGAGTTTCCCAAAGAGCTATTCAAAACAGAAAGAAATGGACAAACTAAAAATACCAATGTGTTGTTTATAAATACATTTCTTAAAAATTCATTACATTAGTTCATAGTAATAGTTGCAAATATTTCTATTCAAGATAATACTGATATAATCAGGGACTATCTCAGTATTTTTTATTAAGATCAAGCACAGTAATTTAAAATATTGTATCAGTTGTATTGTGCTTTAATTTTTTTTTCCAAAAGTGCTTTTAAAAAACTATCACATTTACACATTGTATCAACCCAATGATACAGACCAGGCAAGGATTGTTCCTGTCTTCCCTCCCAATCACTGCCTTTAATCATTTGCTTGTTATACAGATTAGAAACTAAGAGTCAAAAATGTGAGATGACTTGCTAGCAACTCAACCAGAGAAAGCTATTTCTAGTAGTACACATTGGGTCCGCTGGGTCATGGTCCTATATGCTCTCTAAATTTAATGTTTCATTCTATTGTCCAATATAAAGAGATGATGGTCAGCTAGCTACACAGGGTGAGAAGAAAAGGGTTTGTTAGAAATATACAGTATTCTGGGAAAAGAATGTAATGTTTAATTTGGTCACATACATACACACTAGTAATTGCAACGAACTGTAGGGGAGAGATACAACTTGGTAGATCAGTATGGTGTTTGGAGTCAATATGATTATCAAAAATAACTGGTTTAAAGGGTTCAGTTGACAATAACTTTACCAGATGCTATTAAGGGCACAAACTTGGTAGCCAGAACTTCCAGGGTTTGAATCTTAGTTTTTGCATTTACTGGCTACATTCCTCAGGTTATGCTACTGAACTCCAGTAAGACTGTTCTCTCATCTATTAAATGAAGCTAATAGCATATACTTGGTAGATATAGGATTAATGAATGCATAACCTAATAGTGAATACTTTGCATGAGCACTATGCTAAGACTTTTATGTGTATTAATTGATTTACATTTCATAGTAACCCTAGTAGACAATTAATGCAAAGTACTTAAAACAGTACCTGCCATATACATAGTAGGGTTCAGCTAATTTATTATACTAGATCCTTATTAATCTGTAACAGTACTGTCCAATACAGTATCCCCTAGTCACTTGTGGTTATTTAAATTTAAATTAATTAGTATTGAATAAAATTTTAAATTCAGCTCCTTAGGCTCACTAGCCACATTTCAAGTACTCAATAGCACCTCAATGGACACATGTGGCTAGTGATACCACACAGGAGAGCACAGTTATAAAACATTCCTATCATTTCAGAAAAGTGCTATTAGGTATTATTGAAAATGTTAACCTTGTTGCAATGAAGATTTGATTTGGATCATTGTTTTAATTTTTTTTTTTTTAGCAGGGGTGGGGGGTGGGACAGACAGGCTGGAAAAGAGAGATGAGAAGCATAAATTCTTCATTGCATCACCTTAGTCATTTATTGATTGTTTTCTCATATGTAACTTGACACAGGGACTCCAGCAAAATGAGTGACCCCGTGTTCAAGCTAGTGACCATGATGAGGTCATGTCTATGATCCAATGCTCAAAATGGCGTCCCAGTGCTCAAGCTGGTGAGCTTGCGCTCAAGCCAATGAGCCCGTGCTCAAGCCTGTGACCTTGGGGTTTTGAAACTGGGTCCTCAGCATCCCAGGCTAATGCTTTATTTCCTGTGTCACCACCTGGTCAGGCTAATCCTTGTTTTAACTTTAAAACAACATATGTACCTTCCTTTTATTTTCTCTGTCTTAAAAATGGAAATTTCTAAAAATATTATAAACATGTAGCCCCTCACAGATAAAGACATTTGTTTTTTCACGTGTAAACTGGATATATAAGGTTCTGTCCATCTCCAGAATTTTCAAGTTGGCTTTCCAATAATAAACAGTGACTCATATTGTAGATTTGTATTTTATCTCTCAATTCTGTTAGGCCATATTGCGATTATGAGATGCCTTATGGTTCATAATCTGTGTTTGTACCATAAAGTAAACTCTACAAGGACAGAGTCTGTGACCTTGACTCCATTTACATAATAAATATTCAGAGAGTGTCAACTCTAATATCTACTTGGGCTCTTGCAGGCTCTAAGTCATGAATCCATGAGCTCCTGAGTATTTATTATATGCCAGAAATAGTGGAGGATACATTATCATAATAGACCTAGTCAGTCCTAAATTTTTCAATTTAATAAGGAAGATAAATTTCATGTATACAAGTAATTGAGGTATTCAGAATTTCCAAATGTCTATAATGCTGTAAATAATAATATACAAGAGTAAGTACCATATTAACTACTACTTAAACCTGTCATAGACATTTGAAAAATAAACCCAGAGCAGAAAAGTACAAATATAGTTTATGCTGTTTCTCAGGAGACACTAAATTTATGCTGAATAATAATAAGTGAGCATGTTAATATGCACAAATGGCTTTTGGCAAAAATAGATTCAGAAAACTATTGGTAAGCTTTTTTCTCTTATTTAGTAAATAAACTTTTCTACCTACCTAAAAAGAAACCTTCTGACACGTCATAATATATTAAATAATCATTAAATTATAGTTAATGTAATCTTATTTCACTTAAAAATATAGATATATGGCATTTTTATGAAGTGTTTTAAAAATTCTCATAATATAATATTAAATTCAGGTGTTGAAGGTTTCTGGTAGATACTATATCCCCCCAAAATCTCCCTATGTTTTAACTATTCAAGTCCTGACTTTTAGGCTAAGGAGGAAAATTTGGCAATGAAGAACACTAATTAGGATTAAGCATACAATCTTAGATTTAGACTGTCACAGAAATAGAAACAAAGGTCAAAGGTAATGTGGACCAATTAAACCCAATATATATGTAAAGAGCAGTGTGTTATTCCCTCTGTTTCTGTTCATTTACCTCTTGATTTTCTTCTTTTCAGGTTTCACATGGCAGTCTGTAGATAAGTAAAACATCAGTAAAGGCCGTGGCCAATTGGCTCAGTGAAAGTGCGTTGGCCAGATGTGTGGAAGTCCTGCGTTAGATCTCCCAGTCAGGGCACACAGGAGAAGCACCCATCTGCTTCCCCACACCTAACCCCTCACTTCTCTCTCCCTCTTCCTCCTCCTCCTTCTCTCTGCAACCATGGCTCAATTAGAGCGAGTTGACCTCGGACCCTGAGGATGGCTCCATGGCCTCCACCTCAGGCGCTAAAAAATGGCTCCTGTTGCAACTGAGCAAAGGCCCCAGGTGGGAAGAGCATCGCCCCCTAGTGGGCTTTCCAGATGGATCCCAGTTGGAGCATATGTGGGAGACTCTCTGCCTCCCCTCTTCTCACTAAATTAAAAAAAAATGCATCAGTAAAGATTTCAGGGCCATACTTTCTGTACTATAGCTTCTTATAGTAAAAATCAAATTTAATTTATGAAAGATTATTTTCTTCCTATGTGGGTAATCTATGTTTCCCTCAATTCCTTTTTGAACTGACCCTTGCTGTGTAGGCTTCATTAAAAAAAAACTTAATCTACTGCATCATGACCCAGTTATAACTTGAGAAATACTTGATATGAGTCATAAATTCTATCTTCATGAATGGTCAGCAGCCAGGATTATGAGTCACAAGCATTTAGCAAGTCTACGAGAGAGTTAATGGCTCACCCTCAATAGAGAGCAGCTTGTTTCCAGATATCCACAGTCCTTTTTATTTACTCCTGGGACAGGCAGGGAAAAAACAATCTGTGAAATTCCCATCTTGCTTAAAAGCACAACATCTGCAAAAGACTCAAGAGTGTTGCTGGCTGAATTCACTAACATAAAAGCTTCTATTTCATCAGCTTTTCTCTCATTAAAAAATCAATATCAGCTATTATGGAAGGTTCCCAAAGAACATAGGGACCATTCACCCAGCTTAATATGTGTTTCACTCTCATTATATCAGATATTTCCCAGCAGAAACCTTTCTAACTTCTCTGTGTGGTGGTGAAGACTGCTTCCTGAAGCACAACTATCACAATAGATGTGGATTTAGTAGGAGATAGAAGTAGGACATTTTAAAATGTTCCTAGCCTTTAAAGAGGCACTTATTTGTTCATTACCAGGGCTAGCCACCCTTTCCTTTTTCTATAGTTGCAATTAAAGTTATAACCCTTGTGAACTGTGATGGCACAGTGGATAAAGCCTCGACCTGGAAATGCTGAGGTCGCCAGTTCGAAACCCTGGGCTTGCCTGGTCAAGGCACATATGGGAGTTGATGCTTCCAACTCCTCCCCCCCTTCTCTCTCTCTGTCTCTCCCTCTCCTCTCTAAAATGAATAAATAAATTAAATAAATAAAAAAATAAAGTTATAACCCTTGTAATCTAAGCTAGAAGGCACTTGAACTTCTACATCTGTGTGTGAGAGAACAGACATGGCTAAATGGACCCAGGTCTGAGGTAGTCCTTACTCTGACGTGCAGATTCATAGCACTCAAAGCCTCCTTTCTACAGAATGGAGCATATCAGCAGGGGCAAAGTCAGCACTTGCTACCCTTAATCAGCCATGTGACAAGAAGGGAGCTGAGTTCTGATTTGAAGCTGGGTTCACTTTGTAATTCTGTGTAGTGTGTGTGTGTCAGAGGAAGGAGTCTACTTCTGAAGGAAATGTTTGACAGAGTTTTTAGCAAGCAGTTGTGTATTCAGAGTAGCCATAGAAAGTAATTCAGATCTAGAGAAGAAGCTTTTTCTTAGCAAATGAACAATCTCACTCAATGTATAAAAGGGAAAATTCTCTCAATACATACACAGATGTCTCTAGACCTCTGCATACAGAACTAATAAGGTATAGCCTAATCTATACTTTTGCTGCTTTTGAGAATATAGCTCCCTATGATTAACTTTAAGTTTAGTAGTCAAAGGTTGAGTTTGTTACTTATAGGTTTTCAATGCCTAACAAGAGCAAGTAGTTATTTATTTATTTACTTATTTATTTATTTATTTATACATTCATTATTTCACAGATACTAAGTTTTAACTATATATAAAGCAACATGCTAGGCAATGTAGACAATTCAACATTAAATAAAAACTCAGTTCCTACATTCTAAAGATTTAAAATCTAATCTGACAAAAGTTTACATGAACAAAATATAGTAAAATCCAGGGAGCAATAGCACCAAGATAAGATTGTTGTACAAAGAAAGCAATAATTAAATCTTATCAAGAGGACGTATAGTGCTTCAAAGAGGAAGAAACATTTGAGCTGAGTGTTTAATACGAAGTTGAATAGACTAGGAGGAAAAGGAAAGGAATTCTGGCTGAGAGAAATATATAAGTACTGTGCATGTGAAGACTTAAAGAGCATGGTCATTAAATGTCTTGGAATGGAGGAGGTCAGGTCTTTTTTTAAAAAAACACAACTTTATTAATTTTTTCAACATTGATTGATTTAAGAGAGAGAGAGGGAGAGAAAAAGAAACATTGATCTGTTTCTATATATGTGGTCTCTGGTACAGACTGCAGACCTATGTAGACAATAAGGTTAAAGTGAGAGATCACCATGAGATTATGAAAGACATTTCTGACCAGAATCAGTATTTTGTTCTCTCTTGAGACCCTGGAAGTTTCTTCGTTTTTGATGAAGGGAGTACTATCATCTAGTTTATATTTTAGATAATTTAGAAGTAATGCAATCAGAGAGAGGAGATGGAGAACTAGGAAAAGGCTATTCAAGCTATCTAAACAAATGAAGATGAAGAGATGAACCAGATAAAATAATTGTAATGGAAAGGGCAATGAACACAAGAGACTGTTGATGTGGTTTTTTATAGAATTCAGTGATTGACATGGGGATTTGAGAACTAGAAAGAATCAAGGAAAATATGAATTTCTTGTTAATTGGACAGTGATGGAAACAAAAAATGGAGATATAAAACAACAAAGAGGAGGAAGAACTTACAGGAGAAAATTTGCTCAAATTTAGATATCATGAATTTGGTATACTAGATCATTCATGAGGGGAGGCAATTGATAATTTTTCAGGACTATATGATCCATTTCCATGGTTTCAGTAACTGTCTACATACTACCGACTCCCAAATATATATTTATAGCTATAAGGTTTAGGCCTCATCCAGCTCTCCAGATATATCCCATCAATCACCCAGTTTCCTCAACTCTACTTATATTTAAAATCCAATAACTTTTTTTCATTCCTAAAGAGTCTTCTAATCCAGCCTCTTATGTGGCCTCACTGAAATCTATTTTTCAAAAATAACAGCAAAGATCTCTCTAAAATACAATTCAATTATTGTATTACCCATTTAAAAACAATTAAAAAGCTCCCCTACTTGCCTTTTCAACCTGATCTCTTGTTGCTCAACCACAGGATACTCTATGTTCCAGAAGTTTTCTTGGATTTCTTTCTGTGAACACAGGAAATATATCCTGCTCTCCCTTGTATATGCTGTTCTTTCAGGTGCATAAGGACAGGAGGAAAGGAATATAGTTTCCAATTCATTTTTTTCTCACTTGAAGTTCATCAGTCAATCACAACTTCACCCATTTGCCATAACCATATTTTCAGTTTATCCTTTGTTTTAGAATATCATTTATTTATATTAGGATTAACAGCATTGTTCTTAATTTCCCACAACTATAAAAGTGCCTCTATTCTAGAATAAGAAATAATTTATCATTTTAGTCATAGAGGTACTAGTGACATCATTCCTCTTCTTTTCTGTTTCTTTTCTTTTTTGCAAAATTTACATTTATTTCAAAAAGTTCTATTATTCTTTCTCAAACAGTTTTGCTGTAACTATAGAGAATATTGTCCCTTCAATCTTCACTATAATATAAACAGAGTACTTTTCTAAAGGTTGGCAGAAAAACGCCTGAACCTTTGTATAATTATACCTTTAATTATTTCACTGCTTTAATAGTCTTTAATAAATACAATCACCACTTAACTAGAGAAAATTGTGTTCTGATAGAATGAGTCATAGAGTCATGGAAGAACATAAAATAAGACCAGAAGGATGAGTTCTACACTCCAGGGGCTTACAAACCATTTGACCTGAACATTTCAATTACAGTTTTGAGGAAGTAAGTTTTTTTCTTTAAAATGGGCATTGTGGTTATTTTTTTTAAACAATGTACAAGGTAGAAAGCTCTTTTTTATTCATTAGTTTTTTGGTTCTCCCAGAATATGTAGGGTATATTCATATCTACTTTAAAAAATGAAGGTTCAGTGAGGTTAAAAAAAAGTTTTTCAAGATCATTCAGATTTTAAAGAATGGATCCAGAAATTCTGACATTAGACATGTTATTATTTCTACTTTCTCTAGCTGAATATGCCTCTTTTACAAAAAGACAAGGTAGGGATAAATAATACTATGGTGCTTACTTCAGTAGTTTATGATAAAGCTAAATTATCTTTTCCCCAGTTGATTTTTTTTTATTAATTTTAATGGGGTAACATTAATCAATCAGGGTACATAGGTTCAAAGAAAACATTTCCAGGTTATTTTGACATTTGATTATGTTGCATATCCATCACCCAAAGTCAGATTGTCTTCCATCACCTTCTAACTGGTTTTCTTTGTGCCCCTTCTCTCCTCCAACCCCCTCCTTCTTCCCCCCATCCGATAACCCCTACACTCTTGTCCATGTCTCTGAGCCTCATTTTTATGTCCCACCTATGTATGGAATCATATAGTTCTTAGTTTTTTCTGATTTACTTATTTCACTCAGTATAATGTTATCAAGTTCATCCATGTTGTTGTAAATGATTCGATGTCATCATGTCTTATGGCTGAGTAGTATTTCATAGTATATATATACCAAAGCTTTTTAATCCACTTGTCCACTGACAGACACTTGGGCTGTTTCCAGATCTTTGCTATTGTGAACAACGCTGCCATAAACATGGGGGTGCATTTCTTCTTTTAAAACAGTGCTATAGTGTTCTTGGAGTATATTCCTAAAAGTGAGATAGCTGGGTCAAAAGATAGTTCGATTTTTAATTTTTTGAGGAATCTCCATACTGTTTTCCACAGAGGCTGCACCAGTCTGCATTCCCACCAGCAGTGCAGGAGGGTTCCCTTTTTTCCATATCCTCGCCAGCACTTATTCTGTTGCTTTGTTGATGAGCGCCATTCTGATTGGTATGAGGTGATATCTCATTGTGGTTTTATTTGCATTTCTCTAATGATTAGTGATGTTGAGCATTTTTTCATATGCCTATGGGCCACCTGTATGTCCTCTTTGGAGAAGTGTCTATTCATTTCTTTTGCCCATTTTTGATTGGATTGTTGGTCTTCCTGGTATTGAGTTTTACAAGTTCTTTACAAATTTTGGTTATTAACCCCTTATCAGACGTATTGTCAAATATATTCTCCCATTGTCTAGTTTGTCTTTTTTTCTGTTTTTATTGACTTTAGCTGAGCAATAACTTTTTAGTTTGATAAAGTCCCATTTGTTTATACTGTCTTTTATTTCACTTGCCTGTGGAGATAAATTGGTAAATATATTGCTGCGAGAGATGTCGGAGAGCTTACTGCCTGTTTTCTTCTAAGATGGTTATGGTTTTACGACTTACATTTAAGTCTTTTATCCATTTTGAGTTTATTTTTGTAAATGGTGTAAGTTGGTGGTCTAGTTTCATTTTTTTGCAGGTAGCTGTCCAATTTTCCCAACACCATTTGTTGAAGAGATTGTCTTTACTCCATTGTATGTTCTTACCTCCTTTGTCAAATACCAGTTGTCCATAAAGGTGTGGGTTTATTTCTGGGTTCTCAGTTCTGTTCCATTGATCTATATGCCTGTTCTTATGCCAGTACCAGGCTGTTTTGAGTACAATGACCTTGTAGTATAACTTGATATCAGGAAGTGTGATACCTCCCACTTTATTCTTCCTTTTCAAGTTGCTGAGGCTATTCGTGTTCTCTTTTGGTTCCATATAAATTTTTGAAATATGTGTTCTATATCTTTGAAGTAAGTCATTGGTATTTTATTTTATTTTATTTTTATTTATTCATTTTAAAGAGGAGAGGGAGAGGCAGAGAGGGAGAGAGAGAGGAGAGACAGAGAGAGAGAAGGGGGGAGGAGCTGGAAGCATCAACTCCCATATGTGCCTTGACCAGGCAAGCCCAGGGTTTTGAACCGGAGATCTCAGCATTCCAGGTCGACGCTTTATCCACTGCGCCACCACAGGCCAGGCAGTCATTGGTATTTTAATCAATATTGCATTCAATTTATAAATTGCTTTGGGTAATATAGACATTTTAATGATGTTTATTCTTTCTGACCATGAGCACAGTAAATGCTTCCACTTGTTTGTATATCCCTGATTTATTTTATCAATGTTTTATAATTTTCAGAGTATGAGTCTTTAATTTCCCTGGTTAAATTTATTCCTAGGTACTTTATTTTTTTGGTTGTAATGGTGAAGGGGATTGCTTCCTTACTTTCTTTTTCTGACAGTTCATTGTTAGTGTATAAAAATGCCTCTGATTTCTGTGCATTAATTTTATATCCTGCCACTTTGCTGAATTCGTTTATCAGGTTCAATAGTTTTTTGACTTAGACTTTCGGGTTTTCTATATACAATATCATATCATCTGCAAATAATGATAGTTTTTCTTCTTCTTTTCCAATTTGGATACCTTTTATTTCTTTTTCTTGTTTGATTGCTGTGTCTAGGACTTCCAGAACTATGTTGAATAAGAGTGATGAAAGAGGCAGCCCTGCCTTGTTCCTGATCTTAAGGGGATTTCTTTTAATTTTTGCCCATTGAGTATGATGTTGGCTGTGGGTTTATCATAGATGGCCTTTATCATGTTGAGGTATGTTCCCTGTATTCCCACTATGCTGAAAGTTTTGATCATAAATGGGTGCTGGATTTTATCAAATGCTTTTTCTGCATCTATTGAAATTATCATGTGGTTTTTCTTTCTTTTGTTTATGTGATGAATCACATTGATTGATTTGTGAATATTGTACCAGCCTTGCCCCCCAAAATAAATCCCACTTGATCATGGTGTATGATTTTTTCATATATTGCTGGATCCGGTTTGCTAATATTTTGTTGAGGATTTTAGCATCTAAATTCATCAAGGATATTGGCCTATAGTTTTCTTTCTTTGTAGAAGGATTGCTGGGTCATATGGTAGTTGTATTTTTAATTTTTTGAGGAACCACCATACTTTCTTCCATAGTGGTTGTACTACTTTACATTCCCAGAAACAGTGGATGAAGGTTCCTTTTTCTTCACAGCCTCTCCAAAACTTATTACCTGTCTTGTTGATAATAGCTCATCTAACAGGTGTGAGGTGGTATCTCATTGTAGTTTTGATCTGCATTTCTCTAATAGCTAATGAAGATGAGCATCTTTTCATATATCCATTGGCCATTTGTATTTTTTCCTGGGAGAAGAGTCTGTTCATAACCTCTTCCCATTTTTTATTAGATTGTTTGCATGTTTGTTCTTGAGTTTTATGAGTTCTTTAAATATTTTGGATATTAGGCCCTTATTTGTGCTGTTGTTTGAAAAGATCATCTCCCCTTTAGTTGGCTGTCTGTTTGTTTTGTTGTCAGTTTCTTTTGCTGTGCAAAAGATTCTTAGTCTGATGTAGTCCCATTCATTTATCTTTGCCTTCACTTCCCTTGCCTTTGGAGTCAAATTCATAAAGTGCTCTTTATAACCAAGGTCCATGAGTTTAGTACCTATGTTATTTTCTATGTAATCTATTGTTTCAGGTCTTATACTTAGGACTTTGATCCATTTTGAATTAATTTTAGTACAAGGGGACAAACTGTAGTCGAGTTTCATTCTTTTGCATGTAGTTTTCCAGTTTTTCCAGCAGCATTTGTTGAAGAGGCTTTCTTTTCTCCATTGTGTGTTGTTGGCCCCTTTATCAAAAATTATTTGACCATACATATGTGGTTTTATTTCTAAACTTTCTATTCTATTCCTTTGGTCTGGGTGTCTATTTTTCTGCCAATACCATGCTGTTTTGATTATCGTAGCTCTATAATATAATTTCAAGTCAGGTATTGTAATGCCCCCAGATTTGTTCTTTTTCCTTAGGATTGCTCTGGCTATTCAGGGTTTTTTATAGTTCCATATAAACCTGATAATTTTTTGTTCCATTTCTTTAAAAAATGACATTGGAATTTTGATGGGAATTACATTTAATTTGTATATCGCTTTGGGTAACATAGTCATTTTGATTATATTTATTCTTCCTATCCAAAAACAAGGAATATTTTTCTATTTCATTAATATCTTTTTTGGTTTCCCTTAACAATGCTTTGTAGTTTTTATTTTATAGGTCCTGTACATTCTTTGTTATGTTTATTCCTAAGTATTTTATTTTATTTTTTGTTGTTGTTGCAACTATGAAGGGGATTGGTTTTTTTAGCTTGTTTTCTGATGTTTCATTGCTAGCATATAGAAAGGCAATGGACTTTTGTATATTAATTTTGTATCCTGCGACCTTACTGTATTGGTTTATTGTTTCTAGTAGTCTTTTTCTGTAGTTTTTGGGGTTTTCGATGTACAGGATTATACCATCTGCAAAAAGTGAAACCTTTACTTCTTCTTTCCCAATATGAATGCCTTTATTTCTTTCTCTTGTCTGATTGCTCTGGCTAGAACTTCCAGCACTACATTGAATAAGAGTGGAGAGAGTGGACAACCCTGTCTTGTTCCTGATTTAATGGGGAAAGTCCTCAGTTTTATGCCATTTAATATGTTGTTAGCTGAATGTTTATCATAGTTGGTCTTTATTATGTTGATATTTTTCTCCTATACTCATTTTGTTAAATGTTTTAAACATAAAATGATGTATTTTATCAAATGGCTTTTCTGCATCTATTGATAAGATCATGTGGTTTTTGTTTTTGTTTTGTTGATATGATGTATTATGTTAACCGTTTTACATATGTTGAATCATCCTTGTGATTCTGGGATGAATCCCACTTGATCATAATGAATTATTTTTTTAATGTGTTGTTGTATTCGATTTGCTAGTATTTTGTTTAGTATTTTAGCATCTGTATTCATTAGATATATTGGTCTGTAGTTTTTTTGTGTGTGTGTTGTCCTTGCCAGGTTTCGGTATGAAGGTTATGTTGGCCTCATAAAATATGTTTGTCAGTATTGCTTCTTCTTCAATTTTTTGGAAGACTGAGTAGAATAGGAACCAAGTCTTCTTTGAATGTTTGATAGAATTCACTAATATAGCCGTCTGGCCATGAATTTTTATTTCTGGGGAGGTTTTTGATAGTTGTTTCTATTTCCTCCCTATTTATGGGTCTATTTAGGCTTTCTGCTTTTTAATGACTTAGTCTAGGAAGATCGTATTGTTCTAGGAATTTATCCATTTCTTCTAGATGGTTAAATTTGGTGGCATATAGTTTTTCATAGTATTCTACAATAATTCTTTGTATATCTATGATATCTATGGTGATTTCTCCTCTTTCATTTTGGATTTTGTTTATATGAGTCCTTTCTCTTTTTTTCTTGGTGAGTCTTGCCAAGGTTTGTCAATTTTATTGATCTTTTCAAGGAACCACCTCTTTGTTTTATTAATTTTTTCTATAGTTTTTCTGTTCTCTATTTTGTTTACTTCTGCTCTGATTTTTATTATGTCCTTTCTTCTACTGGTTTTGGATTGTCTTTGTTCTTCTTTTTCTAGTTCCTTAAGATGTGAAGTTAAGTGGTTTACTTGGGCTCTCATTTGTTTGTTCATGTAGGCCTGTAGTGATATTAACTTCCCTCTTATTACTGCTTTTGCTGCATCCCAGAGATTCTGCTATATCATATTGTTATTTTCGTTGTCTGTATGTAACTTTTTTCTTTTTTTTTCTTTTTGTATTTCTCTGAGTTGGAAATGGGGAGGCAGTCAAACAGACTCTCGCATGCACCCAACCGGGATCCACCCGGCATGCCCACCAGGGGGCAATGCTCTGCCCATCTTGTGGTATCACTCTGACGCAATCAGAGCCATTCTAGTGCCTGAGGCAGAGGCCACAGAGCCATCCTCAGCACCTGGGCAAATGCTGCTCCAATGGAGCCTTGGCTGTGGAAGGGGAAGAGAGAGACAGAAAGGAAGGAGAGGGAGAGGGGTGGAGAAGCAGATGGTCACTTCTCCTTTGTGCCCTGGCCAGGAATCGAACCAGGGACTCCCGCATGCCAGGCCGATGCTCTACCACTGAGCCAACCGGCCAGGGCCTGTATGTAACTTTTGATCTCTGCTTTTATTTCTTCTTTGACCCACTCATTTTTTAAAAGTATGTTGTTTAGTTTCTACATTTTTGTGGGTTTGTTTACCTCTTTTTTGCAGTTGAATTCTATTTTCAATGCTTTATAATTAGAGAATATGCTTGGTATAATCTCAATCTTTCTGAATTTGTTGATGTTATTTTTGTAGCCCTACATATGGTCAATTCTTGAGAATGTTTCATGTACACTAGATAAAAATGTACACTCTGGCACTTTGGGATGAAATGTCCTGCAGATGTCTATCATATCCAATTGTTCTAGTGTTTTGTTTAAGGTCATTATTTTTTTACTGATTTTCTGTTTGGATGAACGATCTAGAGCCGTCAGTGGTGTATTGAGGTCTCCAAGTATGATTGTATTTTTGTCGGTTTTTGTTTTTAGGTCAGTCAGTAGCTGTCTTATATATTTTGGTGCTGCTTGGTTTGGTGCATATATATTAAGAAGTGTTATATCTTCTTGATTCAGTGTCCCCTTTATCATTATGAAATGACCATTTTTGTCTCTGAATACATTTTCTGTCTTTCAGTCAGGATTGTTAGATATGAGTATTGCTACATCTGCTTCTTTTTAGTGTTATTTGCTTGGAGTATTGTTTTCCAGCCTTTCACTTTGAATTTGTTTTTATCCTTATAGCTTAGATGTGTTTCTTGTAGGCAGCATACAGTTGGATTTTCTTCTTTAATCCATTCTGCTACACTGTGTCTTTTTATTGGTGAGTTCAATCCATTTACATTTAGTCTAATTATTGACACCTGAGGGTTTCCTATTGCCATTTTATATATTGCTTTATGATAGTTTTGTATCCTGTTTGGTTCTTCTCTTTTATTTTTTTATTATTTGTTTTTGTTTGGTCATAATCCATACTTCTTTACTCTGTTACTTCTTTTTTCAAGCCATGTACTTCTGTGGTGGTTTTTTCATGGGTGGTTACCATTAAGTAATGGAAAGCATACATATCATGTTCATTGTAGTACATTATCTCATGAGTGTTTCTGCACTCCATCCTCCTTTGCTACTGTTAATCTTTCTCCTTTCCCTTTTTTTGTTTCTTTGTCACAGATTAATTTTTTTTTTAATTGTAATCTTGATGGAGCTTTTACTTGTAGTTTTGTTTTGTTTTGTTCTTTGTATCTGGTCAGAAAATCCCCTTTAGTATTTCCTGGAGTGGGGATTTTCTGGTGATAAATTCCCTCATCTTTTCTGTATTTGTGAATGTTTTTATTTCTCCTTCATATTTGAAGGATAGCTTTGGTGGGTATAGTATTCTTGGCCAGAAGTTTCTCTCTTTCAAATCTTTAAATATTGAGGTTTACTCTCTTCTAGCTTGTAGAGTTTCTGCTGAGAAATCTGATGATAATCTAATGGGCCTTCCTTTATATGTTGTATTCTTCTTTTCCCTGGTTACCTTGAGAATTTTTTCTTTGTCATTGGTTTGTGCCAATTTTATTATGATGTGTCTTGGAGTAGGTTTGTTAGGGTTAAGATAACTCAGTGTTCTGTTTGCTTCTTGAATTCGAGGCTTTAGTTCTTTCCACAGACTTGGGAAGTTCTTGTCTATTATTTGTTTGAATAATTCTTCAATCAATCCATTTTCTTTCTCTTCTCCTTCTGATATACCCATTATTCTTATGTTGCTCTTTTTGATGAAGTCAGACAATCCCTGTATGGCTATCTCATTTATGTTTTAATTCATGAGTCTCTCTCCTATTCTCTCTGTAGTACCTCTAGTTGCCTGTCTTCTATGTCACTAATTCTCTCCTCTATCTGGCCTGTTCTATTGGCTAAGCTTGTTACCTCGTTTTTCATTTCATGGATTGAGGGTTTTTTTTTTATCTCTGTTTGATTCATTTTCATAGTTTCAATTTCCTTGGTGATATATTCTGTTTATTAAATTGTTTTTTGAGCTCCCTAAATTGCCTTTCTGTGCTTTCTTGTATATCCTTGAGTATTTTAGGACTTCAATTTTAAATTTTCTGTCATTTAACTCCAAGGTTTCTAAGCTACTGAAATTTTTTTGATAGATTTTTTCTCATCTATATGAGCTAAATCACTGTATTTTGTATCTGTGATATTCTATTTCTTTTTCTTTAATGTCATTTGAGAGTGGTATTGTTAATAATACTAATAAGAGTTGATAAGAAAAAATTTTTTTTGAGAAAATGCTGTAAAAAACTAAAAATTCTATTGTGCTAAGTGGAACAAAAATACGTAGAATGGAGGGCCTGGGTTGGGGGGGGTGACAAAGAGGCAAAGTCAAGGCAAGAACCCAAAAAATACCACAAAGAAAAAATTTGGTTCAAGAATAAAATAATTTGTTTGTAAATGATGATCAAATGAGAGAAATAGTGTAAGAGAAAAGAAAAAAAATAAAAAGAGAAAAAAGAAATAAAAATACAGTGAAAAATGAAGATTCTATTGTATTAAGTGGCACAAAAACTATAGAATGTAGAGCCGGAGTTGGGGGAAATACTAAAGAGATAAAGAGAGAAATAAAAAGCATACAAAATGCCACAAAGAAAAAATTTGAATCCATAATAAAATAATTTGTGCATGAGATTCAAATGAGAGAAAAAGTGAAAGAGAAAAAAAGAAACAAAAAGAAAAAAATGAGTTAAAGTTTTGGAATGTAAAACTCATAGAAAAAAAAAAGAATGGAAAATGTAACACCTATGAGTAATAATGTTCAAAATGAAAAGAAAATAATAAAACAAAAGAGGATAAAATGACCAAGGTGGAAGAAAAAAATAAAAGATAAAAAATAAAAGAAAAATAATGAAAAAAGTTATGAAGTCTGTGGATTTTCTTTGTTTTGAGAAGTTATCTTCTTCCTTTTTCTTTCTTCTCTCTCTTTTTGGCCGGTGGCGCTGTACCCCAGGTTCTGCCCCTGTGGCACTCTTAGGCAGAGATTTGCTGTTGTGTCGCTATGGTGATGACATAAACTTGGCCTCAGTCCAGTTGGTAGGTGGGGCTTGTTAGCATTTCCAGGCCCAACAATGTGAGAGTCCGTTTTCCTAGAGCCTTTCCCCAAATCTCTCCTTCCTGAACCAGCAGCCTGGACCAAGCTGTAAAGTTGCCCCAGCCACTGCCTAGAGAGCAAGAGACTCTAAGAGCTGCCAGATCCCCATTCTATCCCCAGTCAATGCAGGTTTCTGGGTAAAGCTTTGCCCACCAGAGCCGCCAGCATAATCAGGCAGGGCTGGGAGCCAATTGCCTTTCAGGAGTCTTTCTGTGAGCCTCCAAGCATGTCTAGTATGCCTCAGCACTCCACAGGTGTGCTCTCCAGGGGCTGTCTGCAAGCTGCCTGTACACCGTTCCCGCCACCATTTCCACAGTTCTCAGAGATGTGCTTCATTAGCCTCTATGGCTGGCAGAGTTGCCGTGCCCAGACAAGTCCTGGCGTAGATAAGCTGTCTCTGGTGTACGTCCTACATGCTGTTGTTTGGGAAGCCAGGATTATTCAGAGACTCTAGTCACAGCCCACACAGAGGGTCACTATTGACAGTCTCTGACCCAGCCCCTCCTTCCAGTAATGCAGGCACCCATGCTCAAAGCATCACGTGGATCCAGTCGCACACTGCCCGCACTCGCGGAAGGGGATACTGGGAGTAAACAAGGGAACTGCTCTCCCACTTCTGCCGAGTTCTGGTGCTGGCATTAGCTCCACGTGGGCTGAACCATGGGCTCACTCTCTCCTCGGCTTGAACACCCCTGCCGTAGCCCAGCTTTTCCCATGCCCCCAGCCCTTGCTTTCACTCAGTTCCAAGTGAAAGCAGGCCTTGCTCAGGTCAGTGAGGAAGGCAGAATACTCTGTTCTTTGGCTTACTTCCTTCAGAGTGGATTATATATTCAGCCACCTTTTCACCCAATCATACCTTTGTTTGATGTATGTGTATTTCAGATGCTTCTGGGATTGTTTTTCTGTCTCTAGTTGTTGAATTTGTTGAAGTTTCAGGGAGAAGTATCAGGTGCACTCCTCACAGTTCCATTTCTCTGATGTCACTCCCCTGATAAAGCTAAATTATTAATCTACTAGCACTACTACAATTTTATTGGTTTTTGTTTTTATTATTATTGTTGCTTCTATTACTAAATAAGGGAGGTTAAAATCAAGAATTTGCATTCATTCATGTGTAGAAATTGAAAGGCATTGCTACATTAATTTATTTACGTGTATTTGTGGAAGTAAATTTAACCAAATAAGATTTTATTTACATTTATTCTGAGGGTTTTGTTTCTGTTTTTGTTTCTGTGTTTGTTTTGCTAAGATGCTACATGCAGGATTGCCAGAGCTAAGTGGAATCCGAGACCTGAAATATGTGTACAATAATCTTCATGCACAAGACACGGACCTGGAAGCAACAAGTCATTTTACCAAGTAAGGTTAGCTATGAAGGGATCAGTGTGCACTTATGCATTTGTGCACACAAATTTTACATTTGAGATGATTTGGGGGTGAACAGTTATTAGAATGAAGCTATCATATCTAGAACCAGCTGCTTTCTCCTTTCCAAAGGGGTAGAAAAGAACAACGTGATTATCTCACACAAGACTTTGTTAGAGTTTCTGCAGCAAGGTGTTGTGTGCTAACTGGATTCTTTATCTAACATATTGCTCAATAAGTAGTCCCTGAAAATAGCAAGGGCTGACATAAATAAGTTGGTTGTTCTATTTAAACTATGTCCAGAAAAACATTTTGGAAAAAGAGATTTATGATGAAATATGGATTCACTACTTTCATCTCTAAGACAATACAACGATGTGTCATTGCTTGGACAGAACAATTATAGTGCTATAATTTACAAAATGATTGGTCTTTTCATTGAAAATTTAAAAGAGAAAAAAACTGTACATTGGACAAAAAAAGTACTTCTGGGTCCTGGCCAAAGCAAAACTGTAAACATGCTTTATTTGTCAGCCAGAGTCCCATCCCTCCACTTCTCCCAATTTCACCTGCCCTACCAAGATCTATAAAGAGCAGAATCTTAGATATGGGTGAGCGTGTCTAAGTTAACTCATCTACCCTTTCCATTCAATAGGATTTGAACTAAAATGAGAAGTAGATCTGCAGCCAATAACCTCCTGGTAGTGAGCGAGTATATCACCTCCTGCATATCTTTTGCCAAGCTAATTTTCTCAGTTTCAGATGTTACATAGTATGTTCTGTTAATTAAACTTCTTTCAGGAAATTTATGGTAAAGAATGTGTTCTCCACTGCAAACTTAAAAGGCATCTCATCATCTAAATTAGGGCACATTTCTCTGTTCTATTATTATCTTTGATTTGCCATTTCCTACCTCTTAATTTTGAGGACCTTATAATTTAATTTTCTTTATGAAGGTTTATTCACCTCAACTCTATTATTACCAAATGAAATAATCTTTTGGAGAAGATCACTTTTTCAATATACATTCACTCCTGCTTTGTATATTTAACTTATGTTTACAGACTCATCAGAAATACTTCCAAAGAATCAAAAATTAATGGAATACAGGGGGAGTCAGATCTAACTTTCTATCCTACTCATCCCTTGAGACTTTGGACAACTACTACCTCATCCACAAAACCCCTTAGATTATTCTAGTACTGACTAGTTTTTCCTTCTAGAATTCTACAAAACATGTTTTTTTATGCTATGCTTAATTTATTACTGAATTACATACTATATAGTTTATCACCTTAATTAATATACTTGTCAGTTACATCAATTTTTCTCAAGTAAAGCAGAAGACATATTCTCACTTCCCTACTTGCAAAAATAACTGAATGTGAAGCAAACACTCTTCTCTTTAAAATATTTTTAAAAGTTTAATTTAACAGAAAACAATTTAAACATCATTCAGTATATAAAAGCATATAAAATGGTTAAAATTTAATTCAGAGCTTCTTGTGCATCTGGCCCTGTTCTAAGTGCTCTCCATATATTAATTTATTTAAGCATCATAACAAGTCTGTGAGGTAATATCATTTTTACCTACATTTTTAGATTAGAATATTAAGACACGAAAGAAGTTAAAGAATTTGCCAAAGGTACAGCCCATAAGGGAGAGTCACGGTTTGAATCCAAGGGGTCATACTTCAGAGTGTGGGTCTTAAACTCTACCCTGTGCTCAAATCCTCTCCCATACACAAGCTCTAGGAGATGTGCTGCTTCATAATTCAGACTGTAATTTTCGAAAGGTTCTTTAGAGCCTATATTGGCTGCAGTTTAACCAAAGTGGATCCCACACCTTTTATCAGGCACTAATCCTGATTTCCTGAACATCCCAAGTATTGGTGGAAGACAGAAGTCCCTATCTCTGTGCCACCACCAGGTGTCCCTGGAGTGTTTGACTTGGTATCTGTATAATTGCTTCCCAAGGAACCCCAATGGGATAATTTGACCAGTGACACCAAGGCAGTCACCTTCTTTCATTTTCTGCTTTGGCCCATTACCAGATGCCTGATGCTCTATATTTTTTCCCCTTTCTTCCTCAGCAAACTTTCTAATGAGATACACTCTCCCTTTAGTTTCCAAAAGCCTGTTTTAATAGTATATTTTATCTTAAAGTCTCAGTTGCATACCTTTATTTTTAGATATGATTTCATTTGTTCTGAGCGTGTCTTTTCAACTTTTCTCTTAGTTCCCTGGGCATCACATGTGGATCAAGTATTGAGAATTTTTTCCATCACACCAGTAGCAAGTACTGGGAAGAACTTGCTGTTGAGGTTCAAGAAAGCTCAACTGATTGTAACCATGATTCTTCACCATTTAAAAAAAGTTATTAAGATCTCTTCATAATTTAGATATTTTAAATTTTTTAAATATATATATAATATTTCCTTTGTTAATACTTCTGTAAAAATACTTAAACAATGAATAGAATTAATTTATAAAAGTTAATTCAAATTAATGGAGCTTTAAATGACAAGATTCAAATAAATGTTAAAAAGTATGTGCACTCATTCACTTTTCTAGGTAAATAATATTATCTTAAAATGCATTTTCTGACATCACATGGATTTCTAAACTGAAGGAAAAACCTAAAGTGTAGACATTAGTGCACATAATTTACCCCCCCTCCAAAAAAAATGTTCTCAAATGGCTACAGCATTGGTCTTGGTGCTTCAAGGAATGTCATTCACTCTAAATAATTATGAGAGCTGTTGTACAGTTAAATTCCTTGTCTTCTTTGTTCTAATAGGCTAAAAGTGTTTTATTTAATGTATTTTTAAAGATTTATTTATTGATTTTAGAGAAAGACAAAAACATCAATCTGTTTTTGTATGTCCCTGACCAGGGGTCAAACTCACAACCTTGGCGTATCAGGACAGTGCTCTAATCAACTGAGCTATCCAACCAGGGCAGTAAAAAATTTTTTTGTCATTGTTTATTTGGATGTCACTACTAAGCTACAGATAAATATAAGACAAGAAAATTCACCTTCCCTCCCCCACTACTGAACTCACAGATTTGGGCTTTGAATGAGGACTGAGTCATCTGAGAAACAGCATGTGTGGTTACCTGAAGTGCCTTAGTCCTGACTACAGTATTAGCAGGAAGAGGCTGCCATTCTTAACCTTGTTTGAGACTTGAAAGAAACAGATTTTCCTGCCTCTCTAAGGGAGCACTTTACACAGGAGCAATACAAGATTCTACTTCACTCCTGGGTATTCACATTCTGGATTAAGAGTAATTATAAGAGTTTTGGAGGAACTGTATTTTGGGTGACATTAAGAACTCTATCACAATTAATGGCATTTAGAAAATATATGTATATTAAAATTGGTTTGCTGGCCACAAACGTTTTTCACATTGTTGCCAACTCTTCCTTCTGCTTCCCTTACTTTTTTCTACTCCTCTTTCAGCTGAGTGCTATTGAATAGAACCAAGAAAATATCATGACTCAGTCCCTGTAAATTGATATTCTTATGTAATATCTCTGATGGGTCCACTGCTACAAAACAAAGGCAACCATCCATTAAAATGCTGTCCAAACAGGTTGTTTCAGAATTTTCAATCACTCTCAAACCTCGGGTTAGCTGTCCTTAGAAACAGATAACTTATTTTACAGCCCAGTCTGGGATCATAAAGTATAAGCTTCTCTACCTAATACCCTCCTACATACAGATTATGCTTTTCACTTCATCTATTTCCTCCTCCAAAAATGTGAAAGCAAATTTTGCATGTTTTTCCATTACTCCACTGGGTCTGCTGCACAGATTTTCTGATTTAGTAAATATAAGAACTCTTGTCCTTTCATTGAAATTGAAAGTAATTGGAAGCAAAACAAAACTCCAAATCTCAAAAAAAAAATAGCTTGTATTAGTGAGGTGTTTTGGTAGCAAGAACCAGAGATTCTATCTGGTATCCTTAGGTAAAAGGATATACATGGACTCAACTGCAACCTAACAAACCCCAGAAACCAATGGAGTCTGGCTAGTTTCTAATGGAAAACAAGATCTTCTATTCTGCTTTTCTATGCTTATCATATTCTACTCTTTTTTGTCCATTGTCTAGTATTCTCTAGTATGAATTCCCAACAGAATCAATATCATTGGCTTAACTAGTTACCTTTGTTCCTATTGAACAGGGTTCTTCATGAAAAACTATCATCTATTCTCTTCCTTACTTATGCTCCTATCATGGGCCATGCCTTCACAAAGAACAACCTACAGTTTCTTCTCTGAACTTTGAGGTTTAGAAAGAATAGTCGTAAGTATTATGGGCAGAGCAGGCATAGTGACTGTCCCAGCAGATAGAACTGTGAAGCCATTTGACATGTTGATAACCCAGAGATAGTATCCCAGGTCTCCACATCACAGGCAAAGGGGCCAGAGCCCCTGAACCACCTTAGGGTGTGCAGACAAAATGCCAGAAATTCCAGATATTCCCTCATTCCTCCTTACTTATTTCTCATGGTTACAGAATAGGATGAGACTCTTTAGGCTCAAATGTTTCAAAACATAGTTCAATGCTTTTCTATTTGGTTTCTCTTCAACATTGAGAGATAATGGGACAGGAATACAAATTTCTAGGTTCTTTTAACATTACATTTTCTGGATGCTTTTTTTAGTACTTTGTAAATTAATATCCCATGTATTATCTATTTCCACAAATAAAGGTCAAAGTTTTCCTTCGCCTTAGCTTAACCATTGATACCTATAGAGATAAGCGATCCCAAGAAATAAAAAGCAGAATCTCAAGAAATTAACAATCGTGGTGTAGAACTTTCCCTAAATTAGGAAAGCAGATTCAAAGAAAAATGCAAAGTGAAATTTCTTTTTCACTGTGAAAGTCTCCCATTTTTAAAATTTAATTATAAGAACTAGTCTAAACTAAATTGACTAAATAAAGTATTCTTTTAACTGCAGGTATAACAGCTTGCACAATACTGCCTTTCCTAAACTGCATGGCCTAGTCACACTCACTACAATGTTTGAAAGTTTAGTTGCTGTTCTAAATTTCTGCAATAGGAGAATCTCTATTTTTAAATTACATAAATTACAATGGCCCAATTTGCCTAAATATCAAGTCAGGATACACGTTAGATGGGAAAAAAAAGAGAGAGAGAGAGAGATTTTGAACTCTTTGGGAGAGTATCAATCTAAAGGTTAAAGACATTTGAAAAGTTTAATGTACTCACCAAGAGTACCAGAAATCATTAGTTTAAAAGATGAATAGTCCAGATGGCTCTGTTTCACGACAGCTGTTATCTCCCAACAGCTTTGTGCATCAGTCAATCCTCACTAGTCTGCCTGACCCTGCTCATTGCATAAAACTGCTATATTCCAGGAATTTAACAAGTAGCAAGGCATAATTTACTATTTTAAAAACATTTTTCATATTTTAAAGATTTTAATTGGCTTACTTATAGCACCACTTATCATTATTGATTTTTCTATATTATTGCATGTTGAGATTTTTTTTTTTTGCTTTGCATACAATTTTATTTTAATATCATCAATAAAATAAGCTCACTTTGGGAGAGGAGGAGAGTAATCTGGAATATCATGTCATTGACACATTATTTATATATAGTAAATCCAGTCTATCAACCTTTCCTTAGTTCCTTTATTTCATTTGCTTTGCTTTGGTCAATTTTTGAAAGGAGTCTTCATTAGAAATTAAGAATTACTCATTCCTAGTCAAGGCTATGGAGACTGGAACTCTTGTTTGTATGCACAGTTAAGTACCTGTAATGAGAGAAAGACAAGATGGCGATGGAGTAGGCAGATGTATCAACTTCCACCTCCCAGAACCAAAGTGGATTACAAACTAATTTTAAGAACCATCATCTGGATAAACCAACCTTGGACTAAACTAAAAAGACTCTTCAACCAAGGAACACTGAAGAAGGCACACTGATACTGGTAGGAAAAGCAGAAATGCAGAGAGGGCTGCCCAGCTCCCTGGAGCGAACAGCAGCTGGGAGAGACTCGGGTGGTGGGAAGTGAGTTTAGCAGAGAGGGGAGGGTCCTGACTCCCAGGAACAAAGCCCCAGCCTGCAGCCCCAGAGCCCAGAAGAGGCATATGGACAGTTTTTAGCTGGAAACAAGACAGGATACTGTTTGTGAGAAAGAGACTGATTTCTCAGACCCAGGATTCTTCTTAAAGGGACCGTGCAGAAAACCTCTCTCACATCCACTCACTCAGGGCTCTGGGGGGCAGGTAGAGAGGAGAGGACCAGAGTAGCAGGAAGAGAGTGTAATCTAGGAGGCACAGGGAGAAACATTTCGAGAGACAGCCACCCTAACCCCTAGAATGAGTCACTCCCCAAATCTGAAGTGAATATTTCCCCTGGAAACAACAATATCAGCAAAGGGAAGCAGGACACCAGTCAAACAAACTCTCCTGCAGCTTTCAGAGCAGAGTCGCTTAGAAAGAGGGAGCTTTCAGGAATACAGTAGTGAGTGTTAGGGTCTGAGCTGCAGTGCCCCCACCCACACAGCTAAGGGCTTGCCCAAGGGCGGGGGGCGGCAGTTCTGTCGGCAAGGGCAGAAGCCAGCTGGCCACCACTGAGGCCCAGGTATGAGATCAGTCTTGCCTGCCTGGGGAGGAGAGGATGTGTAAAAGCGGTCAAGCCCACCTGTGAGCTACCTGCAATCCAGCCTGCGGGAGAAGGGCAGAAGCCCTGGAAGGGGTGGATACCAGCCCTTGAGCAAGGGCGCAGGAGCACAGCCTTGCCCTGCCAGCAGAACCAAGGCTGTGGCCTGACTTGTGAGGCAGCTCCTCCCCCGGGGGTGGAGCCAAAAGCCCAGAACAGACGGAGTCCCACTACTGATCCTGGGCACGCAGTCCTACCTGACCTGTGGAGCCAAAGCTTGCAGCCATCCCACAAGCAGGCTCTTCCTGCAAGGGCAGGGCTAAAGCCCAAAATAAGGCGGAGACCCACAGCTGAGCAAAGGTGCTCACCCCTACCCTCAGGGCCGAGCATAACGACACCCGCAAGGGCAGGGCAAAGGCCAAGGCCACCGAGACATGTACACTCGAGCTCATGAAAACAACCACTCCTGTGAAGGAGAGGTGGAAACCACAGCAACAGCCCCAGTGAGCAGGCACCAGCAATGCCCATACTAGAATGCCCTAGACAGCAACAGTAGAGGGTATGGTGGGCCAGCAGACAGACCACACTGAGGAAACACAGAGGCCACACCCACTGGACTCTAGTGGCCAAAATCTTCTTTTACACAGACAAAATGAGAAGTCTGAGAAATGCAACACAAATGAATCAGAGAAATCCCCAGAAAAGGACCCGAATGAGTCAGATACAACCAAATTACCAGATGCAGAGTTTTAAATAATAATTCTTAGGATGCTCAAAGGTATTATAAAAACAATAGATGGTCATTATGAACACCTAAATAAAGAGATAGCAAATATAAAAAAGGACATTGAAATAATAAAAAAGAGTCAGTCAAAAATGACAAATACAATATCAGAAATGAAAAAGCACAATGGAAGGAATTAAAAGCAGGATGGATGAAGCTGAGATTCAAATCAGCGAGTTAGAGGACATGATAAATGAAGGCACAGAAGCAGAGCAGAAAAAAGAAAAGAGACAGAAAAAGACTGAGAAAACTCTAAGAGATCTCTGTGACAACATGAAGAGAAATAACATCCGCATCATAAGGGTTCCTGAAGAATAAGAAAAAAGAACAAGGGATAGAGACTTTGTTCCAGCATATCATAGCTGAAAACTTCCCTCAATTAAGGAAGGAAAAATATCCCACAAGTTCAAGAAGCACAGAGAACTCCATTAAAGAGAAACCCAAAGAAATCTATTCCAAGGAACATCATAATTAAAATACCAAAGCTAAGTGATTAAGAGAAAATATTAAAAGCTGCTAGAGAAAAAAAGACTATCACCTACCAAGGAACCCCCATAAAGATGACTTCTGACTTCTCAACAGAAACACTTGAAGACAGAAGGGAATGGCAAGAAATATTCAAAGTAATGCAGAACAAGAGCCTACAACCAAGACTACTTTATCCAGCAAGACTATCGTTTAAAATTAAAGGAGAAATAAAAACCTTTCTGGAAAAAAAAACACTCAAAGAATTCACTACAACCAAACCCAGGCTGCAAGAAATGCTAAGGGGCCAGTTGTAAACAGATCAAAAGAGAAAAAGAATATAGCAAAAGAGGAATACAGTTTTCAAGAATAAAATGGCAATAAACAATTACATATCAATAATAACCTTAAATGTAAATGGATTAAATGACCCAAACAAAAGACATAGGGTAGCTGCGTGGATAAGAAAACAGGACCCATACATATGCTGTCTACAAGAGACACACCTTAAAACAAAAAATGCACACAGACTGAAGATAAAAGATTGGAAAAAAATATTTCATGCAAATGGAATGAAAAAAAAGCTGGGATAGCAATACTTATATCAGACAAACTGACTTTAAAACAAAGACTATAGTAAGAGATAAGAAGGTCACTACATAATGATAATGGGAGCAATCCAACAGGAAGATATAACCATTATAAATATCTGTACACCTAATATAGGAGCACCTAAATATATAAAACAGACTTTGATGGATTTAAAGGGCGAGATCAACAGCAATACTATAATAGTAGGGGATTTCAATACCCCATTAACATCATTAGATAGATCCTCAAAAAAAAATTAAAAAAGAAGCAGCAGACTTAAAGGACATACTAGAGCAAGCCGATTTAATAGATATCTTCAGAACCTTTCACCCTAAGGCAGCAGAATATACATTCTTTTTAATTGCTCATGGTACATTCTCTGATAGACTACATGTTGGGGCACAAAAGCAGTCTCAACAAATTTAAGAAGATTGAAATCATATCAACTATTTTCTCTGATCACAATGGCATTAAACTAGAAATCAACCACAACAGAAAAATTGATAAATACTCAAACACTTGGAAACTAATAGCATATTATTAAATAATGAATGGGTTAAAAATGAGATCAAAGAAGAAATTAAAAAATTCCTAGACAGATGACGTCAGAGTAATGGTGGAGTAGGAAGCAATACCGATAAATCTCCCCCAAAACTCAACAAGATCTTCAACCAGAAACAGAAAAACCTATACTTGGAGCCTCCAGATGTTTCGCAATACACCCGAAGGTATGGTCAAGTGAAAAATTGGCTAAATATATAACCAAACCCTGAAAGAAATAGGGAGTAAGAAATGCTCCGCCTTCCTCACTAACCTAAACAGGGCGGCTTTCTCTGGTAACTGTGAATATAGAAACAGAGGCGGGCAAAGGGGGTGAATAGATCCAGGCCGTGGCACAAACGGCCGAACCAGGCTGTGGCACGGAGATCCTAGCCGAGGAAAAACTGATCCTGTGGCAAGCCGGGCAATACAAGCTAACACTTGCGCCAAACCCAAACAAAGAAAGACAAGCGGGGCAACCATTTTACCCGATCTCCTGGTCAATGCGCAGTTAGTGGGTGAGAGATTTCTTCCTAAGCCCCGTAAGTGGGTGTCCGTGTTACCCCACAGAGAGGCAGGGTCAGAGGCCTTTCTGTGGGCCAAAAGCAGAATCTCTGGGCAGCCCCAGCGCCTTGGGAAAGCCGCGCACGGGAGGGAGCAAGAACTAATTCCAACGGTGGAAATTTTCTGTGCTGGTGAGGGTTTCACTCAGAGGGAAACACGGCCAGCCTCATATCCTGGTGTGCGCGCGCAGATAGGAAGTGAGCGATTCCTCCGAGTGCCTCGGCAGTGCGCGCCCGTGTTATCGCACAGAGGGGCAGAGTCAGGGGCCTTTGTGTGGGCAAAAGCGGAATCTCGGGCCGCCCCAGCGCCTTGCAAAAGCCGCGCACGGGGACAGAGTGAGAGCGAATTCCAACGCTGCAACTTTTCCATGTGGTTCGGGGTTTCACTCAGAGCGTGAGACTGCTGGCTGGATATCCTGGTGTGCGCATGCAGATAGTGAATGAGAGTTTCCTCCAAGCGCCCCGGAAGTGGGCACCTGCCTGTGTTACCGGACAGAGTGGCAGAGCCAGAGGTCTTTGAGTGGGCAGAAAGCCCGCCTGATTATGCTAGCAGCTCTGACTGACTGAGCCTTACCCAGAGCACTGTGCTGAGTGGAAATAGAGTGGGGAGTTGCCAGCTCTTTGAGCCTCTTACTATCCAGGCAGAGGCAGCAGCAACCCCATAGCTGGATTATCAAGCTACTAATTGAGGAAGGAAAGACTAGGAGAAAGGCTTCAGGAACACGGACTCTCTCACTGGCAGAGCCTATAAATGCTAATGAGCCTCGACTGCCAACGAGACTAAAACACAATACATGACATTGCCATAGAGACTTATCAACTGCAAACCTCTACCTGAGCGTGCCAAAGGGGCAGAACCCGGGGTACAGAGTCACCGACCAGGAAGAGGGAGAGAAAAGAAAAAGCAAGAAGATAACCTCTCAAAATCAAGAATAATCTGCAGACCTTATAACCTATCCCATTTTATTATATTTGTTCGTTTGTTTCTCTTATCTTCATTCTTGATACTTTTTTTCCTCCTCCAATTTGGCCGATTAACTCTCTGCTGGTCTTACTCTCTCCTCTCCTTGAACTACACTACCCAAAAGTGTTACATCTCCCATTATCTTTTTTCTCCTCTTCCTTTCTCTCTATGAGGATTGCACTCCAAAACCCTTAACTCTCTCTCTCTCTCCTTTCTTTTTTCTTCTTTTAGTGGTTCCCTCTTTTTTTCTCTCTCTCTCTTTCTTTTCTCCCTTTATATTAGTTTCTTCCTTTCTCCTTTACATCTCCTCTTATTCAAACCTCAATAACAAACAAATTCTCTTATCTGGGACTCAAACTTATGTTTGTGGCATTTTGGGGGGTTTTACTTCACCTTTTTAACTCAATAGCAGTGCTCCCATCCCTGGCTCTCCATTTTATCTAGTTCTTGTTCCACTAAATACAATAGTATTTTTTTAATTTGTCCCCCCATTTTTCTGTTTTCCTCTTATTCCTCTCATCATAACTCTTAGACAACCAACACCTAAAAGCAAATCATTTTATTCTTGACCCAAATTTTTTCCTTATTTGCTTTTTGTGGGTCCATACGCTCTTTTTTTATCTTTTTTTTTCTTTTGCCCCTTTATTACTTATTACTTTTCCCCAATTCAGGCCCTCCATCACAGGCATTGTTTGTTATAATTCACAGTTCACCACAAGATTTTCTCAAGAAAGAGGGGAGAGGAGAGGAGAGGAAAAAAGGAGGGGGGGAATAATTTCCGTTTTTTAAAATTTTTATTTTATTTTATTTTTCTTTATTTCCTTATTAATTTTTTTTAAAAAAACAACTTTTTGAGTTTTTATTTTTTTATTATTTTTTTTATTTTTTAAACTTTTTATTCTTTATTAAATCTCATTAATACTATCAACAAAACCACCCTCAGATGCCATTAAGGAAGAGAAAATCGAATATCATGGATACAAAAGAAAGAGAGGTAACACAGCTAGATGAGGAAAAATTTATGGAGAAAAAATTTAATATATTGGAAACCTTGGAGCTAAATGACAGAGAATTCAAGATAGAAATCTTAAAAATCCTCCGAGATATACAAGAAAACACAGAAAGGCAATTTAGGGAGCTCAGAAAACAACTCAATGAACACAAAGAATATATGTCCAAGGAAATTGAAACTATAAAAACAAATCAAACAGAGATGAAAAACTCAATTCACGAGCTGAAAAACGAAGTAACAAGCTTAGCTAATAGAACAGGTCAGATAGAAGAGAGGATTAGTGAAATAGAAGACAAGCAACTTGAGGCACAACAGAGAGAAGAAAAAAGAGACTCAAAAATTTAAAAAAATGAGATAGCCCTACAAGAATTATCTGACTCCATCAAAAAGAATAACATAAGAATAATAGGTATATCAGAGGGAGAAGAGAGAGAAAATGGAATGGAGAACATACTCAAACAAATAATAGATGAGAACTTCCCAAGCCTGTGGAAAGAACTAAAGCCTCAAGTTCAAGAAGCAAACAGAACTCCGAGTTTTCTTAACCCCAACAAACCTACTCCAAGGCATATCATAATGAAATTGACACAAACCAACAGCAAAGAAAAAATTCTCAAGGCAGCCAGGGAAAAGAAGAATACAACATATAAAGGAAGGCCCATTAGATTATCATCAGATTTCTCAGCAGAAACTCTACAAGCTAGAAGAGAGTGGACCCCAATATTTAAAGTCCTGAAAGAGAGGAACTTTCAGCCACAAATATTATACCCATCAAAGCTATCCTTCAAATATGAAGGAGAAATAAAAACATTCACAGATACAGAAAAGATGTGGGAATTTATCATCAGAAAACCCCCACTCCAGTAATTACTAAAGGGGGTTCTCCAATCAGATACAAAGAACAAAAAAAAAATAGGGCCACAAGTAAAAGCTCCAAGAAGAACACAATAAAACCAAATTTAAACTGTGACAACAACAAAAAGAAAGAGGGGGAGAAGATGGAGATTAACAGTAGCAAAGGACGGTGGAGTGCAAAAGTACTCACAAAATAGTTCGCTACAATGAACAGTGTAGGGACCCTTTTCATTACACAAAGGTAACCACCATTGAAAAAACCACCACAGAAGCACATGAGATAAAAAAGATAGCAGCAGAGGAAAGATGTATGGAATACAACCAAATAAAAACAAAAGATAGAAAAACGAAAGAGAAGGAACAAACAAGACACAAAACTAACAGAAAGCAAGATATAAAATGGCAATAGGGAACTCACAAGTATCAATAATTACACTAAATGTAAACGGATTAAACTCACCAATAAAAAGGCACAGAGTAGCAGAATGGATTAAAAAAGAAAATCCAACTATATGCTGCCTACAGGAAACTCATCTAAGTAACAAGGATAAAAACAAATTCAAAGTGAAAGGCTGGAAAACAATACTCCAAGCAAATAACATCCAAAAAAAAGCAGGTGTCGCAATACTCATATCGGATAATGCTGACTACAAGACAGGAAAAGTACTCAGAGATAAAAATGGCCATTTCATAATGGCTAAGGGGACACTGAATCAAGAAGACATAACAATTCTTAATATATATGCACCAAACCAAGGAGCACCAAAATATATAAGACAGCTACTTATTGATCTTAAAACAAAAACTGACAAAAATACAATCATACTTGGAGACCTCAATACACCGCTGACGGCTCTAGATTGGTCATCCAAACAGAGAATCAACAAAGACATATTGGCCTTAAACAAAACACTAGAGCACCTGGATATGAGAGACATCTACAGGACATTTCATCCCAAAGTGACTGAGATTTTCTCCAGTGTACATGGATCATTCTCAAGAATTGACCATATGTTGGGCCACAAAAACAATATCAGCAAATTCAGAAAAATCGAAGTTGTACCAAGCATATTTTCTGATCATAAAGCCTTGAAACTAGAATTCAACTGCAAAAAAGAGGAAAAAAATCCGACAAAAATGTGGAAACTAAACAACATACTTTTAAAAAATGAATGAGTCAAAGAAGAAATAAGTGCAGAGATCAAAAGATATATACAGACTAATGAAAATGACAATACGACATATCAGAATCTATGGGATGCAGCAAAAGCAGTGATAAGAGGGAAGTTCATATCGCTTCAGGCATATATGAACAAACAAGAGAGAGCCCAAGTGAACCACTTAACTTCCCACCTTAAGGAACTAGAAAAATAAGAACAAAGACAACCCAAAACCAGCCGAAGAAAGGAGATAATAAAAATCAGAGCAGAAATAAATGAATTAGAGAACAGAAAAACTACAGAAAAAATTAATAGAACAAGGAGCTGGTTCTTTGAAAAGATCAACAAAATTGACAAACCCTTGGCAAGACTTACCAAGGAAAAAAGAGAAAGAACTCATATAAACAAAATCCAAAATGAAAGAGGAGAAATCACCACGGACACCGTAGATATACAAAGAATTATTGTAGAATACTATGAAAAACTTTATGCCACTAAATTCAACAACCTAGAAGAAATGGATAAATTCCTAGTACAATACAACCTTCCTAGACTGAGTCAAGAAGAAGCAGAAAGCCTAAACAGACCTATCAGTAGAGAAGAAATAGAAAAAACCATTAAAAACCTCCCCAAAAATAAAAGTCCAGTCCCTGACGGCTATACCAGCGAATTTTATCAAACATTCAAAGAAGACTTGGTTCCTATTCTACTCAAAGTCTTCCAAAAAATTGAAGAAGAAGCAATACTTCCAAACACATTTTATGAGGCCAACATAACCCTCATACCAAAACCAGGCAAGGATGGCACAAAAAAAGAAAACTACAGACCAATATCTCTAATGAATACAGATGCTAAAATACTAAACAAAATACTAGCAAATCGAATACAACAACATATTAAAAAAATAATACATCATGATCAAGTGGGATTCATCCCAGAATCTCAAGGATGGTTCAACATATGCAAAACGGTTAACGTAATACACCATATCAACAAAACAAAGAACAAAAACCACATGATCTTATCAATAGACTCAGAAAAGGCATTTGATAAAATACAACACAATTTTATGTTTAAGACTCTCAACAAAATGGGTATAGAAGGAAAATATCTCAACATGATAAAGGCCATATATGATAAACCATCAGCTAACATCATATTAAATGGCACTAAACTGAAGGCTTTCCCCCTTAAATCAGGAACAAGACAGGGTTGTCCACTCTCTCCACTCTTATTTAATGTGGTACTAGAGGTTCTCGCCACAGCAATCAGACAAGACAAAGAAATAAAAGGCATCCATATCAGAAAAGAAGAAGTAAAGGTATCACTTTTTGCAAATGATATGATCCTATACATCGAAAACCCCAAAGAATCCACAAAAAGACTACTAGAAACAATAAGCCAATACAGTAAGGTCGCAGGATACAAAATTAACATTCAGAAGTCAATAGCCTTTCTATATGCCAACAATGAAACAACTGAGAAGGAACTCAAAAGAATAATCCCCTTCACGATTGCAACAAAAAAAATAAAATACTTAGGAATAAACATAACAAAGAATGTAAAGGACTTATATAATGAAAACTAAAAACTATTTTCAAGGGAAATTGAAAAAGATATAATGAGATGGAAGAATATACCTTGTTCTTGGCTAGGAAGAATAAATATAATCAAGATGGCTATATTACCCAAAGCAATATACAAATTTAATGCAATTCCCATCAAACTTCCAATGACGTTTTTTAAAGAAATAGAGCAAAAAATCATCAGATTTATATGGAACTATAAAAAACCCCGAATAGCCAAAGCAATCCTAAAGAAAAAGAATGAAGCTGGGGGCATTACAATACCTGACTTCAAACTATATTATAGGGCCACGACAATCAAAACAGCATGGTATTGGCAGAAAAAATAGACACTCAGACCAATGGAACAGAATAGAAAGTCCAGAAATAAAACCACATATATATAGTCAAGTAATTTTTGATAAAGGGGCCAACAACACACAATGGAGAAAAGAAAGCCTCTTCAATAAATGGTGCTGGGAAAACTGGAAAGCCACATGCAAAAGAATGAAACTGGACTACAGTTTGTCCCCCTGTACAAAAATTAACTCAAAATGGATCAAAGATCTAAACATAAGACCTGAAACAATTAAGTACATAGAAGAAGACATAGGTACTCAACTCATGGACCTGGGTTTTAAAGAGCATTTTATGAATTTGACTCCACAGGCAAGAGAAGTGAAGGCAAAAATTAATGAATGGGACTACATCAGACTAAGAAGTTTTTGCTCAGCAAGAGAAACTGATAACAAAATAAACAGAAAGCCAACTAAATGGGAAATAATTTTTTCAAACAACAGCTCAGATAAGGGCCTAATATCCAAAATATACAAAGAACTCATAAAACTCAACAACAAACAAACAAACAATCCCATAAAAAATGGGAAGAGGATATGAACAGACACTTCTTCCAGGAAGAAATACAAATGGCCAACAGATATATGAAAAGATGCTCATCTTCTTTAGCTATTAGAGAAATGCAAATCAAAACGGCAATGAGATACCACCTCACACCTGTTCGATTAGCTATTATTAGCAAGACAGGTAATAGCAAATGTTGGAGAGGCTGTGGAGAAAAAGAAACCCTCATACACTGTTGGTGGGAATGTAAAGTAGTACAACCATTATGGAAGAAAGTATGGTGGTTCCTCAAAAAACTGCAAATAGAACTACCTTATGACCCAGCAATCCCTCTACTGGGTATATATCCCCAAAACTCAGAAACATTGATACGTAAAGACACATGCAGCCCCATGTTTATTGCAGCATTGTTCACAGTGGCCAGGACATGGAAACAACCAAAAAACCCGTCAATAGATGACTGGATAAAGAAGATGTGGCACATATACACTATGGAATACTACTCAGCCATAAGAAATGATGACATCAGAACATTTACAGCAAAATGGTGGGATCTTGATAACATGATACAAAGCGAAATAAGTAAATCAGAAAAAACCAGGAACTGCATTATTCCATACGTAGGTGGGACATAAAAGTGAAACTAAGAGACATTGATAAGAGTGTGGTGGTTACGGGGGGTAGGGGGGAATGGGAGAGGGAGAGGGGGAGGGGGAGGGGCACAAAGAAAACAAGATAGAAGGTGACAGAGGACAATCTGACTTTGGGTGATGGGTATGCAACATAATTGAACGACAAGATATCCTGAACTTTTTATCTTTGAATATATGTATTCTGATTTATTGATGTCACCCCATTAAAAAATAAAATTATTTAAAAAAAAATTCCTAGAAATGAACGATAACAAGTATACATCAACTCAAAATTTATGGGACACAGCAAAAGCAGTCCTGAGAAAGAAGTTCAAAGCATTACAATCATACCTCAAGAAGCTAAAGAAAGCTCAAATAAACAACTTGATCCTGCATCTAAAAGAACTAGAAAAAGAACAGCAAGTAAAGCCCAGAGCTAGTAGAAGGAAGGAAATAATAAAGATCATAGCAGAAATAAATTACATAGAGGCTAAAGAAACAATGCAGAGGATCAATGAAACCAGAAGCTAGTTCTTTGAAAAGATAAATAAGATTGATGAACCTTTAACGAGACTCACCAAGAATAAAAGAAAGAGGACTCAAATAAAATTAGAAATAAGAGTGGAGAAATAACAACTGACACAACAGAAATACAAAATATTGTAAGAAAATACTATGAAGAACTGT
Organism: Saccopteryx bilineata; assembly: GCF_036850765.1. Classification (NCBI taxonomy): domain Eukaryota; kingdom Metazoa; phylum Chordata; class Mammalia; order Chiroptera; family Emballonuridae; genus Saccopteryx; species Saccopteryx bilineata. The sequence continues at coordinate 118,280,183 of NC_089490.1, forward strand.
GCACCAACAAACTAGACAACCTAGATGAAATGGACAAATTTTTTGAAACATATAACCTTCCAAAAATTAATCTGGAAGAATCAGAAAACCTAAACAGACAGATTACAACAAATGAGATTGAAACAGTTATCAAAAAACTCCCAAAAAAGAAAAGTCCTGGGCCTGATGGCTTCACAAGTGAATTCTACCAAATATTCAAAGAAAAACTAACTCCTATTCTTCTCAAGCTATTTCAAAAAATTCAAGAGGAAGGAAGACTTCCAATCTCCTTTTATGAGGCGAGTATAATTCTGATTCCAAAACCAGGCAAAGACAACACAAAGAAAGAAAATTATAGGCCAATATCCCTGATGAATTTAGATGCTAAAATCCTCAACAAAATATTAGCAAACCGGATCCAGCAATATATGAAAAAAATCATACACCATGATCAAGTGGGATTTATTCTTGGCAGGCAAGGCTGGTACAATATTTGCAAATCAATCAATGTGATTCATCACAGAAACAAAAGGAAGGAGAAAAACCACATGATAATTTCAATAGATGCAGAAAAAGCATTTGATAAAATTCAGCACCCATTCATGATCAAAACTCTCAGCAAAGTGGGAATACAATGGAACATACCTCAACATGATAAAGGCCATCTATGACAAACCCACAGCCAAGATCATACTCAATGGGCAAAAATTAAAAGCAATACCCTTAAGATCAGGAACAAGGCAGGGATGCTCCCATTCACCACTCTTATTCAACATAGTTCTGGAAGTCCTAGCCACAGCAATCAAACAAGAAAAAGAAATAAAAGACATCCAAATTGGAAAAGAAGAAGGAAAACTATCATTATTTGCAGATGATATGATATTGTATATAGAAAACCCGAAAGTCTAAGTCAAAAAACTACTGAACCTGATAAATGAATTCAGCAAGGTGGCAGGATATAAAATTAATGCTCAGAAATCAGAGGCATTTTTATACACTAACAATGAACTGTCAAAAAGAGAAATTAAGGAAGCAATCCCCTTCACCATTGCAACCAAAAAAATAAAGTTTCTAAGAATAAATTTAACCAGGGAGATTAAAGACTTGTACTCTGAAAATTATAAAACATTGATAAAATAAATCAGGGAAGATACAAACAAGTGGAAGCATATACTGTGTTCATGGTCAGGAAGAATAAACATCACTAAAATGTCTATATTACCCAAAGCAATTTATAAATTCAATGCAATATTGATTAAAATACCAATGACTGCCTGACCTGTGGTGGCTCAGTGGATAAATCATCAACCTGGAAACACTGAGGTTGCCGGTTCAAATCCCTGGCTTGCCTGGTCAAGGCACATATGGAAGTTGATGCTTCCTGCTCCTCCCCCTTCTCTCTCTCTCTCTCTCTCTCTCTCTCTCTATCTCTCTCTCTCTATCTCCCCCCTTCCTCTCTAAAATGAATAAATAAATTTAAAAAAATTGTCGATAGCTTTAAAAAAATAATAAAATACCAATGACTTACTTCAAAGATATAGAACACATATTCCAAAAATTTATCTGGAACCAAAAGAGAACACGAATAGCCTCAGCAATCTTGAAAAGGAAGAATAAAGAAGGAGGTATCACACTTCCCAATATCAAGTAATACTACAAGGCTATTGTACTCAAAACAGCCTGGTACTGGCATAAGAACAGGCATTTAGATCAATGAAACAGAACCGAAAACTCAGAAATAAACCCACAGCTCTATGGACAACTGATATTTGACAAAGGAGGTAAGAGCATACATCGGAGTAAAGACAGCCTCTTCAACAAATGGTGTTGGGAAAATTGGACAGCTACCTGAAAAAAAATGAAACTAGACCACCAGCTTACACCATTCACACAAATAAACTCAAAATGGATAAAAGACTTAAATGTAAGCCATAAAATCAAAAGAATCTTAGATGAAAACATAAGCAGTACACTCTCTGACATCTTGCACAGCAATATATAATATTTGCTGATTTATCTCCACAGACAAGTGAAATAAAAGACAGGATAAACAAATGAGACTATATCAAACCAAAAAACTTGTGCACAGCTAAAGACAATAAAAACAGAATAAAAAGACAAACTACACAATGGGAGAATATATTTGACAATACGTCTGATAAGGGGTTAATAACCAAAATTTATAAAGAACTTGTAAAACTCAATACCAGGAAGACCAACAATCCAATCAAAAATGGGTGAAAGAAATGAATAGACACTTCTCCAAAGAGGACATACAGATGGCCCATAGGCATATGAAAAAATGCTCAACATCACTAATCATTAGAGAAATGCAAATTAAGACCACAATGAGATATCACCTCACAACAGTCAGAATGGCCCTCATCAACAAAACAACATAGAATAATTGCTGGTGAGGATGTGAAGAAAAGGGAACCCTCCTGCATTGTTGGTGGGAATGCAGACTGGTGCAGCCACTGTGGAAAACAGTATGAAGATTCCTCAAGGAATTAAAAATCGAACTGCCTATTGACCCAGCTATCCCACTTTTAGGAATATACCCCAAGAACATCATAGCACTGTTTGAAAAGAAGAAATGCACCCTCATGTTTATGGCAGCATTGTTTACAATCGCGAAGATATGGAAACTGTCCAACTCTCTGTCAGGAGACGAGGGGATTAAAAAGCTTTGGTTCATATATACTATGGAATACTACTGAGCTATAAGAAATGATGACATCGGATCAATTACAACAACATGGATGGTCCTTGATAACATTATACTGAGCAAAATAAGTAAATCAGAAAAAATTAAGAACTATATGATTCCATACATAGGTGGGACATAAAAATGGGACTCAGAGACATGGATAAGAGTGTGGGGGTTATGGGGTGGGGGGAAGGAGAGGGAGTGTGTTGGGGAGGGGAAGGGAACAAAGAAAACCAGTTAGAAGGTGACAAAAGACAATAGACCTTTGAGTGATGGGAATGCAGCATAATCAAATGTCAAAATAACCTAGAGATGTTTTCTCTGAACATATGTACCCTGATTTATCAATGTCACTCCATTAAAATTAATTTTAAAAAAAGTACCTGTAATGACATTTATATAAGACTTGATGATCTATAGATAAGTTCTAAAGACTTGAAACTTCAACTGGTGAAACAGTTAAGTTTGTTATGTTTGTTTGTTTGTTTTTAAGCCAAGTTCTAACTATGAAGCAGGAGAAAAGAAAGAAGAGAAACTCTAAAGTTGCCTTTTCTTACACCTTATCTAATATATCTTCTGTAGGTTTTCAAGAGAGTTTAACACATTTCAGTTTTCACAGACTCACAATTTGTACATTTATTTTCCCTTATATTGTTCTATATGAAGTTTGCTAACTTTGTGGCTCTTAAATATTATTATCTTTATTTAACTGGTAGTAATATTTCTGAAATAATTTTTGCATAGTATTATTCTATTTTCCATGCTTTTTATGTTATTTTATTTGATCCTATCAACAGTCCCAGGGGTTTGCATGGTTTAGTCATCAATTTAGTTTTGTAAATGAAACAATGGAGTCTCTTGAAGGCTTAATGAATTTCTTAATATCACAGGCAGAACTAATAAGTTAATTCAAGCAGAACAACACTGATTTCTTGCATAATGGGTGCTCTTCCCTGGACTCTAGCTAACTCAGACAAGAAAAATATCCTGCATATTTAACTCCTAATGTTCTTATGATCTCAGATAAATATAGATGATTTTTAACCTTAGCAGCTTCAAACTAGTTGAAACACAGAAAATGTCTAAATGTTTATAGTTATGTTTCTTAAATAGAGTTCATGCCATCAAAATGTAAGGATTAACATGATATATCATTTTTAGTATCTATTTTCTTTTAACCTTATTAACCTTTTGTTATAATATGAAATTAAATTGTGTTCACATGTGTGTACATGCACATTACATACATTACACACCCATTGCTCTCTTTTCCATGTCAATCTTGAATTTTTAAAAATAAAATTGCATAGAGAAGAACTTTTTTTAAATTGTGTACCCAGAACACATCAAAAATATCATTCATTGAATTCATTTTGGAATGGTAATTTTTTGGTTGAAAAATACGGGTTTGAATATTTACTGGCTAGTATGTAGGGAAAGAAAAAACTTTCCTCTACCCACAAGGTTTTTTTGGCTGTTTGAATAACCTAATAAACATGAGATAGAGTGACAAGAGAAAATAACCACATTTAATTGCATGCATGAGAGGTTCAGAGACCCCATATAAATGAGGGGTTCAGAGACAGAAAGGAAAACTGAGTTATATGTGGCTTTGGGAGCTAAGGATTCTTAGGTTTCATTTCTTTAACCCTGCCAGTAAGTCTCCTTTCAGGGCTCACAGCAGATGAACAACCACAAAGGAATGTCTGACGTTACAAACCGAAAAGTCCTGGCAAACTTCCATAAAAGACAATCCTTGGCCCAGCAGCCAATGGGCTAAATGCCCCATGACCCTTCTTACCCCTTTCCCCAAACACTTAAAAAGCATGTCCTAGGCTGTGCCTGGCGTGCAACTCTCCCTTATGAGTCAGCCCGGCAGGGTTCCTTTCTTCTTTTCAATAAAGCCTGTTACATTGGTCTTTTTGAACTCCAATTAATTCTAACATTTGGTTCAGAAACCCGGGACAGGGTACCGGATGCCTGGACGATCCCCTTCACCAGCCAAACTTACTACCAGGGAAACAGTGGACAGTGGCATCCCAGGCTTACTCCTTGATTCTGTTTGGCTGTGTGAACGTAGGTTGATTGGCCAGCTACCCAAACGTGTCTTGAACCCCCCTGCCGGACCAGAAGGTGAGGAATTTCTGCTCTTTCCCAATCTCTGGTAGACTCTACTCCTTCCCTCACCCTCACTCTGTTCTATGAGGTTTACAGTTTGGGAGATTTCTACTCCAAGCAGCTTCCTTCTACTGATTTGGTCAAAAGTCTAGGTGACTAGCCAGGTTGCTTTCTATTACTCTGAAATTGAGGTCTCCAGTGACGATCGGTTTCCTCACGTCTCACACACTCTACTCTACTCAGAATAATTGAAAGAGTTTGAAAACGCTCTTCTCTTTCTTTATTCTCAGCTTAACATGGGCCCTTTCCAATATCAATCTTCAGAGACTACTCCTTCGGGATGTCTCTTAAAAAAAAAACTCAATAATTTCTGCCACCGGACTGGGAAGGTCTCAGAAATTTCTTACGTGCAGGCTTTCTTCTACCCTTGCTCTCTCTTGCCTTTCACTTTGTGTTTTTTGCTCTACCTATCAGATTCTCCCCACAGGTTGCCACTCTGCCTTTCTTCTCCTCACCCCAATCCCCTCCTCATAGGCTCTGCCTCTCTCCTCTTCAACCCCCTCCCCCACCTCCTTACAGACTGCAGCTCTACCTTTTTCTTCTTCGATCCATTCTCCCACCTCACTGGCTTTGACTGTATCATTCTTGACTCATCCCCCCTCCCTACTGGTTTAGCTGTCCCTTTTTCTTCTTTGACCTATCCTTCCCCCTCCTCAGAGACTGTGACTGTGTCTTCCACTCCCCCTTGTCCCCTCCATTCTCTTCACAGGCTCTAATCTTTTTAACTCCTCTAACCACATGGCGCCACCACAAGCACTTCAACCTCCTCCTTCTCCTCTTGCAGATTCTGACCTTCCTTCTTTCCAGCCAGCTGTTCACGCTGTCCATCCACTTTCTTTCTCCCCTTTATGCTGACAACTTCTTACCATCTCAAAAAACTTAAAAGGGCAGAGTTGTCTCTTAAGCTGTGTGACTAAGTAATCTGTTTTGTCTTTTTGTCTGTGTCTGTTTCTAAGGCCTTAAACCAAAAATTAAGCCACCTCTTAATTCAAAGCTTACTCATCCCCATGGACTCTCCCTGCAATACCCCCATTTTTCCTATTTAAAAACCTTCATGGGTTTATTGCCTCATACAAGACTTATGCCTAATCAATGAGGTGATAGTTTCCCTCCATCCAGTAGTCCCTAATCTTTACAGGATACTTTCACACATTCCCTCAAACACCACTCACTTCATGATCCTAGACCTCAAGAATGCCTTCTTTACCATTCCTTTACATCCTGACTCTTACTTTCTGTTTTCCTTTACTTGGAATTACCCAGACACTAATGCACCCCAGCAACTTACGTGGATTGTCTTACTCCAGGGATTCAGAGACAGCCCACATGTCTTTGGGCAGGCACTAGCTCAGAATTTAGCAGCATGCAATCTCAAAACTAGTACTCTCTTACAATATGTAAATAACCTACTCATCTGCAGCCCCTCCCCGCCTTTTTCAAGGAGACAAACCACCACCCTTCTTAACTTCCTCACCATGAAGGGATATCATGTCTTCTCTGCTAAGGCTCAACTTCACGCTTAATGCATAGTCTATCTGGGTATTGCCTTAACCACCACCACCTGAGGTCTTACTCTAGATTGAACTCAGACCCTCTGCAGTCTCCAACCACCTACCACTACAGATCAAATCCTTTATTTCCTCAGTCTAATAGGCTTCTTTGGACACTAGATTCCCAATTTTGCTCTCTTAGTCAAGCCCCTCAGTGAGGTCTTCTGAGAATGGCTTCTAAGGTCTATAATGGCCAAGGGAATAACAGAAAAGACAAATAAGGCCCAAAAGAGGTCAGGAAATACCAGTTTTTGGCATACGCTCTTAAAGGCTCCAGTGCCCTAAAGGGCTTCATAGAATTCCATCAGGGCCCTGCTTCAAGAGTGGAAAAAAGGGTCATTGAACTGAATGAAGCCTGCAAGGCTTCTCGACCCCACCAAGGGGACACATCTTTGCTGTGGAAAGAGGGACATGAGAAGGTAAGCTGCCCCCTTGCTCCATGGAGTGAGGGTTCAGTCTCTTCTAGTCCTGCTCCAGCTACCTGTGATCTGACCTTGCCCAGCATGTTGGGAATTGCCACTGAAGATCCAAGGACATTGTTCACGAGGCTAAAATATGTCTTCCAAGTAGCAGATAAACTGATCTCATTTCTTGTAAACACAAGGACCATCTATTATGCCTTGCCTAAATATTTGAGTTTTATTTATCCCTCAAAGATCTCTCCTGTGGGTATTGACAGTCTGATTTTGTTGCTTTCTCCTTTATTCTTCTTGTCTCAATGCCCCATGCCTATTTTAGGCTGAGACCTGCTGCTAATTCCAGCTAGAAGCAGTGGTCACTAGGACTTAAATTCTAGCTGCAAAGCGTAGAAATGTAACCACCCTTTCTCTAAGTACTTGCAGGATTTACAGGTTTCTCAACACACTGTTCAAAGACTGTCCAAGAGGCACTTCCAGCAGTACATCACCCAAGGACTGATTTTCACATGGACCAGGTCCACACACACCATAATTCTGACAACTCCCACTGGTGCTAAAGTAGAAAAATGGCATGCCTTACTACAACCACAAACCGGAAGCTGGTTGGTCAATGTATAGCAAAAATATGAAGAAACTAAGAACTGCTCATTCAGACTTTGGAAAAAGGGAAACTAGGGTGAAACAAGCCAACTTAATTGTCACTAAAGGGTAAAAAATTTTAAATCAAGAGTTCTGACTAGAAAGGAATTATATGGTTTTGATAATAGAAGGTATAAGGTATAGAAATACTTTTGAAAGAAAAAGAAAAAAGTAAATTTTTATGAAAGCCAGTTATTTCTGGATAAGAAAGTTTATGAAATCTGAGGGTTTATGTAAGTTGTAGAAGGTTTGTGCAGGTTGTAGGAGGTTTATACAGAGAAAAAAATTTGAACAGTCAGAAAACTGGTTTTTGAAGAATGTTCAATTAGTCACCCTAGCAAACAATCCTCTACTCTCCCCACTTATTGGGGCAGCTCTTTTCTCCACCCTGACCATCTGGAACTCAGAAACAGAAATAGAAACAAAACAGACCCCTTGTTCTTCTATTCTCTATTCACCTCTCAGCCTATATCACCCAATCAAAGGCTTTCTACTCATGTGGGACCAACACCTATAAATATTTTCTTACTAATTGGACAGAAACCTGTACCCTAATCTATCTTACCCCAAATATCAACCTAATCTCACCCCATGAGCTTCTACCAGTTCCTAGTACACTACCCGTCAATCTAAGGACCAAACAAGCTATACATGTAATTCCTCTTGTTGTTGCTTTAATAATTTCTATAAAAATAGGTCTAGGGTCAGGGGGATTGGCCACTACCCTGTCTTATTCTCACTCTCTCTCTTTCTGAAGCCCAGCGAATTTGTAAAAAACCAAGTCATGGAATTAGTGTTTTTTCACAAACTGGATGTCTTGACTATTGCTTTTCATTGGTTCACTCACTCTCTTATTTATTTTTCTAACTCTTGGACCCTACCTCTTACGTTTGTTCACTAGTTTCTTACAGAACTGCATGCAGACATTTGCCAATCAGAAAATTGGAAAAATCTACCTAACCCTACACACCAACCCTGAAACCTGCCCTCATGAAACAGAAAAATCTGGAACCTTATAAATACACCCCTGCCCAACAAGAAGCCATCACTGCAGCTCTCTACCCCTCACTGAGAGTAATCCTTAAAGAGGCCATAACCCCTCACCACCCCTACTCATCAGGAAGAAATTACAGAAAATAATGACCTTCCTCCCTTTTCCCTTGAGGCCTCTCTAGGAACCACTTTCTTTCCTTTTTTAAATATATCAAATAGTCAGGAATCTTAGGTTTCATTTCTTTAACCCTTCCAGTAAGTCTCCTTTCAGGGCTTGCAGCAGATGACCAACCGCAAAGGAATGTCTGATGTCACAAGCCGAAAAGTCCTGGCAAACTTCCATAAAAGACAATTCTTGGTCCAGCAGCCAGTGGGCTAATGCCTCACAACCCTTTCTACCCCCCTCTCCAAAATCCTTAAAAAGTCTGGTCCCAGGCTGTGCCTGGCATGACTCTCACATGCGAGTCAGCCTGGCAGGGTTCCTTTCTTCTTTTCAATAAAGCCTGGTACTCTGGTCTTTTCGGACTCAGATGGATTCTAACAAGGATAAGATAATGCACTTTGTGGCTTTTGAAGGTAATTGTAAGAAGAGCACATATTCAGTATTTGTTAGTGTGCTTACCATATAAATAGGTTAAAAAGTTATTTCTGGTTTTAACCCTTTTCATGGGCCAGGCTCTAAATTTAAATGATTCTAGTTAAGGATGGAGGCAGAAGTTTCTCTTGAGCCACAGAGTCTCAGTTGCCTCAGCTCACAATAATCTGCATACCACTGGGGCACATCTTTAAGAGGCTCTTTCAGAACCCCTAAAATAATTTGTGACAAAATAGGAATTATCTGTGTAGCAAACTTTTAGGCTCAAGGGTGAGAAAGTGATGGTCTGCTTTTTAGAGATTAAAAATTCAACATTAAACTACTATTTTTCTTCATTAAATAAATGAAACTGTGACAAAGTTATATTATTTCATTGTTCCCTCTGAATGAGTAACTCTAATACAAAAAGAAAAAAGTAACATGTTTATTACACATGACAAAATCACTGAAATGAAAATTAAGTTTGAGAGTCAAAGAAATTTGTTCATAGGAATGAAGCACTTTGGCTTATATATGATAAAATTGTACTCTCACTAGTAAAATAAGAACATTCTCATGTAAATTTTTTCATGGGAAAAGTCTTTTGAGAAATATTTTTCTGATACTAGTAAAGAGACTGGGCCCTGGCTGGTTGGCTCAGTGGTAGAGCGTTGGCCTGGCATGCAGAAGTCCCGGGTTTGATTCCCAGCCAGGGCACACAGGAGAAGTGCCCATCTGCTTCTCCACCCCTCCCCCTCTTCTTCCTCTCTGTCTCTCTCTTCCCCTCCCGCAGCGAGGCTCCATTGGAGCAGAGATGGCCCGGGCGCTGGGGATGGCTCCTTGGCCTCTGCCCCAGGCGCTAGAGTGACTCTGGTCACAACAGAGTGACGCCCCGGAGGGGCAGAGCATTGCCCCCTGGTGGGCAGAGCATCACCCCCTGGTGGGCGTGCCGGGTGGATCCCGGTCGGGTGCATGTGGGAGTCTGTCTGACTGTCTTTCCCCATTTCCAGCTTCAGAAAAAAAATTAAATAAATAAATAAATAAATAAATAAATAAATAAATAAATAAATAAATAAAAGAGACTGACCAGTAAAAGAGGTAGCTCATCAAACTAAAAATTGTTCCAAAGAATTTCAGCAATAGAAATATATTCTTGGTATTTTCATCAGAAGTTGCACTCAATGGCCATTCTATAGCATTTCTTCTCCTCAGTGGTTATTCTGAATGGTTCACAAAGCAGTGAAAAACTTTTGCCTTTTTTTTAGTCATATATTAATAGAAATGTGAGTTTAAAAAATTATAATATTTCATCTGAGAAAATAGAAATCTGCCCTAGATGCTAAACTTGATGTGGAAGATCAGAGCTCCAGGATTCAACTCAATTTTCTGAGACTGATAAACTCAAGTATCACACACATAGCGAAGAAAACCTGTTAGTAGCAGTTGTTTCTAATGATAAGCAAGTTAAGATACTTATATCATATAAAAAGGTGCATATTTTATAAATCAGATAAACGTAAGTTGGAATTTTGGTTGCTACTTTCTGGATGATGTCACCTTTGGTGTATATTTCATCTCTTGGTCTTTCTTATCTATTGTTAAAATAATTGTACTATTTTCCTCTAAGGATGAAAAGATTAATAGAAGGAATTGTGTGCAGTGCCTGCCAAAGGATATATACTCCCTCTGGGCAGAAATCTAATTTCTCTCCTTCACATCTATGTCCCAGCACAGAGAACAGTGCCTAGCAGGGAGTTAGAAACATTTATCAAGGCTGCCTGGAGGTTTCCCCAAGGAAATTTAAGAACTGAATCTTTCCAACTACTGCTATGGACTTGTAATATAGGATATTCCAAAGCATAATCCTGCTGATGCCGCAATTATACAAAATAAACCAGAGTTGCCACTTGGATAAAACAGATCTTCATAGAAGCCTAAAACCTACTGCTCTCAGGCCACTGGTACCAAATTGAGTCATATATGATAGCATTGTTTGATTTGACCTATTATTCTGCCACTGTAGAGATGGGAGATGGATTTAGGTGGAAATCTGTCCTAAAACTATATGGGATTATCATAAATGTCTATCCTCCATCGCCAGTCTACTTACTATTTAGCTGTGCAGCAGTGTATGAATAAAGCATGAACATAGTTGAGATTTTGCGAGGGTGAATATATCAGAACTTAAGACTTATGGTACATAAGCCTGTCTTCATAAGAAGCGAGTACATGTTGTCACACAAGAACTTTCCACCTTAACACATAAAATATGTTCAGTAACTATTTGTTGAATGAATGAATGATTGAATGAATGGTAGGGTTGCTATAAGTCATGAATAATAGTGTACCTCTCTTATTATTGTCTTCATATCTTCATCTATAAGAAAGAAATGTTGTATACTGTACTATATATCCATGAATACAAAGAACATATTTAGAAATAATGAACACTGAGGAAATGAATAATCAGAGTCATTTTAATTTTCTTAGCAAATTCTGACCTAGGTTGGTGTATAATAATGGGAAAAATTGAAATTTATTCAAAAAAGTGTAAACAGACAAGATAAATGGGCTTGAAGTTTTATAAAATTGAGGGGACAATTACTAAACATTGAATACATCGTTAACATTGAGAACATGGCAGATTAATTGTAAGGGAAGCATTGCAACTTTGCTAGAAGCCTACTTAGAAAAGTAGTACTTAATTACAGTTAACATCAATTTCTCTTAGAAAATTTTAGTAATTGAAGAATAGAAAGAAACTTAGATAGACATCATACTTTTAAAAGTGAAAAATTATAAGCATTCCCATTAAATTTAGGGAAAAAATGTCTACTATATTAATACTAAAGCTATATTTAAGATTTGTTACACTGTTATTTTTCATTTGATTAAGATGAGTACAATAATCCCAGAGAATTTAACAAAAAAAAAATTTGGAATACAAGAGTTCAATAAAGTAAATGGCTATGAAGTAAATATTCAAGACTCAGTAGTGAAAAAAAATTGAAGGGGAAACATTATATGATCACCTTAATAGATGCAGAAAATGCAGTTAATAAAATTTAGATTCACTCATTTTGGAAAACCTCTCTAGAAACAGAAAGGAATATCCTTAATCTGTAGCTAAAAACCCTACAGAAATCATTATACTTAATAGCAAAACATTGAAAGTGTTTCTTTTGTAATTAGGAAGAAACTTTATTGTCATCACTTCTATTTAAGATTGAGTGGATATTTAGCAGTACTGAGGGTGAAAAAAAAACCTTCTAACATTATTTGCAGATTACATGACTGTGTCCATACAAATTTCAAAAGAATATACAGATATAAGTTAGAATTAATGAGTTAAAATTTTATTTATTATTATTATTTATTATCAGATACTAGTTCAAATAAACTTTTAAAATTGAAGAAATTTTCTGGAAAATCAAGAGACAAACTTATGTATTGAAAGACATATTACCTAGAATAACCAAATGGAAACATATTCTTGAAAAACTATTAAACTTCAAAGAAAAATAAACTTTCTTTCAAAATTTAGGCAAAAAGAGGAAGTCCTTTTTAAAGGAACAAAGTTCAGTATGTCATCAGAGTATTGGATAGTCATGCTTTACTCTGTAAAGAAATAAAATAATATTTTTATGGTGCTCAAAAATGAAAATATGAGCCAAAAATGTTGTAGTTAGCCAAATTGACTTTCAAATGTAAACAACACAAACTATACTGTTCACAAAAATTAAGGGATATTTCAAAATAAAAATGAAAGTATAAAATATCTCCTAATTTTGTGAGCCGTATATTTATCAACACCTTAAAACTCAAAAACTTATTTCCTTGAGCATTCCTGAGGAATTGATGACAATTAGCTTTAGATAGTGAAAATGACCAGGAGATGCGGACATCAGGATTGCTAGTGGTCTAAGATGTAATGATAGAAGAGAGACTGCCTAGTAGTATGTGTAGCATAAATACCACTGTACGATGTAGAGACACTAGCTCTATAAAAAATAAAAGTGGAATGGGAAGCACATATAAAAAGTAGAAAAAGAAAAGTAGAATAATCACATTGTTTGTTTTATAGTATTAACTGGGATACAAAGGACAGCACTGAAAATTACATACTGGAGAAGAGGTATAGAGGGAACAAAGCATGTTATATAAAGATAATTGTTTTACCATCAGAATGCAGTTGCAAATCTTCTTAAATACAAAATAATAATAATAATAATAATAAACTTTTAAGAAGCAGACACACATCAAAACAAACTAACAAAAAAAAGTGAAAAAATTTCATATAAAATGCTTGTATTTTAGATATAGTATGCAACTTTTTTGTAAGATAGTTGAAAGTGGGACACAAATACATACAAAAATAAAAACTAAAAAATAAATTAATAAAAGTTAAACTGTAATTTTAAAAATGTTTAAATATAAGGAGAGGGAAGGAGTAACAAAGAGTACAGGGCTAGATGCTGAGTTTCTTGAAATACACCTTTTTTTGTAGATTTAACTTTTGGAGTTATGTAAATGTTTTAAATTATTATAAACTGAAATTAAATTTTAAAATATCATTCCTAAAAATAGAAAATAAATCTCAAATAAATAAACTACAATATTATAAATACAGTTTTATATTTTACCCCAAGAGTTTATTTTTTACTTGCTAACAACTCAAGATGTGAACTTGGAAGTTTATAAAAATAAATTTTAATAGCTTGGCTCCAAATAAACATCTTTGGTTCTTGACTTTTTTCTCCATATCTAACACAAAGGAAAAATCTTAAGTGAATGAAGTCAATTCAAGGGATGTGACTTATTTTCTTTTTCAATTCTCTAGGAAAATAAAGGAAAGTCTGGAGTGTTTCCCTGTTAAACTGAATAACTTGATCCACACACTTGTACTAATGACAGCCATAAGCCCTGCCAAACCCACTTCACAGAATTCCTCCCAGCAATCCTGTTTGCTGAGTGCAACCAGGTCAACTCAAAGAGGACAATTTTAAGGTTCAGCAAGAAAGCTAGTACTGTAAATTTTATGTCTGTCATCTTGACTTAAAAATCACTCGACTTCATCTCAGGCTCCCCTTCACAATGCTGCACATCCTTTCTTAAACCGTGATTTTTGTTTTTGCTACGCAAATGAAAAATCAGTTACTGTTTGAGCAGAAATGCCACTAAAGAGGATGTTCTAAGGAGAAATCTTAACTACCAGAGCTATTAGAAGAACGAGAAGAGAACCATCAAAGAGAACACATCCTGCCTGTGGTAGACTATAAATCAAGAGCTAATTAAAGTGTCCACAGGAAAAGCAGAAATTAGACAGTCTGTTCCCAGCACATAAGATTACGATATCATTATATACTGTATTTACATGTAATTTTGCCATTACACATTGCATCTCAACTTTTGTCATTTTCTTGCACAGAGGTTCTTGCCTTGTTGAGTTACATGAAATTAGATTTTAGAAAGTATTACCAGTTGATATTGCTGTCTTCTGATTTTTGTCTGTCTCTTTTCTGCAGCTATATCTAATCCAGGTGACATATAGTAACAGCAAAACAAGCCTGACAGAAAAGTCATTTGAAAAGTTTTCAAAACTTCACAACCAACTTCAGAAGCAGTTTGCATCACTGACTCTCCCAGAGTAAGGCACTGTCCTCCATTACTGTTTGCCTCTAGTACTTGTCTTTGGACGTAAGGGAAAATTGTGGTTAAGGGGTTTTTCATTAGTGAGTAACCCAGAATTCTGACACCACTGCCATTCAGCCTATCCTAGCGGAGAGTTTGTATTACTCTGAGTGAAAAACCTTATGTCTAACAAAATAGAACAAGGTTTTCAATTTTCTGTTTGCTTCCAGCTATTGATTTTGTAGACAGAAAAATTGGGACCCAATTACCTCTTTCATCAGTTATTAGGAAAATTGTTTAATTTGCCTCTTTTTAATCTTTCTTGATTTTTCTATAAAAGAAATTAATTGGAAAAGTCAGAACTAAATGGAATAGATAGAACTATAATAAGTAACTGCAATATAAAGTTATGATATATTTATTTGCTGTTCTTGAAAAAATAAAAATTTTAATATGGTAGAATTTTATGCAGTAAATTTATTATATGATATTTTAATATAGTAAAATTTATTAAAATCAATTCACTTTGTGTCATTAATTTTTTATTTTGATTTGCACTCTCTAAATTGAATTTGTTGTTATGCTCATTTTGATGCAATCTTAAAAACCATTGCTTTCATTCATTTCATTTCATTTATTGGAAAAATATTAAATGTAAACAAACTAAAAATATAATGAAAATAACTTCTGTTCAAACAAACTTTATAAAAATTTATCAGTTAGAACTAGCCATACTTAAGTCATAGATTTCAGTTTATATCAAAGGTGTATCTTGAGTTTAAAAAGGTGAACTCTCAGAAATTATGATATTGGCACTTAGGTAAACCAAATGTCATTTTACTTACCCTGGGATTTTTAAGTAAATGGTCCTCTAACAATGTGAATGTTCACTTCTGACTTGACTTACTTTGTACATATGAATTTTTACTAGGCTTTCCGGGTTTAATCTGTTTTCAAAATATAAAGCTAAGCAAAGATATCGATGGATAAGGGAGATGTGCTCAATGGTGACTGAGTCGTTTACATTCTTGAAAAACTATACCTGCAGATGACACAGAAAATTTGAAATATAGATGCTTTAAATGTCAGAAAGTCAACAAAATTAGAGTAAGAGCACATTCAAGACACTGGGAAGAAAAGAATATCATTGTGGGAACTTTTAAAAGGAACATCAGCTTGCCTGGCCTGTGGTGGTGCAGTGGATAAAGCCTTCAACCTGGAATGCTGAGGTCGCCTGTTCGAAACCCTGGGCTTGCCTGGTCAAGGCACATATGGGAGTTGATGCTTCCTGCTCCTCCCCCCTTCTCTCTCTCTCTCTCTCTCTCTCTCTCTCTCTCTCTCTCATTCTCTCCTCACTAAAATGAATAAAAATGTAACATCAGCTTTAAAAATTACCCCTTTCTCCCAAAAATATCAGATAGAATAACTGAAAAAGAAGAGATTTTGGCAAGGAAAAAAAAGTGAAATTGATTGCACATATTGAATTCAATATTAGTGGTTGCCATTATAACCCTACTAAGAAATTATTTAAAAGTACAAGTTATTTTGTGTTAAAGAGTTGTCCTTTTTGGTTTTAAAAACTTCTCTATCTCCGATACGTGTTAGTATAATTTGCAAAACCTTAAAAGTGCTAATAATCTGTCTCTATATGCTTCTTCTTGATTTTCAGCTTTAGTTGGAATTTTGCTCTGCTCAACAACTACTGCTTGGTAATGATACCTAAACTGATTTAAAAAAAAAAAAACATAGTTAACTATTTCCAATTCAAGAACTTTTAACTAACAGAAGACCTGGCTTTGAAAGGAAACTCAAAACTTAATGAGGACAAGCAATTTGATAAAGTAAAATCCATTCAAAATATTTGCGCCTTACTATTTTATCTCATAGGTTGTGTCTGCACCTGTCAAATGTGGATGAGAATGACAAACCACAGTCAATTACATTTGACATGAAATAAGCACAATAAATAGATGTTCAATTCTAAAAAAGAAATATTCAAGCAATGGGTGGAGGGGAGGAACATTTAGTCCTATGTGCCCTTAACAATATTTGCATGCTAACCGTCCCAAAGGAACTAAGGCTTAGACAAGATTTCTTCTGACAAATTATTAAATTTATTGAGAAGTCCTAGAAAGTTAAGTAAACCTGATCTGGAAAGTATGATAGGAAAGTTAAATCATGAAGAATAAAGTTCAAATCACTTATAGAAAATAACAGTGGTTTTCACATTGGGCTATTTGTACTGCTGGGGACCTTGCAAGAGTAAACAGGTTTGGAAATCTCCCTCCAAAGTAATGGTCTTCTTTAAAATTAACCTGCTTGAGAAGGGCTGATTTTCTTTCCCTCTTCTACTTTCACCAATCATCCAAAATCTTATTTTAGTACATTGTCCAGGGGAGTTAAAAAAAATTTTTTCTGAAGATCAAATAAAGGGCAAATCAAAACACTGGTGTTGGTGGTGAGAAAATGCATTACTTTAATAACCAGATATCAAATCTGTTTGCAAGCCTGGTGTGGTCTGAACAAAATTAAGGGAAGAAATTATGTTACCATCAGATAAAGGAGTATAAAAAAATATTTTTTATTTTACTTTTAAAAATATTTCACTGTGATAAGAACACTTAAAATGAGATCTACATTCTTAAGAAATTTTGACCATGGGAGCAATGTTGTATACAAATAGATCTCTAGTTTACTTTTCTTGCTTAACTGACATTTTATGCCTACTGATTAAGTAGCTCCTCATTTTCCCCTGTGCCAAGCCCCTCGAAACTGCCATTCCATTTTTTGATTTTATGAATTTGTGATTATTTATGAATTTATATAAGTGGAATTATGCAGTATTTTCTTCCCTGTGGCTCACTTATTTCACTTAGCATAATATCCTCAGAGTTCATCGATGTTGTCACATATTGCAGAATTTTCTACTTTTTAAAGATTGAATAATATTTTATTGCATGTATATACATGCAATGTATATACACATTTTCTTTATCCATTAATCTGTCAATAGACATTTAAGTTGTTTCCACAATTTAGCTATTATGAAAAGTACTACAATAAACGTAAAAAGGCTAAAATCTCTTGGAGATCTTGATTTCATTGTTATAATCAGCATATAACTCTAAAGCAGTTCAAATAATAGAATGGTATTACTATAGCTGAATTGATCAGTTCTCATGTACTTCTTTATACACAAGATTTTTTTAGTATATTCATCTATAAAAACATCAACAAAGGAATAGAATTGATGTTGAACTTCATTTTGTTCCAGTAATAAAGGAAAATTTTTCCACGCCTATACAAGTTATTTAAAATCAGCCCAATCCATGTATTTATCAAATGCATTTCTATGTTTTGATTTTTTGTTTATGGTACTAGTGTTTATAACTGAATTAGGACATTTTTAATATCTTAAGGTTTAAGACTGCAACTGACCTTTAACAAATTAAATAATTATTTAAATACACAAACATGCTGTTTTGGACTTCCCTCACATTCCAACAAGAAGCAGTGGATGGGCTGGTCGGCAGTTGTCACTTACTTCCCTGTGTTCCCCGAAGTTTTACTATCCTCTATTCTCCTCGCCTCAGGAAAGGTCTTTATCGAAGCAGCAGAATTAGAAAGGAAAGACTGCAATCAGAGGAAGCTGCTAGATAGTTTCCAAAATGATATATTTAATCCAAAAAAGGTGTTGGCAAATGTTTACTATTAGCAGGCCATTCCAATCAATAAATGGTCGTAACCCTATCTTACCTATGGAGATACAGCCTCAGGTAGTGGGGAGGAAATTCTGCAAGTCACACTCCAGGGACAAGTGATGTTTTGTTTCAAAAGACCCAGACCAGATGGAAGCATATGTCACTTGGAAAATAGTTTAATTTAGTTAGTTTAGTAATGTCTCTAGTGAACTCAGAAGAAACAGTGCAATCTGACCTTTTTGAAAAATTATGAATCATTAACTTCAGAAAACATTTATTAAGCCCCAACATTTATTTAAGGGGCAAGATGTGTGGTCTGCCATAATTACAGTACAAAGGAACATACCTATTAATTTAGTGTGCTAAATTAAATTAAACTAAATTAGTATTAATATTAGTCATAGTTAAAATAGGATACCATGTTAATGAAACTTTCAGGATTAATCATGTGTTCTTATGGTTGTTTTTTTTAAATGTTTTCATTGGCTTTTCCAGCTGAGGCAGCTATTACTTCACAGGCAATCTTAAAATGAAGAGACCAACTTTCAAACTAATTAATGTACACTTTTTTTCTTTTAAAATAGGTTTCCTCATTGGTGGCACTTACCTTTACTAATTCAGATTACAAGAGATTCAGAGACCTAAATCATTACATGGACCAGATATTAACTAGATCTTATGAGGTTGCAAACATATGTTATAATGCACTTTTATACTGCATAAAATGCCAACTATTACTGGAACTATTTTATTATACTTTATGAGCATATCGTTATCCTACAGTCATTCAAAAAACATGCATGTCTAATATATAGAAAATCTCTGGACCAGAAACTGTAACAGCAGAAAAGTTATGGCAGTTTGTCCTCAATTAACTTGAAGTCACATGTGATAAGTGGACTATTGTGCTGCTTGGTGCCCTAACATGTTTGAAAATAAGAATTACTTCTGACAGGATGATAAGGTTTCAGGGAGAGAACATCTGAGCTGTGTCTTTAACAGCAAGTAGTACTAAAAGAGTTGGCCTAGAGAAGTGTTTTGAGTGGAATCAGACAACATAGGAAAGGTCATGAGTGAGGAACAAAAAGTAATTATATTAGAGTCTATTGTTGCTATGACAAATTACCACAAACTTGGTAGCGTAAATCAACACATAATTATTATCTTTTAATTCTTAAAGAATTGAAGGTCCAAAATGATTTATGAGAAAGACTGGTTCTTTCTGCAGACCCTAAAAAAACATTCATTTCCTTGGTGTTTCAGCTTCTAGAGACTGCCTCATTCCTTGACTGTGCTCTTTCCAGCGATGGCACGTTCTGACCTCTGCTTCTGTCATCACATCTGCTTTAACTCTAACTCTGACCCTCTTTGTCATAATTCAGGATAACCTCACTCTTTCAAGATTGTTAGTTTAATTTTAACTTCAAAATGCTTTTTGCCATGTAAGGTAGCATATTCACAGGTTCTGCGGATTAGGATGTGGACATCTTTGGGGCCATTAGTCTATCACAGAGATATAGGGAACAGTGCAGAGATACATTCAGCAGGATCTCAGCATTCTCATGAGGAATCTTGAAAAGAATGTTAAAACCAACAAGGAGGACAAGCTAAGTCTTAGCGAGTAGTGAATAACTAACCGTAAGAAAAATAACCAGGGGTAATTCTGGACCTCATTATTGGACTTAGATCATGTTCTTTTAATTTCTTAGCATTTTCAATTGTAAAATACAACATGTATCTGGAAACATCTATGAAAGAGTGTTGGCGAGTTCAAGAACTATAACTGGGAACACCCATGTGACAGTGTAGTAGTTTCAGAACAGCTGTGAAAATGCTTCACCACTTTCCCATCAATGAGAGTAGCATATCACCCTCATTTTGAACCCAGAAGGGCCTCTGTGATTTCCTCATTAAATAGATTTTGGTAGAATGATGCTGCATAGCTCCTAAGTTTTACAAAGGTTATACAGCTCTGTCAATTTCTCTTGCGATATTCACTAAGGGAGCCTTCAGTGGCCATATGGGAAACTGAGCTACCCCGTGTCTGCCACATAGAGAAACAAGAGAGATCAAATAGGAAGGTGTCCAAGAAACACAGCTGTTCTGGGGCCCAGCTAGGGTCGCAGCCTGCAGCAAGCATCAGTATCAAAGGCTTTTGAGTGAATAACTCCAGCCATAACAGCCAAGTGACTACCACATTGGAAACACCAAACAGAAACAACCTCAGTGAGCCTAGTCAAACCCAAGAACTGAGAAGCAGTGATAAAATGTTGCTTAAACCAATAATGCAGTGATAGCTGCCTGTATTTTCATTGTTGTATAGTAATCTATTATACGAATAATGGCAATTTATTTGTACATTTCTGTCACATACACATTTGGAATGTTTGCAAATTGGAGTTACTACAAATAATGCTGCTATGAACATTCTTTTACATGCTCATCTCCTAATGCACACATTAATCATATACCTAGGACTAGAATTTCTTGATTCTAGAATAGGCTTATTTTCAACATTTATAGGTTATGACCAATTTAGTCTCCCACTTGCAATGAATAAGTGTTCCAATTTTTTCACAACCTTGTCTACATGTGGTATTGTCAGTATTTTTAATTTAGGCCATGCTGGTGAGTGTGCCTCGCATTTTGTTTTTACTTTGTAATTTCCTAACAGCTAATGAAATTAAACGCCTTTTTATGTGCTGTTTGGTTATTTGTTGAAGTGCCAGTTCATGTCTCTTGCCCTTTGTCTATTAAATTATTTGATATTCTTTTATTTATAGTATTTCTTCATTTATTACAGATAGAAGTCTTTTGTTAGTTAAATATGTTGTAACAATCTTATCCTACTCTGTACTTATGCCTTCATTCTCTTTATTATGTCTTCGGGTGAACAGAAACTCATTATTTTAATATAGTAAAGTGAATTAGTTTTTCACATGTCATTAGAAGAAACATATCCTACCTCTGTTTCATAAGTGCAGCTCCTATATTTTTTTCCTAGAAGACTTTTTCTTTCACATATTAATCTACAATCTATCTGAAATAGACTTCATTGCATGGTGTGAAGTAAAAATCACCTCATTTTTTTCCATGTAGATTTTGAACTGTTTTAAAACTATTAAAGACTTTCTCTTTCCTATCGTTCTGCAGTGCCATATTTGTAATAATTAACATTTACTGAAGTATGTGTCTACTTCAGAGCTGTATATTCTATACCAGTGATCTTTTTGTCTACCTTTGTGCCAACAATCTTAATTACTGCAGCTTTATAGTAAGTCTTGATAACTAGCAGAGTAATTCTTCTTATTTTATCCTTATTCTTATGTACAATAGTTAACATTTGACTCTTCTTAAACTTTCATATTTCCATATAAATTTTAAAATTATCTTGCAAACTTTATGCAAACATCAACTGGAATTTTAGTTGAAGTTTCATCTCAATATCTTCCAACCCATTATAATGTACCAATTTAAAGCTTTAAAATTTTTTCTCAATATGTTTATTGCTCTGTGTACATCTTAAAAATATTTTTTATACTAGATGTCTTACAGTACCTATTTAATAGTTTTTCTATTTTTTCAACAGTATTTAGATACCACTGATTTTGTATATTGACATTTTACCCAACAACCTTACTAACTTTCCTTTTAATTCTAATAATTTATCTGCATTTTTTTTCATTTTTTATTTACAATCATATTGTCTACAAATAACAAGTCTTGTTTTTTCCTTCCCATATTTATATAGTCTATTTCTTTTTCTTGCTCTTTGGGTGTCCAATATACATTAAACTGAAGAGGTGGCAGTAGACATGCTTGTGTTATTCCACCATATAATATTTAGAAGTACCAGTTATTTTGACATTAAGCATGTAAGGATTTGTAGGTACCCTTTGTTATTTTAAGAAAATTTCCTTCTATGCCTAGGTTGCCAACAGTTTTTACAACAAAGAAATTTGAGTTTATCAAATGTTTTTTTCTGAATCTATTGGGCTGATCAGTGATCATCCAATAACCAGTAGGTTTCTTCCTTTATTCTGTTAATGTGATAAATTACATTGATAGATAAACTAATTTTATTTTTTTTATTTTTCTTCTTTTTTTATTATTAATTTAAATGGGGTGACATTGATAAATCAGGGTACATATGTTCAGAGAAAACATCTCCAGGTTATTTTGACATTTGATTATGTTGCATACCCATCACCCAAAGTCAAATTGTCCTTCGTCACCTTCTATTTGGTTTTCTTTGTGCCCTTCCCTTTCCCCTCCCCTCACCCTATCCCTCTCCTTCTTCTCACCCCCCCCAGTAACCACCACACTCTTGTCCGTGTCTTTGAGTCTCATTTTTATGTCCCATCTATGTATAGAATCATATAGTTCTTAGTTTTTTCTGATTTACTTATTTCACTCAGTATAATGTAATCAAGATCCCACCATTTTGTTGTAAATGATCCGATGTCATCATTTCTTATGGCTGAGTAGTATTCCATAGTGTATATGTGCCACATCTTTATCCAGTCATCTATTAAAGGGCTTTTTGGTTGTTTCCATGTCTTGGCCACTGTGAACAATGCTGCAATGAACATGGGGCTGCATGTGTCTTTATGTACCAATGTTTTTGAGTTTTGGGGGTATATACCCAGTAGAGGGATTGCTGGGTCATATGGTAGCTTTATTTTTAATTTTTTGAGGAACCACCATACCTTCTTCCATAATGGTTGTACTACTTTACATTCCCACCAACAGTGTATGAGGGTTTCTTTTTCTCCACAGCCTCTCCAACATTTGTTATTACCTGTCTTGTTGATAATAGCTAATCTAACAGGTGTGAGATGGTTTCTCGTTGTAGTTTTGATTTGCATTTCTCTAATAGCTAGTGAAGATGAGCATCTTTTTATATATCTGTTGGCCATTTGTATTTCTTCCTGGGAGAAGTGTCTGTTCATGTCCTCCTCCCATTTTTTTTTTAATAAATTTTTATTAATGGTAATGGGATGACATTAATAAATCAGGGTACATATATTCAAAGAAAACATGTCTAGGTTATTTTGTCATTAAATTATGTTGCATACCCCTCGCCCAAAGTCAGATTGTCCTCCGCCACCCTCTATCTAGTTCTCTGTGCCCCTCCCCCTCCCCTAACTCTCTCCCTCCCTCCCTCCCTCCCATGTCCTCCCTCCCCCCACCCCTGGTAACCACCACACTCTTGTCCATGTCTCTTAGTCTCGTTTTTATGTTCCACCAATGTATGGAATCATGTAGTTCTTATTTTTTTCTGATTTACTTATTTCACTCCTTATAATGTAGATAAACTAATTTTAAATAAAATTTCATTACTAAGAATAAATTCCACATGGTTGTAACGTATTATCCTTTTATGTATTACTGTGCATGATTTAACACTTCCAAATTTAGCACTTGATTTCAACTTTGGTATGACAGAGATGGCTTGAAGTTTTTCTGCATTATAATGTCCTTACCAGGAATTAGAGTAAAAAATATGCTGGCCTCATAATACTATTAGTTGCAAAGAAGTCTTACTTTTTTCCCCTACTCTGAGGAAGAGTTTGTATAATTGGTTTTCTATCTTTAATTTGTAAAGCCATGTAGGTCTGGCGATTTATTTATTTAAGAGTTATAGGACAATATATATTTTATTTATTTTGGTATATATTTTATTTATTTTGGAGGGGATGTTTATAGTTCTCTAGGAATTTTTGCTACTTTATTAGCATAAAGTCATTCACAGTATTCTCTCATACTTTTTTTTTTTTTTTTTTTTTTTTTTAGTAAGAGAAGGAGAAACAAAGACAGACACCTGCATGCATCTCGACTGGGATCTACCTGGCAAGCCCACCAGGGGGCGATGCTTTGCCTATCTGGGGCCATTGCTCCCTTGCAACAAGAGCTGTTTTTTAGCTCCTGAGGTAGAGGCCATGGAGCCATCCTCAGCTCCTGGGGCCAATTCACTCCAGTCCATCTATGGCTGCAGGAAGACAGGAGGAGAAAGAGAGAGAGAAAGAAAGAGAGAGAGAGAGAGAGAGAGAAGGGGATGGGAGGAGAAGCAGATGGGTGCTTCTCCTGTGTACCCTGACTGGTAATCAAACCTGGAACATCCACACACTGGGCCGACACTACTGCTGAGCCAACCAGCCAGGGCCTCTCATAATCTTTTTAACATTTGTAGGATCTGAAGAACTGCTCACTCTTTCATTTTTTACATATGACATTTCCTGCTCAGTCTTATCAGAAGATTATGAATTGTACTAAACTTTGCAAAGAATGAAATGTGGGAGTTATTCACCCTCTCAATTATATTATTTTTCTATTTCATTTTTTATCTTTATTATTTTCTTTCTCCTGCTTTCTTTGGTTATAGTTTGCTCTTCTATTTATAACATCCTCAAATCATTACTTAACTTGGTCTCCAATATAGTAGACGTACAATATCTTATTATAGCATTGATTTTTAGTAAGTATGGACTCAAGAACATTGTGCTCCAGTGTTATTTCTTGATTGGTAGGTTATCAGCTGGAGATGCTGTTCTGTATCAAAGGCAAGTACCTGAGCACTTAAAGAGGTATATTTAACTCTATTCTGTGTGAGGAAGATAAGGCATCCCAGACAGTATGGCATGTAAGTTGTTATTAAAGGGCAAATAGAAGTTAGTAAGTAGAAACTGAGGGAAGTTGTATTAGACAAGGGTACTGTAAGGACAAGCATCCATTATGGTTACATGTGTCCCTTTTGTTCCGCAGCTTGTGTTCATTCAATTTTTACCCATGTACAGCACAGTTACAAACTCATCAATACTAAGTAAATATTTTAAATAAAAATAACAGAATCACTATCTTATATTAACTTATGGGATTTATATTTTTTTTAAGTCTAAGGGATTGGAAGTTTGCATATGAAAAGTATTTAGTAATGGTCTCATTGAGTCTTATATCTTACCACTTTTTCTTTTAAAGAAATAAGCTCATGCTTTTAAAACACACATTTTATTTATGTTTTATGCATGAACTACTACACTAATAAGTGATGTTTTAAAATTTGCAAAAAAAACCCCAGAAAATTTGAAAAAAACTTAGATAATGTTACAAAATAAATACTAATATAATTTTGGTACTTTCCCTCATTTCAGTGTCTAGTCCCCTACATAAACCCCATGACAGAGACTTCCAACTGGATAAAATCAGTCTTGAGAATCTTGCTGGACGCTAGTCCAAGGCTGGACTCGACTGGTTACCTAAGAGCATTCGCTAGCTATGCTCATAAAGGATGATCAGGGCAACTTAATTTATTTTATTGAGTTTCAAGTTCATTTTGCATATTCAAGAATACAAAATGTTGATACCTTAACATTATTTACTAATTCTGAAGTTCTCTGAAGGTCGTGTCCATTCACTTATTCTATAGTCAGGGGCCACGTGAGCCTGGCAGTTGTCAGGAAGGAAGAACTGAGGGGACGGTTTATGGGACTGCCATTGATGCACGCTACAGGCTTGCCAGACTGATCAGACTAAGGCTATTTTCAAAACTCTGCTCTATCAGGAAAATTAACAAAATATCTAGTAAACATTAGAGTGTCAGGCTTTGGCCTATTGAGGCAAAAGCAAGTAAGTGCAAAGTGTGAGAGGCTTCTGACTTCTGGTCCTAGTGTCAATGGATGAATATCGAGACCTACCTGGGAATGGCAGCAGGCCGTCAGGGGGAACTCCTCCATGTGTCTGCCCACAAGATGGATGCATAGAGAAGTGTTAGCAGATTCCTCTTATGAGAGGGAAAGCAAAGGAGTCAGGTATATACAGGTAGGGAAGACTTGCAAATGGGGCAATTTAGCACAATGAGGCTTCATGAATACTGTTGCCCCTTACAGTCATTGCTGCACAGGACAGGTGAACAAAACCACCAAATATGTTGTTTAATTTTCATCACATTTCACATCTGCCAACAGGCCCCAAGAAGAGATTATTTTGTTTTATGTTGTTTTAACTCTATTGGTCAGTAGTTAGTGAGGAGCCACTGAGCCATTTCACACGCAGGTGTTGTAAAGTACCAAAGGCTACAGAATTAATATTAATATTTTAGGAGGCTTGGAGACTATTTTATTAATTTGGGTTAAGGTGTGCAGAGAAATTGTGAGAATAGTCTCTGTACTGTGTGATTGGCATAACCAGGATGGCCCTTGGCATTGTATTGTAAATGCAAGGGGAGGAAAACATGGATTCCCAGACATTCCACCACACCTGTGGGGAAAGGGGTGAATGGCTAGCCAGATGCAGGAAGAGAAAAGCCAAAATAAACCTTTTCTTATAGCAATGAGCCATTTGCAGCCATTTGTCCCCACGGAAACTACCTCTCCTATGTAAATGCATGTGGTTAATATGTCTGACTCTGGACAGAGAGATGGTGAATGAAGACTAGAAAATATAGGAAGGCCTTTTAATATGTAAAGAGATACCTTTCTACCATTGTGTTGATTTGTAAATTTTGTTTTCTCCAAAATGATGTATGGCTTGCAAATTGAACATGGTCCTATCATGTTAAAGGACATATGACTATAACCAATAGTGGTAAAGGGCTCCTAACTACAATTTTTGCTTCTGTGCTTCCCACTTACAAAACTATAAAAACTAGGTAGAACAAAGGGCCAGCGTGCTCCCCCTCAGATTTCTGTAGGAGCTGCTGCTGCTTGGCCAAGCTAGACAATAAAGCTTTGATGTGTAAACGACGGACCTGTTCCTGTCTTTCATGTTTTGGGTCCCTCTGAATTTGGCTTAACAGTTAGGAAAAGGAAGGCTAAAGAAATTATAGGCATGACACTGTTGTTATCTTAGATGAATTAAGGTCTAAGATTTGAGTGGACAAAAATAGAGGAAAAGAAATAAGAAAAGGCAATTTATATCATCAGACATGAGATAGTACTAGGAAATTGCAGGTCCTAGAAATGTTCCATGTGGGAGTGTCTTAGTCATCTTCTGGTGTGGACACCCAGGGAGGGAGTCCCATTGGCCCCATAAATGCTTCCTAAGAAAGAAAGCTGATATTATATAATACCCCACTAATTAATTTAATTGAAATTTGCACAATGAGTATTTAGAGTACAAAAAAGAAAAACTGTCTGAGATTTAAAACCTGCATCTCAATTATCAGCTGTTCTTTCTATACTATAAAATAAAGTAGTGCTGTATTAACAAAATTCAAATCAATGAAAATTAAATGTGTGCATATTTGCTTCTGTTTTAGAAAACTGCTGTCTCAGTCATTCAGCAAATGTTTACAGATTGATCACATTGCATATTCTCCAACCAGGGATACCAAGATAATACCTAGCGAACAATTGTTTCAGAATAACTTGCGGAGATTTTTAAAAGTATGCTCTGAGGCTTCATCCTGAGAGATGCTCGTCTATAGGGAGAGAGTGATAGCTAGGTATCTGTGTTGCTTTTAAGAACTCAAGTGATTCAGATACCCAGCCAAGTTTAGAAAATTCTACTCTAGCAAGTAGAAAGCTGCATCAGGCATGTATGCTGCCTTTATTAGATAAAGGTCTTTGTCACTATTCTATCTGTGTTGATATGTGTCAGTTGCTTCATGAAGATTTTAATGACTTCCCATGGTGGGTTTTCTTTTCCTTATTCCTGAGAAATTAGTCTGGATACAATTCTCACTGCACAATTATATGGGGATAGAACAATAATAATTTGACTGGGATGTCATTAGATGCTGATTAATATCAATAAGCAGAGAGACCTGAATAATAACCCATGTTCTCTGTGATACATAACATGGTCAGTTTTCAACAATCTTCAAATGGATTTATCACAGTGAAAGCTTTCTGTTTCTACATGTTGGTGGACTCATCCCTGATTCAATTTGTTATATTCAAGAAATGTTCTAAAGACATAGAGCAGCCTGTAAATCTCTGAGACCATCTCTCTCTCTCTCTCACTCACACACACATACACACACACACACACACAATCTATCAATAAAATAAAATAGACATAAATGAAGATCTCAATTACACATTATCCCAATAGCTCTTTTTTTTTCCCCATTTTTCCGAAGCTGGAAATGGGGAGGCAGTCAGACAGACTCCCACATGCGCCCGACCGGGATCCACCCGGCATGCCCACCAGGGGGTGATGCTCTGCCCCTCTGGGGTGTCACTCTGTTGCATCCAGAGCCATTCTAGCACCTGAGGCAGAGACCACAGAGCCATCCTCAGCACCCAGGCCATCTTTGCTCCAATGGAGCCTGGGGAAGGGAGGGGAAGGGAGAGACAGAGAGGAAGGAAAGGGGGAAGGGTGGAGAAGCAGATGGGCACTTCTCCTGTGTGCCCTGGCCAGGAATCAAACCTGGGACTCCTGCACGCCAGGCCGACACTCTACCACTGAGCCAACCGGCCAGGGCCCAATAGCTCTTCTAATGAGATTGTAAGCGTCAGTTTAGACGTAAACATCCTAGTCCCGTACTTACTCGGATTGTTTGTTTAGCCTTATTTTATTTTCTCATACTGATATCCACTTCTTTTTCTTTCCTTTCTACAAACAAATTATAGTTATAATAAAAAGAATTTCTTTTGCTTCTTTAAATTCTGTTCTGTTTTGGTGGAACTGTGCTGTGAACTGGATAAGATTTGTATAGAGAGCAATATAAACATATAATAGAAGCCATAGTAAATGATTGCAGTACATAAACAAATGTGTGTATTGAGCTTAGCTGAGATATACAACCATCAGTTGTTTTTTAGAAAATTTTAAGCCATATTTATTGTGATTTTTAGCTCTTCTCCTATAGTTGCAAATTTTAGAAGTCCCCTGAAATAAAAATGATATCACTTAGGGTTTAAGCAATGTTATGCTTATAAGGCAGAAATCAAATGTCAAAATAAGTGCAAATGGGTAAATTGTATATTAATAGTGCACATATGTTTCTTGTTCCCTGCTTGCTACACCCAGATGTTAATTACTACATTTGTCACTACACTGCTCTTTTCCTCTTTGGAGCTGGTTGAGATTATATTGCAGGCAGGATAAATGTGATATGTGTACCATCAGTAAAACCAAGAGGATTTCTCTGAGTCTAGTAAAATGCCGATGACATTTTAGAACTGGAATTGGAAAATATTCTTTAGAAGTTCTCTATTCTTCATAGTGTTGCTCTTCCATGTAACTCAAATATGAATATAATGGGTTGAACTACATTAAAGGCTGGACACTCTGACAAGCTACTTTATGAAAAACGCAATAAAATACAATTACTCTTCAACTTTGATTTAAAACTCTTATGAGAATTCATTTTTAAATTCATATTTTTATATATTTTATGGTGTTCGAGAGATAGATTTAGCTTATTGTTTTAACTCACTAAAACTAAATCTTGCAGCCAATTCTAGATGTTAGCTGGCCAGTTAATAAATGGAAATTCTTAATATATTATTTTAAAGAAAGAAAATAGTTTATCTCAGTGTTTTATTACATTACTTCTGATCTTTCCAAGTACGTTAACTCTCTGTAGTCTTTGAGAACAGGAATGTGTACATATGAAATAGTGAAAACACAGGTTTTCAACAACTTTGAATTAATCCACTCTCAAAAAAGTCAATCATTTTAAATTACAAATGGACATCAAAATTATAGCTAAACTACAGAACAATCATCATTCAGAACAGCATAAAAATCTAGCTGGCCTGACCAGGCAGTGGTGCAGTGGATAGAGTGTTGGACTGGGATACAGAGGACCCAGATTCTAAACCCTGAGGTAGCCGACTTGAGCACAGGCTCACCAGCTTGAGTGAGGGGTCACTGGTTTGAACATGGGGTCACAGGTTTTAGCATGGGATCATAGACATGACCCCATGGTTGCTGGCTTGAACCCAAAGGTCACTGGCTTGAAGCTCAAGGTCTCTGGCTTGAACCCAAGAAGAAAAGAATTAGGGCCAGTGTAAAAGTCTTAGAGTCAACAGATTGAGTTTTGTAATTAGAGGGAATGAGCTGGAATGGAGGGAGATGATAGTTGTAGACACAAAAGTTAGAAATCAAAATAATGAAAAGGCTTCAGTCACTGGGGTCAAGACAAAATCAAGGGAACAAGAGTGAGTGGCTGAGTAACATGCCGAACAAAATGTCATTGGACAAGAGGAGTCTGAAAACAAAGAATCTACCATAAGGAAGGATGATTTGTGTGAATATTAAAATAAGTGTGAATTATGATGAGTACTATTAGAGAAAATGACAATGTTCCAGAGTTAAAAATGTTTAAGGAATGAATGCCAAGGACTTAAAAATCAGTAGTCAAGTGCAACAACAAGGGGAAGAGGGCCGTATAGTTAGTAGACAGGATATTCAAAGCAGGACATATTTATAAAGAAATAGTGAAGGTTAGAACAGTAGGAGATGCAAAGAAAATATCTACCCCACCATCAGGACCAGGGAGAAACTACCATTTTAGAGATCTAAAGAGAAAACAGAATGGAATGCTCAGAGAATACAGTATATTGAGCATATGAGGAGTTTTGCTGATGACATTCTCCAAGAATGGCTGCTGTTCTTTCTTTTCTCCACAACAATGCTCTGTCATATTTTTTAAAAAAATATATTTGGTCATGATGCTTTTCTGCTTAAAATCCATCAATAGCTTTAAGTAGCTTTAAGCTTATGCAGAAGACTAGCATGACCTAGGACTCCTGTGAAGCTCTGTCCACCACATCTCCTACCTGTTCCCCATATTCCCTCTTCACATCTACAGACCACTGGCAGTAATAACACAGTTGGCTTGGGCTTACTGGCCACACTCTATTAGTATTTGTGTGTGTGTCTACTTATTTTAATCAACCAACCACTTATAACATTTGATGTGCATTTCTCTCATTTCTAAAATGAAGTAGTTAAATTCAAAGATTTTTTTTTCCTGGGAACCTATGACCATTTGAAGAATTAAGCAGAAAAGCAACATTTTTCATAATGTAAGCATCTCTGGTATTTAAGGGCATTTAGAATAAGTGGTCCTGCCCATTAATTGGCAATTGTACTCTTAAGTCATTGAGACAACCAATAATGTGCTCATATGTTTTCTAAACACCTCATACTGCAAGATAGCCAGGTAAAATGCAGGCTACTCAGTTAAATTTGAATTTGAGATAACCAAATAATATTTTGGATAAGTATGTTGCAAATATTGCAAGGTCATCTTCTGTTTTTCTTTGTTAAAACTGGCAGCCCTACAAATGGGGAGCCCTGCTGAGTAGAATTATACTTATAGTCAGTTAGTGTAAAAATAGCACCCCTAGAGTTGCTCAATGTACAACCTATACAATTAAATGTAGTCGTACTGCTTGGAGGTCAATACAAACCCAATTGAGAACACTGGTCCAGGTTATTATTCAGAGCAATTGTAACACTACCATTTCTATAATTCTCCAAACTATCCAGTGGTGCAATGTGCTAAAAAGCTGCAGGATGCATGCACATAAGCCCAATCTGAGAAAACTTTTAAATTGATTATTTTGAGATCCAGCAATATTACTTGTTCTACCCTCTTTGTTTTTTTTTTATTGATTTCTCTTTTCATTGACACTGGATTATGTTTCTCCTCAAGAATGAAAACAATACTATTATATTAAGAGGATGGTATGTTACCCACATTCAGAATTACAAATGAGGATTTCAAGAATATGATAGTATAAACACAAAGGAATAATTAGCTAGGGGTGACATTTCAGCCACTAATTGGAAAGATATTTTGCCTGCTGTTGAAGTGTAATAACCATTGGTGGTGAGGTCAAAATGTTGCCAGAGAAGAATAACTGTCTAGTTGTCATAGGCCAAGGACGGGTAAATTTCCTTCACCAAATTCTGAACAGAATTGTTTCACTTTAATTTAAAAATCAAACAAACAAAAAAACCTTGATTTGGTCAGCTGCCTGATTATGATTATAGATACATTTCTCAAATACATATATTTTTTTTAATTTTCCATTGATTTGAGAAAGAGAGGAAAGGAGAGAGACAGAGAGAGAGGGGCAGGGAGAGAGAGAGAAACAGCATCAACTTGTCACTCCACCTAGTTGTTCCATTTAGCTTTTCAATCATTGGTTTCTTCTCATATGTGACTTGACTGGGGATCAAAACTTCAGCCTCGGTGCACTAGGATAACTCTTTATCCACCAAGCTGCCTGGCCAGGGCTGATAAATTTTTATTAAACGAGGTCAGAAGATATCTTTACGTAGAAATCAAAATTGGTAATTAACTAATTTACAATAATGCATAAAACTGCTAGATAGATCAAAATACTTGCATTAGAAAACCAATATGTTCTATATCTGATAACCGATCTCTTTCTGTTAACAGATTTGAGCAGAAATACTGTATTAGGCATGAGTGAATAATAATCTCTCTTCTTGATATCACACTGAGAGGCTAACAAGAGTAGAGAGCAATGTGATAAACCTTGAGTGTGTGGGTAGATAAGAGTGTGAAGGATAGAGAAAGGAATATGTAGAAAGACAGACAGGTAAGAAAGCATGACATATTTCAGGATATAAATATAATTCAGCAGAAAGTACAAGAAGATAAGAAAATGAATAAGGTCCCAATCAAGAAAAGTCTTAAACTTTATGAAGCAGTTGATCTTTTTAGATGTACAGCCACTGCTAGGTTTTAAGCTGTTAACTGTTAGAATTTTATTTTAAACGATTAGTTTTGCAGAAGAGGAGAGAATAAATTGGATTAAAGGACAGTGAGATAAGAGTTGGGAACCCCTGCTATAACTTGGGTGAGATGCGTTGATGCTAGAACTAGGAAGATGGCAGAATACCTGGAAGAAATGAGTAGGTAACATGTTTATAAGGTAAAATCCATAGGACTTAGCAATTAATTTCACGTGTGAGGTGAGAAAAAAACGAGAACAAAAAAAGATGCACACTATTTTGAGCCTGGACACAGAAGAAGTAGCAAATTGAGGGGGAAGAAATGCATTTAGTAGTGCACTTTTGGGGTTTTGATGGTCTTAAAAACAGTGAAGGGAGCCAATCAACAGGTGTTTTGATATAGAAGGCTGAGGCTCAACAGATAGGTCTGGGATAAAGGTTTAAATTTGTACATCATTATAGAAGCCACTGAAAAAGCAAACCATCACCCAGAAAGAATGTGGTAATAACAGAGATAAACCTAGAAGTGAGGGAGACCAGAATTTAAATCATAGGCAAAAAAAAAAAAAAAAAAAAAAATGAAAGGAAGTCTAAGAAGAGATGGTAGAACAAACGGAAGAAAAGCTGGGACGGCTTGGTGTCATGAGTGAATGAAAGAAAGCATTTCACTAAAAATGGAGTATCTATATAAGCCAAAAAAATCCCCCCTGTATTTAGAAAAAGAGAAAGTTTGTTAGAAACAATGGTAAAAGCATTTTCAGAGGACAGTTAGTGGCAGAAACTTGAATGTGGTAGTTCATAAAGTGAGTAATAGTTGAAAAATGGAACTGTGAGTGCTGACAACTCTTTCCATAAGTTTGTTTGTGTGAAGCAGAAAAATAATACAAGATTTAAAAACTGCATTACTGACAAGATATAATTTATGTGTGAGCATATTTTGTTTGATTTGACTCACCTGTTTGTTGGTTGTTAAAGTGGAGAGCTTGCCTACTTGTTCAGATGAGAAAGCAAGGGAGAAGGTGAACATTAACTATAGATTGAGATATTCTTACAAGGTTGTTAAGGGGGAAGTAGTAGAATCCAAGTCATAAATGAAGGGCTCAGCACTGGATAATATCTTAGTTTGCTAAGGCTGTCATACCAAAGTTGTACAAATTGGGTGCTTTAAACAACAGAAGTGTATGATCTCACAGTTTCGGAAGCTGGAAGTCCGAAATCAAGGAGTCTCCAATGTTGGTTCCTTCTGAGGGCTGCAAGGGAAGAATCTGCTCCAGTTCTCCATCCTGGGCTTGTAGATGACCATCTTCTCCCTGCTTCTCTTCCATCTCTTTATATCACCTTCCCTCTATGAGCAGCTGTGTTCAATTTTCCCATTTTTAGGTAGACGTTGGTCATATTGGATTAAGGGCCCAACCTCCACCAGTATGAATTGATTCTAACTTAATTACATCTGCTGTTACTTTATTCCCAAGAATGGTCTCATTCTGAGGTACTGTGGACTAGGACTTCAATATATAAATTTTGAGGGAACAGAGTTCAATTTATAACAGGTAGAAAGTGAAGCACTTCTTTCATTATAATATGACAGAATGAGAAAAAATGGCTTTGTGAGTCTACAGATTCAGAGGCAGGAAATTTAGAAGTTGCCGTCTGCCTTGTATATTCTCTAAAGTAGAAATAAAATTGTCAGCAGAGTAGGAGTCAGATTTGGAAGTTTGTGTTTCCTGGGGGAGGTTTGAAAGGGCTATTGCACAGAATGAGATAAAAGGCTGACCAGGGTGAACATCAGGCAGCTTTGACATGAGCCTACAATAATCAGTGGAAATAAGTATTTGGTGGCATCCTTCAGATAATAATGTAGGCTCCCTTGGGGAGGTCTGCTTCGTTTATATAATGGCTTAAACAAAATGTGTGTCAGTGTAACCAAAAAGAAGCTATTGTCAGGTTCCCTCGTTTAGCCCATTCATTTGGAGCCCAGATTAAGTCTCTGTTAGTGATCATTTCAGTTTAATGGAGAAACAAACATGACTAGAAATTCTATTAAAGCATTTCATATAATCTGTTTTCTCCATTAGATTGTGTTCTGAAGAGCGGGATCACCTTATGCACCTTTCTGTTGTGATATATCCCCTAAATTCCCTTGATGTCATTGATGCCTTGGTGGTGTGGTCAGTAATCAGTGAGTATTCCCGGAATTGAACCTTGAGGGGTGATGGTTATTTACTATGTGAACATCTGTGTTGAACTGAAATTAAAATTTTTCTCTGAAGGCCTGTCCAAAGGTACACATTTTCTAGAAAAGTAAGGTATGAGGTTCATGCATAATTGTAAAATTCAAGAATATAACCATTATAATAAGCTCCAAAAACAGAGCACATCTGAGCTTTTAAAAGAAATGTAAATAATCAGACATCCAAACTTACAAAAGATTAGTTTAATTTAGGGTAAAATTATAGCATTGATTTAATAAACTTACTAAAATATTTTTCTCTTTGTGTATTCTATAACAGGTTTCTATGAACAAATAATTGTATATTTTGGGTCAATGTTGTCATATACCAGTATAAAGGAGCAATAAATAGATATAAGATATTAAGAAATATTATTATGTCTTGTTTTCTCAGAGTGATTGTGTTCTGAATTTTTTCAGCTCTGACCCTGTGCAACAAACACTTGAAGAATCATCACCTTTGGTCCTAGGCAAGTAATTTTATCATTATGACTGTGCACAATTTTTGAGTTTCAATATAATTATGTAGAAATGTCACAACTGTAATTTTTTTCAATTTGAAAATTAAAATTTCTGTTTAAGAGTAAGGCTTTAAGAGCCTTTTCAAACCATTCCCAAAGCTTTTTAACCCTTTACAATATGTTCTTTAATTTCTATTAAACCCAGATGTGTTTGTTCAATTATAATAACTACATGATATTATACTGTTAACTCATTTCAATTAATTGTGCATTGAGATGAAATTGCATGTCAGAGACAGAGTTCCTGTTTTCCTGTGTAGATAATTCTTGTAATTTACTCAACATCTTAGGAAGCAACAAAAAATTGGCAATGATAATGATCATAAATTATCTAGTGGTTTCACCCTTATCTTTTAAAGCTCAATAATTACTCCACTTCCCTCATGAAGTTTTCTTTTATTACCAGGATTCCAAACTAGCCCAGCACAATTATTCACCTAATACTGCCAAGTGTGTATAAATTCTAATTAGCTTTTTTATCATTTCTTTTAGATTTGCAGACTCTTTTTGAATATCCTATCAATTGTAAGCATGTATAATATAATTCCATTGCCAGTGGCTATCCAATACTAATCCTGGTTTTTATGTCACAGACGATTTGCAAACCCATAATTTGAAATCTTCTATCTTCATTTTATTCAGTCCATCTTCTAATTCTCTATCTTTAAGATCAGGCCTCTGCTTATCACCTCTGCTTGTATCTGACATCTTAGTTACTTACCCCTTAGGTGTATAGTTCTGTATAACCAGATCAGGTTGTATAGTGTAACTGTATATTAAATGGTATATTTATACTAATGTCTGTCTTGCTTGAAGGTCCCTAGTTCCCCACTAACCATTACTCTGGTGCTCAAAAATCTTAAATTAATATATGAGAATTGTGCTTCTCTCATTTCTCCCACATTTTACTCATTTGACATCACTAAGATACTTCTCTTATATAGCCAAACCATGACACATATTAAGTAAAGAAATTTCTTACATTTTCTAG
Source organism: Saccopteryx bilineata (assembly GCF_036850765.1). NCBI lineage: Eukaryota > Metazoa > Chordata > Mammalia > Chiroptera > Emballonuridae > Saccopteryx > Saccopteryx bilineata. The sequence goes on from NC_089490.1 coordinate 118,316,963, forward strand.
CACATATCTAAAAAAGTATGATGTCTACAATATATAATATTTCTTATTTTTATTATCATAATTCACAAATAGCTAAACAGATATCTTCTTTTAAACACAGATATCTACTTTTAAAAACAGTATTTTTAATACTGTTGCTGGGAGGTTTTTTTACAACCAATATTTATAAACTTTAAAAATATTAAAAACCATAAGACTGAAAATTTCTAGAGATGTCAAGATTTTTTTTTTTGACAGAGACAGAGAGGGAGAGATAGGGACAGACAAACAGGAAAGGAGAGAGATGAGAAGCAACAATTCTTCTTCATTGAGACACTTTACTTGTTCATTGACTGCTTTCTTGTATGTGCCTTGACCAAGGGGCTACAACAGAGCAAGTGACCCCTTGCTCAATCCAGCGACCTTTGGGCTCAAGACAGCGACCCTGCACTCAAGCTAGATAAGCCCACACTCAAGCCAGCAACCTCAGGGTTTCGAACATGAGTCCTCCGCTTACCAGTCCAACGCTCTATCCACTGTGCTACCTGTGGTCAGGCTAGTGATGTCAGACTTTAAAAAGGTACTAAGCTGACCTCTATTCTGTCATTAAAGTCTTTAAAAAAAATTGTTACTCTGTTTCAAAAAGTTAAATTGTGGGTCACTATCAAATTTGTAATGTTGCTGATAATATTACCTTTCTGTAACGTGTTGTAAAATATATATGCACACACAAAAAATTAGGATTATTATTGTAAAAACTAAATGGCTTTTTGGTAATTCCTTTTTTCTAGTTTGCTTATTTTTATCTACATTACACAATACTCATGATTTGCTTTGGCAGTTATGATCGACACAATATTTGAATCTCAATATTTTTAGATGCAGGCTGCATATAAAATACAGCCTATTATCTTAAAACAGCAGGACTATCTAAGAAAATATGCAAATTATTATACCCAACAAGAATTAGCAGAAAGTTGCTCTTTATATTTTCAAAATTATTTCATTTCAGATTTCTGAATTCTTAATACATTTGTCATGGGACATCAGCTGCTTCTAAACAAAAAGCACAATATTTTTTAAGCACCATTCTTGTCAGTTAGTTGAAACTCTGTTAAATGATTAAAGGATAAAATTATTCAAGTGTATTATAATATTAGTTTACATCAGATGACCTTCAGCAAAATTCTCAGACTTTAACATTTTACTACCCTAACAAATGGAGAGAATGGATTCTGGCTACCCAAGTATCTAGGTACATGACTTATAAATATCATATTAGTAATTTTTGTAATCCTGAGTCTAGGAGGTATTAATATTTCTTTGTCCTTACTCACTAACTGAATATGCCTTAGTAAAACAAAAAGGAATTTATTTTTCTCAAGTGCCCATCCACTCATCTCTCTGTTCTACTTAACACTTTTCTTTGGCTTCCCATTGTTCTTAGTCAGTACCAATAGCATTGATTGGCCTGTGACATAGGGCACAATGTGTAGAACTGCCCTGTACTTGGTTTAACATTGCTGGCACTGTCTTAAAATTCTTAATAATTTTATTAAAGACCCCATATTTTTATTTGGCATTTTTATTTCACTGAGCCTCACAAATTAGGTAGCTGGTCCTGCCCTTAGAATAAAAACCAAAATACTTATGATGGCATCCAACCAGAATCAGGCACTTACCAATTTCCCTCTTCAGTCTAATATCAGTCCCTTTCCCATTTTGATTCTTGTCTTTTTTTTTTTTTTTTTTTTTAGTTCTTCAGTACCTCACAGATGAAATAGTCTCTGGCTGAACCATGCTACTCCTACTCCATTTTCTTTTATTTTTTTCCTCTTTCAGATCTCACTTCAATTGTCTTTGTCTTATACTCCTATTTTGTACAATAGATATCCACAAAAGCATAATCCACATTTGTATGGCTCACTGTTGTGCCCCTAAGGCTTAACATACTGTCTGGCCTACTCTAGATGCACCATAAATAATTACTGAATAAATGATTGGTGATAGAAAGAACAACAACAGAAGACACATGGATATTCTCTACCAGAGTAGATTATTGTTTTTATTAAAAGGACACAAGAGAAAAAACTAAAATCAAAATCATGCTACTCTTCCCACACCATTTGATCAAAATAAAGTACATATATGCCAGTAGCATATATATATATATATTTTTAAAAGAAACCTCAGACTAATTTCACTGAATAAAGGGTAAATTCTAAATGAAATATTAGCTAAAATAATTCATCAACACAACAAAGGAATATAATTTGTTTTGACCAAAAATACAAAAATGGTTGAATATAAGTTATTATACATAGTATATAATTCATGTTATCGTGTTAATAGATTAAGAAGAAAATTCCATGGTCATCCTCATACATAGACCCATAAAAAGATATTTGATAAATTTCAATAAAGTTCCTAGACAAAAACACTATAATAAAAATACATGCATAATTCCTTAACATGAGAAAAATGTAGCTATCCTGGCTATCCAAATCCTACATCAGACATGACAGAAAAATAGTATAAAAGCATTTCCAATAAAGTATAAAATAAGGCATATGCCCATAATCTTCATGGTTACACTTGATTGTCCTGAAAGCACTAGCCAACAAGGGGCTCACTCCTTTACTTCTTTCAGGTCTTTTTTCAAATTTGCCTTTTCAATGAGAAAGTACCCTGATCATCCCATCCAAAATTACACCTGCCTTATTTGGTAACATTTTATCCTGTTCTGTATTTCATTTATTATTATTTATTACATTCAACATACTATAAATTTTAATTATTGTTTATTGCTTTTTATCTAATTAAATTTATTGGTGTGACATTGATAAAAAATATTATATAGGCTTCAGGAGTACAAATCAACTCTCCTTCCTTCACCATTTATCCCCTCTTTACTCTCTTCTACCTCCCCCACCCCTCTTTTCCTCTGTGTCTGAGGGTTATTTTTATTAGCTTTATCCCTTCACCTTTTTCACTCAGCACTGAGTCCTCTTCCTCTCCTACAGCTGTCAGTCTGTTTTCTGTTTCTATGATCTGTTTCCATTCTGTTTGTTAGTTTATTTTGTTCATTAGATTTTGTATATAAGTAAAATCATATAGTACTTGTCTTTCTCCCTGGTACTGTAGAAATATCAAAAGAAACTTTGTCTAATCTGTTCCAAGGACCGAGAACAGTGCCTTTTTCATTAAGAGTCAATAAATATTTGTGAAATGACTAATGGAATAAAAAAAATAAAGCATAAACTGGCCCTGGCCCAGTCACTCAGTGGATAAAGCATTGTCTCAGTGTACTGAGGTTGTGGGTTCAATCCCTGGTCAAGGCAGGTAGAAGAAATCAATGATTGCACAACTAAATGGAACTACTAAGTGAAACAATGAGTTGATGCTTTTCTCCTTCTCTCTCTCTCTCACTTTCTCTCTCTATCTCAAATCAATGTAAAATTAAAAAGAAAATGAAAACAAACTATGAACAGGAGAAGACAAAATTAACACTGCCAGTAATATAATTGCATGCCTAGAAAAATAAGAATCAACTAAATATCTATCACAATATATATATACATATATATATTCAGAATATAAAGATCCGAATTACAATAGCAAAAAAAGCAAAACTAGAAATAAATTTAACAGGAAATCTATAATACTAAATAAAAATAACTTTTAAAACACCACTGAGCGATTTGAAAGATGCCTTGACCAAATGAGAAGACATAGCATGCTCTTGGATCAGAAGTTCAACATCATAAAGATGTCAGATATTTCCCTTAATTATTAAATACAGTTTTTAAAATTTAAATTTTATTTTTAACTAGATAAGCTAATTCTGCAGTTCATAAACAAAGAAAAGCCAGGAAAACTTAATAAGAGCAAAGAGGTGAGACTAACCCTACCAGATATTAAAAACACATTACAAAGCCTCTATAATTAAAACACTGTGGTGTCAGTACATAAATACATGAATAAATAGAATATAATAGAATGTATATAAATAGAAACAAATATATTCATGAATTTAATATTTGGCAAAAATAGTGAAGAAAAATTCAATAAACATTTTTTGTATAGCATAATTCCCATATATGCCATGATAAATGCCAACAGGATGACAAATTTTTAATGCAAATAATTAAACCATATATGTGACAAAGAAAACATGGGAAGAATCCTTTGTAATCTTGAGATCAGATGTTATAGCTGTGACTACAAATCTAGAAGCTATAAAAATTACACAGTATATAAAACACCATAGCAAAATCCAAAAAGAAAAATACAACATTGGCAAACTATTAGCAATTTATTACAGACAAAGGGTTGGTTATCTAACATATAATCATCTCCTAGAAATTGATAAGAAAAAGACCAAACAACTGTACAAAATATTATAAAACGATAATACACACACAAAAAAGAAAATTCAAGTGACTCGTAATCAAGTGAAAGACCTTCAACCCCACTCATAAGAAAATGCAAGTTACAATTACTCTGATGCCATTTTTAATTCTTTAGATTGGCAAAAATTCAAAAAAAATTAACAAATTTAGATACAAATCAGCAGGCCCTCTCATACACTGCTGGTGGTAATACAAATTGGTATACCATCTGTGGAAGGCAATTTGCAACATTTATCAAAATTACAAATGCTAATACCCTTGACCAGCAATTCTCCTGTTGGAAAATCATTCTATGACACTTGTACACAGGTACAAAATGACACACATAGTTTCTAACAGCTGGAAACAACCCAGCTGCCCATCAGTGGGGGAACTGGTTAAATAAATTATGTAATTCCACATAATAAAATAATACAAAATTATAGTTTTTAAATAAAGATTTGTATTATTGATATGAAAACAGTTCCAAGATCTTGGTGTAGAATAGTAAATATTCCTTTTGTGGGGGAAAAAAGGGAGAAAAATAAAACCACTTACTCATATTTGCTTACATGGAGAAACTCTGGAAGGATATGTGTCCTTGTGGAGGGGGTATATGAGAAAGTAATAAAATAATGGTGTGGGAACTGGGTGGATAGGTGTTAGGAATGGGAAGAAGACTATTTACTGTCTACTTTTAAAATAATTTTTCACTTATCATATGAATATAGTATCATCTGAAAAAAGATAAACTTGGAAATACTGTTTATGCATTAATTCAGACATTATACATAGTAAGCATTGTATTAGCCTCTGTAGAGTCATGTATTCAAGCATTTCAACACAATTTTCCTTAGAATTAGCACTATTTTAACAATTCTTGGGTTGGTACAAATGATTGGTTCAAGCATCATTGGATCCTCCAGACTAACTGGAAGCAAAAAATCAAAATAATCTAGCATCTTCTTGTCCATATGAAGTTATTCTCAAATTCTCCCTCTCTGGATTTTTCATTTAAACTCTTTCCCATAGGTTATTGCTCTTTGTTTTCCCCTTTATAGCATGATATTTAAAAACATAGGCTTTAGAGATGATTTAACCCTGCACCATATATTATCTACATGACCTTGGACCTTATTCCTCAATTTCATCATGTATAAAATGGAAATAACACAAACTTTACAGATTTGCCATGAGGATTTAGTGAGTTCATGTACATAAAGCTCTTAGCTTGATGTTTAGCACATAGTAAGAGTTCTTGAAATACCAAGTACCTCTACTATTACTACATTGTTTACTAAGACTCTTAGTGGACTGAATTTTTACTGGGTTCTGAACTCTGGCATGTTTTGATGGATACTCTGACTGCAAATTTTGCATAAGTGATTTAGGATGTAATATCTCTTTAGTAAGAGTTTAGTTAAATTGATTATCATTTAAACAATCATATATTTATGCTAATTTCCTACCTTTAAATTAATACTCCTTTGCTTAAACACATTGATTTTCTATTTAATAATATTTCCACTATTTAACTCAAAAATAATTTTGATTGTACATAAAAAGTTATCAGCACATTTAGCATGCTCACACCAGAAGTTCAACACTTTATATTTTTGTTACAAAATTCAATTAACCTAAAAATTCAAATTCACTACTACACTCAGAATTATCTCATAGTCTAAATCACAATGTCTCTCATTCATTATAATATAGATATTTTAAGAAAGATAGTTTTTTATTTATGTAATTACCATTCAGCTGTAAGAAACAATGTCAATTTGGTCTTCTTCAATATCAACAATTCCCATTAATAAAATTAATTAATATTACCTCCTTATTATGTGTAGACTGTTCTAATAAACATGTAAAAGGCTTTGGGAAAGGAAACATACAGCTCAGGCTTAATATTCAAATGTTACAGAAGATTAGAAAACTAAGACTGATTATTAGAAAACTCATTGTGGACCACAATAAGCTTACAATGAGCCCATAATAGAAACATTGCTAAATTTCTTGTTATTAATAAATTTCTTCTCTCTAAATTCCCCCAGAGAACACACAACCCAAAATTACCAAGGGGAGTATTAGAAAAATTATAAATTATACTTAATCCTTGGGCTACTAACTGGACATTTTAAATTAAAAAACTAAAGCCCTCATATTAATAATGGAAAGATATGAATTGAAAGAAAAATTGAGGTTACTTTGGTTATTAAATAAATGTGTATTGTGACATTATGGAGCAAGTACTGATTTATGTATCTCTTGGAGATGTAAGAAAGAAAAAAAATAATCCTTGAGGGAGAGTATAATCCACAAGGCAAATTGAGATATATAAGATAATTATGGTATAAATACTAAGTGATAGGTTGTCCAAAGGGACTTCAGTAGTAGGTGATCACAGACATCATTTTGCATTTTAAATAGGCCTTGTAGAAAGGTGCAAGTACAATAGCCAAACATGGTGGAAGACATCATTTCGAACAAAACAGAAATAATATTAGCAATGACTAGGAGAAAATAGCAGAATAATTTTGTAGAAATGAACACACCAGGTTACAGGTTACAGTATGGAATAATAACAGTGGGGAGTAAAACAGATTCCAGAAGAAGCTATAATACAAGGCTGAGAAATTTAGACTTTTTTTTTCATAAGCAATGGAAAGCTATGAACAGTACTGTGATCAAAAGAGTATTTTTATGAAAGTGTAGAAAGATTATACTAATAAATTGTATACAAATAGATCTGGGTTCTGGAAGAGGAGAAGATAATGTTCTAGTAGTTTGGCAAAAGATTCATATGTGTCTGACCTAGGTGCTATGGCAGAGATGAGAACAAGTATATGAAGAAAGAATATTAGTAATCACAAACATTTATTGAGAGATTATATTGGGAAAACTTTTGAATTTTATCAGTTAATCATCTCAACTATCCTGAGGTAGGTAACTATTCTCTTCACTTTATAGAAGTTAATTAATTTACACAGACTGACAGTCTAGGTATAGTGCTGGCACCTGAATCCTGGGCTCACTGACTTCTAATAGCAACCCTTTCCATGTCTATGCTCTCTAATCTTTTAAGATCATTGTACTGAACATTGAAGAGAAAATTGGAGCCAAAAATAACAGTGACGTTTCAAGATTAAATAATTAGAAAAATAATGATTTAAATCAAAACAGAACATGAAATATAAGGAGAAAGAGTCCGTTCAAGAAGATTAGATATAAATTTTGGCTTTTATTTTCAAATTTCATCTTTAATCAGCCCAGTTTCCTGCAAAGTATTATACTTTCTTTCCACATAACCTGAAGAATGTCTCTTTTGCATACTATCCATTGGTCCTGTTTTAGTCTTTAAATGTTTAATTTATCTTGTGATGTGCCATACCCAATTTAACCCACTAAAATTCTATTTTTCTGCCAGGTGAGAAGTTTCTGGACCAGGTGCCTAAGGTGCAGTTAGTCATATCATATGAAGATGCAAAGCTGACCATACTAGCGAAACACATGAAGAATATTATAAGTTTGTCATATCTAATGAGAATCATGTAAACCTACATTTAAAAATCACTTGCCTCCATTAAGCAATTAACATTAACGTAGGAAAGAGCAACGGGACCCGCCACCAAGTTTAGGTGAGGAACACTCAATCAATTACAATGGTCTTCATCAGTATGACTGTGATCCTTGGAGACTACAAAATATTTCACAGGAAAATCCTAGAATAAAGATCATATTTTATTCAAAGAAAAATGTCAAGAAAAAGCTAGTAGAAACGCTTCGAGAAAGCAGAACTAGCTAGAGTACTAAGAGCTAAAAGAAAAACAGCTCAGTCCCCAGAATTTACATCTACTTCATCATGCTGAGCCCACAAACTGACTCATCTCCTTGAGTAGTGCCAATACCCAGTCAGTGAAGCCAAGATGTTCAGGTTTCCCTTCAAACTACCCTGGTCCCTTGAGTTTTTACCACCATGACATTTATCATGTTCTGATGTATTTGCTCACAGATATTTATTTTTTCTCCAAAGGTAATAAATTGTTTGAGGACTGGTCTCTCCATCTTTGCTTCCCCAGAATCCAGAACAAGAACTATAGGTAACCTCTGAAGAAAAAAAGGCTGTTTTTTCTTTTATACACCATTCTCCCTAAGTCTGGGTCAAGTCAGAGGTAAGGGCAGCCATTGGACCATGTCATTAAGTAAGAAAAGGAGCTTTCTGGGACATGGGGTAAGTTATTAATGATCTGAATCTGAGTGCAGAAACAGAAAAACGTAACTCTAAGCCTCATCAGCTTCTCTGGTCTTCCACTAGTTTAGTCAAAGTGGGTTCTCCACGTGGTGAAACTCCCCAGGGGACTCCACCTATGTAAAGAAAGTCAGTAGCAGTATTTTGGCTTTCTGCTTTATGAACATAAATCTCTCAGGATGCACTTGGAAGGATTTAAAGGAGCAAACTCTTCTCAACATGACATGCATCTGGAACATACTAGAACTTAATAAATATTTGTTCAGTGAGTAAACAGTTGGTATAATTTGCAGGGGATACATTTTTTTACAAATTTACTATTAGTCAGATATCCAAGGATGCATGTTTGTACATCTGTGGTGTTTGCAATCAGCAATTTTTGTAATAGCTGGGCAAATATTATTAAATGTGGTTTTTGTAGAACTTTTACTCATTAAAATAAGTACTTTTAATTACTTTGATAAAACAATCATCTTAAATGAGAAGAGCTTTGGTTTAAGAAATTCTTAGGCTAGGAAATGAAGATTCACTTAAGTATCTACATAAATATATTAATATATGATAAAATAATAGAATATTAGGAAATAGTGTTGATCAAGTTAACAGAACTCATATATTTATATGTATCTGATTATTAATTAAAAATAGTCCTCCTGGAAACTAAATTTTTATTCCATTAAAGTTGTCATTGCTGAAAACATTTTAGAACATGCCTTTTGACTTTGCTGTTAGGTCTGGCATGTAAGCCACAGCAAACTTGGTGATGTCACTGAATAGTCATGACTAATATTTGATCAAAAACAGTATTAACCAACTTGGTCATCCATTTTATGCACCAGATGAATCCCCAAATTACTTTTGACAGTTTTCAAAAATTCATTTTACACTCAAATGAAGCTGAACTACCAATAAGGATATTCAGAATGAATGTGGTGCAGCATGTAGGGAGGGGAGTATGGAGAAAGAGTTTCAGATTTAGTTCAAGTTGTAAGTAAACAGCAAGTGATCGGATGATTCCCATAAGAAGCAAAGAAACTACTTGGGGCCACTAGAGCCTATATATTGCCAATGCCCACTGAAGAAAATAAACAATGAATTCTGTCTGCCTGCTGGATCCCCTCTTCACCCCAGTCTCCTAACATTGAACTGATATTCATTTGTAAACCTCTTCTTTTTTCTGTCTTCAGCCCTGTGGCTTTTAATACCACTTACATGTCTTTCTCTTCTGAATTTATAACTCTAGCTTGAATCTCTCCCTAATATCCAACTCAACAACTTAACATATAGAAATTCAATAGGTTTCACAAACTCAACATATACCACATAAAACTTATGATTGCTGCCCTCGAAAACCTGCTTCTTTTTGCTATCTTTCTTATCTCAGTAAATATCACCTTCATCGAACTAGTTGATCAGGTTAAAATCCTCAGAGTCATTTTTATTTCTTTCACAAACTATATTCAGTTTATCAGCAAATCATGTTTGTTCTGCACTCAAAACAAATCCAGAATCCCACCACTTTTCATGTCCATTGCTACCACCATTGGTTAACGTCACCATCATCTTTCAATCCAATTACTGCTATTGCCACCTCTAACAGGTCTCCCTGTGTCTGCCCTTATTTTTTTTGTAATTTTTTCCTAACCTAGTGGCCAGAATATTCCTTTAAAATAAGTCAGATCCTGTCATTTTTCTCCTCATAATTTTTTGAGGAAGGAGTCTCATGTCATGTACAATGAAAGCTAATGTACTTATTAATAATGATCTGTAAGGCACTACCAATCTGGCCCCTTGACCTTTATAACCTCACCTCTTACTACAGATTGCTTCAATCATTCCACTTCAAAATCAGTGACTTCCCTGCTGCAAGCACGTTTCTTCCCCAGGACCATTGTACCTTTTACTTAATTCATCTAGAATGCTCTTCCTCAAGCTCATGACTCAAATTCTCCATAGTTTCATCTCATATGCCCTAAATGACCATGATTTACTGTCACCTCTTCAGTGAGGTCCTCACTCATTCCCACAGGCAAAACTGCAAAACCACTCCTCTTTGTTGGCACGTCCCATCCTCCCTTCTTACTTTATTTCCTTCACTGTCCTGTATCACTGCTGTAACCTCAGGGGCTAGAACAGGGCCACGAGAGGAATACATGCTCAGTGCTTGGTTAAAAGAAAGAACATGGAGTACTATGGAGCCATGAAAAAGAAGGAAATCTTACCTTTTGCAACAACATGGGTGGACCTGAAAAATATCATATTATGTTAAGTGAAATAAGCCAGGCAGAAAAATAAAAATATCATATGACCTCATTCATTTGAGGAATCCAATGAACAATGAGAACTGAGAAACAGAATTGAGACAGAGGAGATATCAAAGGGACCAGAGAGAAAGAGAACAGAGGGAAAGGGGATGATAGGATGGGATAAACCTGAAGGGAAGGGGGTAGGGTGCTATGGGGAGGGCGGCAAGGGAGATGTTGAGGGGAATGCAGGGGAGAGAGGATGCATTTGGGGCAACACTAGACTCTATTTAAACACAATAAATTAAAATCAGTAAAAAAAAAAGAAAGAACATTAGTTGCTTCTTATTTGAACAATAAGAACCAAAATTGTTCTCAGCTTCCAAAAATTATCACAACAAAGTTCTCATGCCTTGCATTTTTCACAGCTTATTCCTTATCTAAAAACAGCAATAATATTATATGTAGAAATGACAGAAAAAAAATCTATCTATAAATTCTCAACAGTTTCTTTTCTCATTTCAAGTTTTAGCTAATTATTTATTTTTTGAGCCGTTAGTATTTTCACATGCCAAAGTAATCAGACGAGGAAGTTTTGTTTGATTTTATTTTAATATTAAAGTGAATTATTGTGCCTGCAGTTCTGTTACATTTAATATTATTTGATGAAAAGAATTATCTTATATTAAATCTTTGAAGCTTTGCTCTAAAAATTACTTTCCTCCTGTGAGATCACAAGCTAAAATAAAATCACCAAAATATTTTTCCGTTCAAAGCAGCAAAATATGATTTATTCTAGTGTACAGAGGATGACAAAGTAATGCAATTATTTAGAAGCTTGGTCAAGATTTTTTATTTCAGTTTATATAACAAAAATATAAAAGTCACTTTGATTTGATATATTTTTTAAAAATCTCTAGTGTTTTCCTGTGTAGCTCACTTTAAAATTCTCTCTTCCATTGACTCACACACACACTGTCTCTCTATGCACGTCTCTGGGCACTACAATGTTGACAGTGTCTCCCCAGCTTTTATGGACTCCTCCAGTCTGTGTGATTTTTAGACTGGTTTCTTTTACCTGTTCCAGACTATGAACATTCCAGAAGGTTCTAAAAGTAACCAATAAGGATACCAAACTCTCTTCTAATATTAAAAATGCTCACACTTTTAATGTCAGAGGACAAAAGAAACACCTCAAATTGGGTGCTGTTTAATCCTTTCCTAAGACACAAGATGGGAGAAAATAGTGACTCATGAAATTAACAGGAGAGAAGTAAAGTCAAATACAAGAACAAGAACCCCACGCTTGACACATACGCATGTTAAAATTTTATTACATCTTATTTTTTACTCAAAACATTTCTTAAAATTTTAATGTGTGTGTGTAGTTTAGGAGTTAGTTTTTGTTTTTAAAATATAGGTTCTTGTTTTTAAAACAATTTCCAGTGATTTTGATCTGTAAGTGTGGGTTGGGATAGCTGCATGTGCATTTTGCAGGCATCTTCTGGTCTCAGAAACTCCTCTACTCTTTTATTTCTATATTGTTTCCCTCTCTCCTTATCCCAAATATGAGCATTACAGAAAGCTCTCTGATGCAAGTGACCCAGGGACTATAATTTAAGAAACATTTAGTGAATGACTACCCCATAAATGGCACTCACCAAGCAATGTGAGTTCTATACTTGGCATCAACTGAATTGTGGTGCCTGTTGGAGTAGAACAGAGATAAGATTTAGATTTCTGAAGATTAAAGGGGTGAAAATAAAGCATAAATGATGACAATATATAAATTTTGACATATTAAAATAATAATGTTGTGTTGCCTTTTAAAACTAACTTAGCTAACACTCTGACTATCCCAATTCTTTTCAACTTGTTTTTTTTTAAATCTAGCTTTATAAAAAAGAATTGTCATTGTTTCATCCTAGATGCACTTCAATCTAAATAAATGTAAATTTATTGATGAAAGGCTATTTTCAAGGGCAATAATTATCCCATCAATTGTGTTTGGCATATATTTCATAAATAAAAAAGAAATTATTCCTCCAGAGTTGGCCCATTATGACATTGATCTTTCATTTCAAAGAATAAGGTGCAAAGTAGTAATGAAACATATCCCAGCCTAGATATGGATATTTTATCATGTTTTATGTGTTTTGTTTTGTTTTTACCAAGGAAACATTGCCTCTCTCAAAGATTACCATTTTTTTTTTTTTTTTTTTGTATTTTTTCTGAAGCTGGAAACGGGGAGAGACAGTCAGACAGACTCCCGCATGCGCCCTACTGGGATCCACCCGGCACGCCCACCAGGGGCGATGCCCAGCTGGGATGCCCAGCGCCCGGGCCATCCTTGCTCCAATGGAGCCTCGCTGTGGGAGGGGAAGAGAGAGACAGAGAGGAAGGAGAGGGGGAGGGGTGGAGAAGCAGATGGGCGCTTCTCCTGTGTGCCCTGGCCGGGAATCGAACCCGGGACTTCTGCATGCCAGGCCGACGCTCTACCTCTGAGCCAACCAGCCAGGGCCACCAATTCTTTTTTTTTTTTTTTTTTTTTTTTTGTATTTTTCTGAAGCTGGAAACGGGGAGAGACAGTCAGACAGACTCCCGCATGAGCCCGACCAGGATCCACCTGGCACGCCCACCAGGGGCGGTGCTCTACCCACCAGGGGGCGTCGCTCTGCCGCGACCAGAGCCACTCTGGCGCCTGGGGCAGAGGCCAAGGAGCCATCCCCAGCGCCCGGGCCATCCTTGCTCCAATGGAGCCTTGGCTGCGGGAGGGGAAGAGAGAGACAGAGAGGAAGGGGGGGGGGGGGGTTGGAGAAGCAAATGGGCGCTTCTCCAATGTGCCCTGGCCGGGAATCAAACCCGGGTCCCCTGCACGCCAGGCTGACGCTCTACCGCTGAGCCAACCGGTCAGGGCTAATTATTTTTAATGTAACAAACCGTAAACTCTTATAAACCTATGTCTATTGATATGATCATGCTAACTGATCTTTTTCCACAAGCCAACATCTTTAGTCCTTCCTTCTTAAACGTTTCTATTCTCAGGATCTCAATGACACTTCACCATTTCTACATTCCCTAAACCTCTTTAATACCACTATTTTTGAGGCTTTTTTTTTTTTTAGCTCTTACAGATTTAAACTATATAATGTACATAGTGGCTTAATGAATGTTGGCTTCACTTTTAGCCCTTAAATATGAAGACTTTTCCAGTATTTAGGGCATTAATTCTTTAAACTATTTTCTATAAATTTTATTTAGTTTTGAAACTTCAAAGGTGATATGAATTAATCCCAAATATATTTTCTACTTTTCATAATTAACATATTTCCAACTCCCTGATGAGCGTTTATATTCTATCTTGCTATTCTTTCAAACTCAACAATTTCAAATTATAGTCCTCTATTCTCCACTAAAGCCAGCTCTCACTCTGAATTACTGATATCAAGAACTTGTTGCACCATCCTCAACAACCCCTGATCTAAACTTTTTCTAAAATTATTTTCTATATTAGATCTTAGCCAAAAGGCTATTATTTTCTATATTTTGACTCATTTCATCATTACTCCTTTTATTCTCCTGTTACTTTTATTACTGTCAAAATTTTATCCTATATTCTGTTAACTGATCTATAAATTATTTTGATTGGCTGCTATGATATTCCTTTTTTATTTTCTACTTCTCTTATTTCATCCTGCACAAGGCATCCTAAACCTTCATTTCATCATATCAATAATAAATTTTGAGTATAAATTTCAAATTCCTTAGCTTAATATTTAAGGTACTATACAATCTAGCTATAATCTGCCTTTTATATTCTCTTCCCCAACATAAGACTTCTATTGTATTCTAGATGGTTCACTCATTGTTAACCAAGTACATGTCATTCTAGCTAACTGTGTCATTCCTTCATCTACCATCTTTTTATCTTCCACATCCAACTCAACTTTTAGGTCCAGCTAAAACCTCTCATCTTTTCAGAAGCTCCTGAGTCACTTCCTCCTAGTGATCCTTCCCCACTTTGGCCCCTGTTATTACACATAATGTATATCAATTTCATATTCACTGCCTTATTTTAACTTCTGACATTTTTATCATCTTGGTTCATCCTTTAGTTTTAATTTTTATCAAGTGGAGTATTCTATGAATTTCAATTAGGTCACATTGGTTAATTATGTTGTTCATATCTTTTATACCTTTACTGATTTACTGTATGCTAGTTCTATGGATTATTAAAAGAGGGGGATTAAGATCTACAACTATAATTGTGAATTTGCTTGAATATTTAAGAATATTATGTCTTTTTGATTATTTAACCCTTTTATCATTATAAAATGTACTTCTTTATTCATGGTAGTATCTTTTCTCTTAAATATACTTTGTCAGATATTTTTATAAATAATCTAGTTTTTCTTTGATGAAGGATAGCATTTTATACCTCTTTCATTCTTTTACTTTTAACCTTTTTTTCTCTTTAAACTTAAGTAAATTTCTTGTATATATAAACTAGATAGACAATAGATAAATAGATGATACATACCATAGATAGATGAAAGATAATTAGATAGATGATAGATGATAGATAGATAACCATATTGTAACTTGTAGAGAGCAATATCTGGCACATGAATATACTGAACTTATAAGCATATATAACTTTTTAAAAGCTTTTCCAAGTGCTATAGTTAAGCCAAATTTTTAATATTCTAGATTTGCAGAGTCAGTTTTCCAGACTCAAAAGACTTGGCATTGTGTATTGGTTTTTTTCCTAAGGTTTTCTTCTAGGTGTTTTATTGTTTCAGGTCTGTCTATTGTTTTTAACCTTGTTAGATACAGTTCGTGTCAGCTCCTCATAACCCAGTTCTGATTATCTGGCCCAGCATATTAACCATCACTCTCAGGTTATTGACACCTGTATATCATCCATTTATATCTTTATTTAAATCATGATAACACTGGTTAGAAATAAAAGGTCAAGGCAAATATTTGAGATATACAAACTCATATTTTACCTCTGAATTAGTAGTTTCTGCTACTTGCAACCCATCTTCTTCCCCTAAATATCAAAGATAACAACATAGATCTAATCTTTCAGTAAGAATTTCATCTGGGGTTTTTTTGCAATTCCTCAGTAATGACTAACAAAATATCATCTGTCTTTCTTATTTGTACAATTTTCTCAGCACTTGGGGATAGAAGATGAGTTGGTAGATGTGAAATCATTTAAAGCAATTCAGTGCAACTGTGAAAAGGAAAAAGTTTAATTACCAGCTAACTCATAAGCAACTCTTCAGATTGCCTATTGAATAGATTGTAAAAAATAAATGAGGTTTAAAGCCTTACTTTGTACCTACTATTAAGACTGAGAAATAGAAAAACTTGCCAAACTTCACAAGATACTCAGTAACAAAATCTGTAGCTCTAATTAGAATTCTGAACTTTTAACAGCAATTCAATTTGTATAGATTGAGTCAGAAAAGAAATTCTATCTACTATACTGACTTCTAATTACATCAAGTTGACTTTATATATATGTCAAGATGATCATGAAAATGAGTTTGTTAGTTTTTTGAAGGCAGCAACTATTTCAAATACTTTTTCTTATCCTCTCACAAACCATTGAAAGTACTAGTCACATGGTAGTTTGGTTTTTAAATTAACTTTTAAAAAATTATTAGAAATCACCTACTGAGGACAGGAGGTCTATTAAAGACTTAAATTGGTGTGAAATGAAGCAGAAGACCATCCTAATTTAATTCATGAGGACCTGAAATCATCCTATTCTATATTAACCAGCACATATAGAAAGACTGGGTTTCTTTAATTAAAGCCCTTGACAAACCATATATCACAAGCACTTGTACTGTACATCTGTACTTTTATTGTACACTGACATTTTATTTTTTTAAAAAACACTTTATGATGGCTAGTCTGAGTTTCAAAATTGCAATTTGGCAGGCATACAGAAGAGGAAAATGCTTTTCTATTCTGTTGTTTTGTTTCTGGCATAGACCTCAGGTTGTTATAGTCCTATCATATTTTAATCATCATCAGTTGATTTCTACCAAAGCTTGTATTATCCTATGATTGGTAACATTGAAGTAAAAAAAAAAGAACTTGATGGAAAATTCTCATAAATTATTCATCAAAAAGATAGTAATCTACTAAATACAATTAAATTTTGAATTAATCTGTAGAACTTTTCTAAGTGTCTGATATTTTTAAACCAGTATCTTTATCACATTTCTAATAAAACTAGATCTAGAAGGGCTCTTAATCTAAATCTGACAGTTTCCTTTAGCATTCTTTGTAGTCAATATAATGCAGTGGTTAAGAGCATAGAGGTCTTATAGGGAAAATATTTCAATAAAATAAAGAATAATACTGGCTTGAAGATTTTTTAAAGAGAGTGCTTTAAATTAAATATATATTCATCATGCAGTAGCTATTATTATTATTACTATGAATAAAAAATATCTTGCTCACATTCATATAAAAATACTGAAGGGTTGCTGGCAAACTCTACAATGTGAGATAGTTTTATTTGCTTTCAAAACAGTTTATATTGGGCTCTGTTTTTATACCAACATGCTACTGCTTACTTTTATTTTTTTTCTATTTTGATCAATTAACCATGTTTCCAACATACTTGCATTCACCGACCATGAGAACAACAAAAGTAGCACGGAAAACCATTAGAAATGTTGTGTGCAAACTGAGGCAAAAAAAAATGAAGATAGAAAATTTTAATTATTCATACACCTAAAGAAATAAAATTTACAAGTCAACATTGTGAACAGAGATGCACTAATATACATACATAAATTTTAAGCTTTATAAACTAAAATAATAACCAAGCTAAGAATCCTTTATGTTTCACTCTTCAATAGAGAAAGAAGTCTCTATACCAGTGAATGCTAAGAATGTCCTCAGGCCTTCATTTCCAATCTTTTTAAAGAGTCACTTCTTTTAAAATCTAAAAAGCAATCATTCCCACATCTGTATGAGATATATTTATTTCGTCTTTAAGAAAAGGTTAGTGCTAATATTGGTCCGGCTCCCTGCCTTCACCCAGAGATCCCCATAAAGCACTTCTCCAGTTAATTTCAATGTACTGTTTCTTCCATGTGCTCGAAAAGAAGAGGGGGCATGGAGGGAGAAACTTACATAAGGTTGAGAGAGTATATGAGAATTTAGTACAAAAATATGAATTTAGAGCACACTCCACAATTTATTAGGCTCCCAAGAAATTATCTGGTCATCACTGGCTTCTCGAAGGAGATTTTAATATCCTGTTGTACTTATTATTAATATTGTTAAGTGGGAGAAATCCAGAGAAGGGGCAAGTCAACCACAGGAGAGGGGGCCTCAGGAAAGGAGGACAGCAATTAGAG
The DNA here is from genome assembly GCF_036850765.1 of Saccopteryx bilineata. Classification (NCBI taxonomy): domain Eukaryota; kingdom Metazoa; phylum Chordata; class Mammalia; order Chiroptera; family Emballonuridae; genus Saccopteryx; species Saccopteryx bilineata. The sequence goes on from NC_089490.1 coordinate 118,335,219, forward strand.
ATCACATCCCCAGGTGAAAAGGAGGATGTTGTCAAGGGTTTTATTCTGAGAAAGAGTGTGGATAATGTGTTGCAGACTCAGTCTAACTTCAGTTGAAGGCCAGAAAGGGGTAAAAAAGGAGAGCAAGCATCTAATTGTTTCCTGTGTCTGAGAGACAAAATGAAGTCAAAGTTTTAGAAGCAGAGCATTGAGTATTGGACATAATAAGCAGCCCTTACAACAAATATTTCTGATAAGGCACGAAACCCGACCATGTGCATGAGAAGATCAGCTCTAGGAGAGAAATGCCTTCAAACTACTCATTGTTTAAGTTAAACACTTAGGACAGACTTTAAAAATAGAAACAAGATGCATCCACTTTACTCTGCAGTGGGCTTTTTACTGCTTAGAATTATAAAAATAAATGTTGCAATGATAAGAACACTTTAAATGAAATCTTAGGATGTTAGGCAAACTTCTAGTTTTTATATTGCTTTATAGTGCTTCAACAAAAAGCTATGGAGTACTTTCAAAGAAATAGATACTGTGAACACATACTTCAGTCATTCAATCACTTGATAACTATTTATTTAGTGTCCACTATATGTCAAATACTATGTTAGGGACAGGATTTCTATGGGGAAAAAAGGAATGTCATAAAATGAAGGTATGGCTATGAAAGGAAAGGAATCAGGTAAAGGATAGCTCAAGTTTAAGTGAAGATCTTAATTTTTTTTTTAGGTTTTATTTATTGATTTTACAAAGAGAGGGGAGAGAGGGTCAGGGAACAAGAAGTATCAACTCCTGGTTGCTTTACTTTAGTTGTTTATTGATTGATTGCTTTTCATATGTGCCTTTCCGGGTAAGCCCAGGGTTTCGAACCAGCAACCTCAGCACTCCAGGTTGACACTCTGTCCGCTGTGCCACCACAGGCCAGGCAAGATTTTAAATTTTTAATTGGAGATCTAGAAACATATTAAACACTGAGGAAGAAGGAACCAAGGGTGGTGTTAGGATAGTAGGATAGAGAGTAACCAATGGAGCAAAGCTCAAAGGAAATGTTCAGGAGGCAGGCATGGGGAAAGAAGAATTTCTAATCTCATTAAGAAGATAATACATACAGAATTATTTTTAAAACACAGAACATGATAAATATTTTAACAGAAAAATCTAGAAAATATAGATGTAAAGTTAGTATGAGCAACAAAATTAAGTTTACAGGACTTAACACTATCTTCTGAGAACAGTAAAAATATTAGCCAGAGTTCTGGAAGGAGGTAGTGTGTTACTTGACTTCAGTCCACCATGAATAAGAAAGTTCTCTGAATGACACAGGAAACTTCTCATTGCTTATACTGAGGGTCAAACTAAGAAGTCTGTATCTCTAAGCCTTATGACTCTTGAGGTCAAAGTATTAAGTCTTTGTGAAAGTCTAAAAGCAATAAGAGTAAAAAGTCTTAAGATGAGACATTTAAACAAGTAGGAGTTATTTATCATTCAAAATGTCTTTTTTTCCCTTTTTTTTTTACTTATTGATTTGAGAGAAACAGAGCAAGAACGAGAGATCAGTTTTACTTATTTATGCATTCATTGGTTGATTCTCATATGTGCCCTGACCAGGGGTTGAAACTGCAACCTTGGAGCATTGGAACAACATTCTAACCAACTAAGCTACCCAGCCAGGGCTATTTTATCACTCTAAAGCAGTGGTCCCCAACCTTTTTTGGGCCATGGACCAGTTTAATGTCAGAAAACGTTTTCACAGAGCGGCCTTTAGGGTGGGATGGATAAATGTATCATGTGACCAAGACAAGTGTTAAGAGTGAGTCTTAGACGGCTGTAACAGAGGGAATCTGGTGATTTTTTAAAAATAAAACATCACAGTGGTAGAGCATCGGCCTGGCGTGCAGGAGTCCCGGGCTTGATTCCTGGCCAGGGCACACAGGAGAAGCGCCCATCTGCTTCTCCACCCCTCCCCCTCTCCTTCCTCTCTGTCTCTCTCTTCCCCTCCTGCAGCTAAGGCTCCATTGTAGCAAAGTTTGCCCAGGCGCTGAGGATGGCTCTGTGGCCTCTGCCTCAGGCACTAGAGTGGCTCTGGTCGCAACAGAGGGATGCCCCAAATGGGCAGAGCATCGCCCCCTGGTGGGCGTGCCAGGTGGATCCCAGTCGGGCGCATGTGGGAGTCTGTCTGACTGCCTTCCCGTTTCTGTCTTTGGAAAAATCTCCCCCCCAAAAAATAATAATAATAAATAAAAATAAAACATCATTCAGACTTAAATATAAATAAAACTAAAATAATGTAAGTTATTTATTCTTTCTCTGTGGACCAGTACCAAATGGCCCAAAGACCAGTACCGGTCGGTGGCCCGGGGATTGGGGACACTTCTTTAAAGTAAAATTTAATTCTCATAAATATAACAACAAAGGGTGAGATAAGAAGTATTGATGAAGAGTTAGTAATTTCTTTAATAAGTTGGCTGAAATCTTTAAGGAGCAGAATATGGTGCCAGTAAGAAGAAAAAAATAATAGTGTTAATATGACAACTGCTTTGGGAAAAGACCCTTTTAAAAACTTGAGAAATCAATGCCTGTATTTAAATCTGCTGAAGAATGACTAAGCCCACTGCTCAGATCTAATGCACCTCTGCCTTTTTAATTATTCATTTTAGAGGAGAGAGAGAGAGAGAGAGAGAGAGAAGGGGGGTGGGGAGGAGCAGGAAGCATCAACTCCCATATGTGCCTTGACCAGGCAAGCCTGGGTTTCGAAATGGTGACTGTGTTTCAGGTCAATGCTTGATCCATGGCACCACCACAGGTCAGGCTACCTCTGCCTTTTAAATTGAATCCTGTGCTGTTTTATTATTCTAAAAACTCCAGGAAATTCAAGAAGCTTGTCAAGGACACTAACTTGGAAATAGAAGCGCAAATCCTGATTTGCTAAATGCTTGAGAAAGGTTAGTACACAAAAGGTTTTTCCCTTTCTGTAATTCGGAATTTATTCTTCAGGCAGTAGGGAATCCTTGACTGTTTTGAGAAGTAAAGTGACACAATCAAACCAACTTTGTAAGAGAATAAATACAAAAGTAATGAGCCAAATGAATGAAGAAAAAAAGTGGCAGACTAGAGCATCAAAAGACTGGGGAATAAAATCTACCTATAATAAGTTAGGAAATGAAGGTCTTTGGTGGCAGGTGAACTGGAGCAAAAAGGGAAGATACTGATCTTGGTACATACTTGGAATTAAAAATCAAGGACAAGGGAGGCCCTAGGGGAGAGAAATTGCATCATTTTAACAAGTTGGAAAAATACGCCTTGGAATAATGAGGAAGGATAGAAAATCGATTTTGGTTACAGTTTATATAAGGGTACCAAGAACACATCCAAGTGGAAACATTCACAAGTCACTATGCTAGGATCCTAAGAATGAACGAGAGATTTTTTGAAGGAGTCGTTTACTTCGGCGGTTCTCAATTGGTGTCAGTTTTGCCCCTCAGATGACAGTCAACAATGTCTAGAGACATTTTTGGTTGTCACAAATAGGAGGATGGTGCTACTGGATTCTGTTAAAACATCCTGAAACACTGTCTACTACATGCCAGTAGCAGGAAAGCACCTTACAACAAAGAATTAAAAAATTATCTAGTCCCAAATGTCAGTAGTATCAAGGTTGAATAACCTGCTTATAAATGCCATAGTACATTAAGCATATCTTGTTTAATCAGTTCATACTGCACATTCATGTTTAATTTATAGAAAATAAAAATAGTACCAAACATTTATTGAGTCATTCTATTTCAGGCACTGTCCTCACATTACACTGTTTATTTAATTTTAAGTTTAAACACTATGAGATAGTTATCAACCTTTACCCTCATTAAACAGGTTAGAAAATTGACCCACTGAATAGTTAAGATACCCAATAAAAACCATATAGCTGGCAAATTGGGGGTCCTGGATTGCAATCAGTAAGTCCATTTCCAGAACCATGATTCTACAATAGTTATTAAGGTGGAGCTTACAGTGATCATAGATATGGTAAAAATCAAGCCCCATAGCTGATAAAAGAAATGCATAGAGTAAAACACTTTACTCCCTTCTTCTCACACACAAAAACAACCCACTCTCTCAAATATTAATAGCACCCTCTTCTGTGTCGCTGAAGATCTCATTATGTCATTGATATATTTCAGAGTTCCTCCTCCAAGGGGAAGGTTTCAAGTGGGAGAAATACGTTGGGCCCCATCGAAAGCACCAGTTTGACAATTTTAGCATTTTGACATATGAGTGTGTCCAGATGTATTTTATATAATTTGTGAATAATACAAAGAGTTCAACTTTCCCAATGATTAATTTAACCATGTAAATTAGAATGGAATAAAAGCTATCCCTGTCATAATATGTATCATATTTTCTTACTTTCTCATATGCTTTTTTGAGTACCAAAGAAAGATGGAGAATTAAAGTTAATGAGTTTGGGGATGGCACTGGATGTTCACATGTGAATATCTGTGATTCTTTTCATTAAAATGTATTAGTGAAAATTACTGATTTTATAGAATATAGTCAAAATAAGCATTTAATTCCTCAAGGTTGATGTTTAAATCATCCTCTTTAAATTATACAAATATTTTATTAAACCAGCCATTCAGAACTTTCGTACCATTGACTCTCTGTTTGGTTAAGGTCACAAAGATGGAAGCCATTTCTTTGACATATGGTAGTTTCAAAATTTTTGAAACAGTGGACTCATTCTTTAAATGATATATTAAGAGATAAAAATGCCCACAATAAGAAAAGATGGAAAAGGAGAGAAGTTCTAAAGCAGTATAAGGGGGGAAGCAAGAGTTAAGAATAGTAAGTAGGGAGGATCCCATGAGAAAAGAAATCCACCCATCTGGCATAATTGTTCAGGCTGAACTTAGACAACTTAGGGATCCATAGAGCAAAATTTAAAAAGGAATATCCAGTATATTTTAGGTAAATTTATACAATAAAAATTTTATAACAATCTGGTAAGTACATTACAGTTGTAAGTCTAATAGATGCTTTAATTAAATTCTGCTTTAAAATGTAGTATTATATAATGTACATATACATGTCATTAAATGCTACATCTATTTTATGTGTTCAACTTAAATTTTTTATTTTGAAGTGGTATCCAATATCCGGAGGCACTTAATTATTGCTTCTGCTTGTGCCTAATCTTCATCTTTTAAACATTTCTGTCAAAAATGCAAATTTAGTTTTTACTGTAAAAAATAAATTATATTTAATGGGTTTTTAAATATAGTTCTCAAATACAACAGTTAATTTAAGATGGACAATTTTTCTCTTTTAAATTACACTTTGGAATTCTTTCTGAAGACTGATGTATTTCTTTCTGATTGTTTTCTTATTTTCTGATAAACAGTGACAGTAATAAATCTTGATCCTGCTTTTGGTCTAGATATTTAGTAACTGTGTATTTGTTTTCTTTGATAGCAGCATGTATTAATATTTATGACCATTTTCCTTTGCAGCAGCTCCCAGATGGCTCCGCGCCCAGTGCACATGCTGAATTTTATCTCTTACCATATCCCAGTGAAGTCTGTAGGAGGAAAACAGAATCTGTTCCAAATGTACCAACCCACTTACAATGAAATTGTAAGTATGATTTATCTCTTGTTCAGTTGTTTTGTATTTTTCTTACCATTTTCCAGCCTAACAACCAAATATGGAAAATTTGCAGTAATTGGCAGCATTATTCCATAAATGGCAGACATTTCCCCAAAATAGCCACTGTGTATGGATCACTGTTCTAGATGCAATGGGAACTGGAAAATACAGATACTGCTTTCAAAGTGTTAAGAAACAATTTTCATACTGTAGCTAATCTCCAGTAAGAGCTTAAAACAATATAGCATTTATTTCACATACTATTACCCTTGATGTCATTTAATTTTCTCTAATTTTACTTTTCTTTCCCTGGTTTTCCTTACCTAATAATTTTATCATAGTCTAACAACACATTTCATAAAATCACATTTGAAAAATCTTTTAAAAAGTACAAAATACAAATTAAATTATATATAGTTAATTTATGCTAGATATAGCCATTTCATCTGTATTACACGATTTGACCATCCAAACGCTTACTTTTTTTCTAAGGCAAATTCTACACTTATTCTCTTGATTCTACCATTTTTGCATCTCTCTGTACCTTGTTCAGTTGATTATTTGCTCTTTTTTAAGGCTATCTCATCCACTAAATTCTTGACTCAGAAATCATAAAACATACACACACCACACTCAACTTAACGTTTCCAAAGCATTCAATTTTTTGTTCCCTTCCTGTCATCTCCAAATTTTTACAGAATTAACTCACATTTCCTGCACTCACTTCATAACTTCCTTTCCACCCTTTACTCCTTTACAATGTGGCTTCTGACTTTAATTGATACAGCTTTATTCAAGTGGTATCTAGAGACAAATTGCTGATTCCAGTGAGACCTCGGGCTCTCCCCTCCTGAAGTTACACAGCAGCACTGCTGTCTATGCCCTCTTTCTTGGCACTTCCCTTTCGCTTCTTAAGTTCAACCTTTTCTGAATTTCCTTCTTTCTTCTCTCAGCACTTCCTTATTTTTCTTCATTTACATTCTTCCTTTTAAAATGGTGGTGTTTGTTAGAATTCCATCATTTGTCTACCTTTATCCCTTCCTGATATTTATTCTCTCTCCACAAATTTTCATTTATCACCTGTACTTAGCTTGTATCTGAACCTATTCTTCAAGCCCTGGCTTCTGTCCTAACCTTCTGATCTGCACTTCTGCCTGACCACTGAAGAGCTCCATTTCAGTGTCTCCTAGTTCCTCTTAACCTGGCTTTCCTCCTGTTCACCACCTCAAATGATAACTTCTAATGACATCTTTCTGTCTCTTGCTCACATGTCCAACTAATCACCAAGTTTTTTCAGATCTACTTGTGCAGCTTCCTGCCTCTTAAATCCATCACTTCCTCTCTGTCCCATTACCTTTCCTTGTTTGAGGTTCTTGTGACTTTGGCTATTATAATAGTCTTCAATCTGACTTCTCTCTTGTGGGGGATTCTTAATTAAATTTTTCATATTTCTACCTAAAATATCTTTCAAAAATTAGTCATATTTATGAATTTGTTTAAATTTTTTTTCAAAGATCCCTTCACTGCCTATTGCGTAATGTAAAAAATTCTAAATATAATATTTACAGCCCTTAAAACCTGACTCAGTAATTTTCTAAGTTATCTCTTGGAGCAATATCACCTTATAAGCTTTTTTTAAAAAAATTTTTGGATAATTATTGTGGGTCAAACAAGTTTGCAAATATGATGTGCATGTTTGTTCGCTTATGGTTTGCATTGGGTGTGGGGGACAGGCTGTAAGCAGGCAGGATAGTTTTAGCCTAAGGCTTAGTTTTGGGACTAGGCCTTTCCCGCCCTTTTAATACTAAGATCTTTTCAAGACTAGGCTTTTCTCCACACTCTTGACTGTTGCATGATGTGGGGTGGTGTACTCTCATGAGGAATCCCATTATGCCTCAGATAAGTGACTTTGTATCAGAGACTTCCTTGTTTGTATATTGGATTAAAGATTTTGATTTCCATACTATAAAATGGGGCAGAGGAGACCATGCAGGATGAGAGCAGAGAAAGGCCATATGGAGGAGAAAAGTAGCAGCCAAGATGGCAAGTGCTGAGGGAGAAGCCAGTTTGTGCAGAGTTTGTGCAGAGAAAAGGAGATGGGGAACAGAGGTGAATAAGTCTGGTGAGCTAGAAACCTTTGATTCTAGGAAACTCGGATAAGTCAGTGGCTTTGGGAGCCCTGAATGGAAAGGGAAGTGTTTTCCACTGTGTGTATTTCTTGCCCGCTGGGTGCAAGCTAGGATTAAAGATGATGGCCCACCAATTCTTGGCTCCTTTGTTTCATTACTGTCTGTCCGAATCAAATGTGAACCTACACAGGCCAGGCAGCTGTAATGGTGGCCGTGGCTACTGGTTTTACAATTATATAGATACATGTGCAGTTAGAAGAAGTAAATACTCTTTAACCACTTTCTCCCAAATGGTAACATCTTTCATGGCTATACCACGGTGTCACAACCAGGAAACTGACATTATGTAACCCAATGACCTTAGTCAGATTTCACCAGTTTCACATAGGTCTTGTGGATGTGTGGATGTGAGGATGTGTGTGTGTTTAGTTCTTTGTATTTTTATTATATGTATAGATTTGTGTGAACTCCAACACAGTCAAGGTACAGAACAGTTCCATCACTAAATTTCTGAGGCTACCCTATTATACTATTAACACTTCGATCCTTCCAACAGAAACTTGCAAACCATTGGCAACTACAAATTGTTCTCCAGCTCTATAATTTTGCTATTTATAATATTATATAAACAAAATTATTCAGTTTGTAACATTTTTTTATAATTTATGGAATAGTCTATGGGTTTATTGAAGACTTTAAAGAGGTTAATAGAGATAAAGTCATTGATTTTCTTTCATTTTTTAATTTTAATTTTATTTAGACAAATAATTTTAACAGGATGACAATCATCAATTAGGCTACATAGATACAGAGAAAACACCTCCAGATCATTTTGACATTTGATTATGTTGTATACCCATCACCCAAAGTCAAATTGCCCTCTGTCCTCTTTTATTTGGTTTTCTTTATGACCCTCTCCTCAGTTCCCCCTTTCTCTCCTGCCTTCCCCTCCCCCTGGTAACCACTGCAAACTTTTTTTATTGATTTTAATTTATTGTGGTTACATAGATTCTACTGTTACCCCAAATGCATCCCCCCTTCCCCATATTCCCCTCAACAACTCCCTTGCTGCCCTCTCCATAGTGCTCTCCCGCCTTCCCTTCAGGTTTATCCCATCCTATCATCTCCTTTTCCTCTGTCCTCTTTTCCTCTGGTCCCTTTGATCCCTCCTCTGTCTCAATTCCGTTCCTCAGTTCACATTGTTTATTGGGTTCCTCAAATGAGTGAGGTCATATGATATATATTTTTTTCTGCCTGTCTTATTTCATTTAACATAATAGTTTCCATGTCCATCCATGTTGTTGCAAACGGTAAGATTTCCTTATTTTTCATGGCCCCATAGTATTCCATTGTGTATATGTACCATTGCTTTTTAATCCACTTGTCCACTGATGAACACTCGGGCTGTTTCCAGATCTTGGCTATTGTGAACAATGCTGCCATAAACATGACGGTGCATTTCTCCTTTTGAAACAGTGCTATGGTGTTCGTAAGGTATATTCCTAAAAGTGGGATAGCTGGGTCAAAAGTCAGTTCATTTTTAATTTTCTGAGGAATCTCCAAACTATTTTCCACAGTGGATGCACCAGTCTGCATTCCCACCAGCAGTACAGGAGGGTTCCCCTTTTCTCCACACCCTCGCCAGCACTTATTCTGTTTTGTTTTGTTGATAAGCAACATTCTAACTGGTGTGAGGTGATATCTCATTGTGGTTTTAATTTGCATTTCTCTAATAATTAGTGATGTTGAGCATTTTTTCATCTGCCTATTGGCCATCTATAAGTCCTCTTTGGAGAAATGTCTATTCATTTTTTTTTTGCCCATTTTTTTATTGGGTTTTTTATCTTCCTGGTGTTGAGTTTTACAAGTTCTTTATAAATTTTGGGGAGAAAAGAAAGCCTCTTCAACAAATGGTGCTGGGAAAACTGGAAAGCCACATGCAAAAGAATGAAACTCGACTACAGCTTGTCCCCTTGTACTAAAATTAACTCAAAATGGATCAAAGACCTAAATATAAGACCTGAAACAATAAAGTACATAGAAGAAGACATAGGTACTAAACTCATGGACCTTGGTTTTAAAGAGCATTTTATGAATTTGACTCCAAAGGCAAGAGAAGTGAAGACAAAGATAAATGAATGAGACTACATCAGACTAAGAAGTTTTTGCTCAGCAAGAGAAACTGACAACAAAATAAACAGACAACCAACTAAATGGGAGATGATATTTTCAAACAACAGCTCAGATAAGGGCCTAATACCCAAAATATACAAAGAACTCATAAAACTCAACAACAAACAAACAATCCAATAAAAAAATGGGAAGAGGACATGAACAGACACTTCTCCCAGGAAAAAATACAAATGGCCCACAGATATATAAAAGATGCTCATCTTCATTAGTTATTAGAGAAATGCAAGTCAAAACTACAATGAAATACCACCTCACACTTGTTAGATTAGCTATTATCAATAAGACAGGTAATAGCAAATGTTGGAGAGGCTGTGGAGAAAAAGGAACCCTCATTCATTGTTGATGAAATGTAAAATAATACAACCATTATGGAAGAAAGTATGGTGGTTCCTCAAAAAACTGACAATAGAACTACCTTATGATACAGCAATCCCTCTACTGAGTATATACCCCCAAAACTCAGAAACATTGATATGTAAAGACACATGTAGCCCCATGTTCATTGCAGCATTGTTCACAGTCGGCCAAGACATGGAAACAACCAAAAAGCCCTTCAATAGAAGACTGGATAAAGAAGATGTGGCACATATCCACTATGGAATACTACTCAGCCATAAGAAATGATGACATCAGATCATTTACAACAAAATGGTGGGATCTTGATAACATTATATGGAGTGAAATAAGTAAATCAGAAAAAAACAAGAACTGCATGATTCCATACATTGGTGGGACATAAAAATGAGACTAAGAGACATGGACAAGAGTGTGGTGGTTACGGGGGGTAGGGGGAGGAGGGAGAGGGAAAGGGGAAGGGGAGGGGCACAAAGATAACTAGATAGAAGGTAATGAAGGACAATCTGACTTTGGTTGATGGGTATGCAAAATAATTGAATGACAATATAACCTGGACATGTTTTCTTTGAATATATGTACCCTGATATATTGATGTCACTCCATTAAAATTAATAAAATTTATTTTTAAAAAAATTTTGGTTATTAACCCCTTATCAGACATATTGTTAAATACGTTCTCCCATTGTGTAGTTTGTCTTTTTATTCTGTTCTTATTGTCTTTGTGCAAAAACTTTTTAGTTTCATATAGTTCCATTTGTTTATCCTGTCTTTTATTTCACTTGCCCTTGGACATAAATCAGCAAATATATTGCTGCGAGAGATGTTGGAGAGCTTACTGCCTATGTTTTCTTCTAAGATGTTTATGGTTTCATGGCTTACATTTAAGTCTTTTATCCATTTTGAGTTTATTTTTGTGAATGGTCTAAGTTGGTGGTCTAGTTTCATTTTTTTTCAGGTAGCTGTCCAATTTTCCCAACACCATTTGTTGAAGAGGCTGTCTTACTCCATTGTATGCTCTTATTTCTTTTGTCAAATACCAGTTGTCCATAGAGCTGTGGGTTTATTTCTGGGTTCTCTGTTCTGTTCCATTGATCTATATGCCTGTTCTTATGCCAGTACCAGGCTGTTTTGAGTACAATGGCCTTGTAGTATAACTTGACATCAGGAAGTGAGATACCCCCACTTTATTCTTCTTTTTCAAGATTGCTGAGGCTATTCGTGTTCTCTTTTGGTTCCATATAAATTTTTGGAATATATGTTCTATATCTTTGAAGTATGTCATTGGTATTTTAATCAGTATTGCATTGAATTTATAAATTGTTTTGGGTAATATAGACATTTTAATGATGTTTATTCTTTCTAACCATAAACACGATATATGCTTCCACTTGTATCCTCGACTTTTTTTTATCAATGCTTTAAAATTTTCCCAGTTCATGTATTTAATCTCCTTGGTTAAATTTACTCCTAGGTACATTATTTTTTGTTTGCAATAGTGAAGGGGATTGTTTTTTAAATTTCTTTTTCTGATAGTTCATTGTTGGTGTATGAAAATGCCTCTGATTTCTGAGTATTAATCTTATATCCTGCCACCTAGCTGAATTCATTTATCAGGTTCAGCAGTTTTTGACTGAGACTAGGGTTTTCTATATATGGTATCATATCATCTGCAAATAATCATAGTTTTACTTCCTCTTTTCCAATTTGGATGCCTTTTATTTCTTCTTCCTGTCTGATTGCTGTGACTAGGACTTCCAGAACTATGTTGAATAAGAGTGGTGAAAGGGGGCACCCCTGCCATGTTTCTGATCTTAAGGGGATTGTTTTTAATTTTTTCCCATTGAGTATGATGTTGGCTGTGGGTTTGTCATAGATGGCCTTTATCATGTTGAGGTATCTTCCTTGTATCCTACTTTGCTGAGAGTTTTGATTATGAATGGGTGCTGAATTTTATCAAATGCTTTTTCTGTATCAATTGAAATTATCATGTGGTTTTTCTCCTTCCTTTTGTTTATGTGATGAATCACATTGATTGATTTGCGAATATTGTACCAGCCTTGCCTCCCCAGAATAAATCCCACTTGATCATGGTGTATGATTTTTCTTCATATATTACTGGATCTAGTTTGCTAATATTTTGTTGAGGATTTTAGCATCTAAATTCATCAGGGATATTGGCCTATAGTTTTCTTTCCTTGTGTTGTCTTTGCCTGGCTTTGGAATCAGAATTATACTTGCCTCATAAAAGGAGCTTTTATACTTGCCTCATAAAAGGAGTCTTCCTTCCTCTTGGATTTTTTGAAATAGCTTGAGAAGGATAGGAATTAGTTCTTTGAATATTTTGTAGAATTCACTTGTGAAGCCATGAAGCCATCCAGCCCAGGGCTTTTGTTTGTTTGGAGTTTTTTGATTACTGTTTAGATTTCATTTGTTGTAATCAGTCAGTTTAGGTTTTCTAATTCTTCCTGATTGATATTTAAAAGATTTTATGTTTTAAGGAATTTGTCCATTTCACTTAGGTTGTCTAATTTTTTCTATTGTTTTTCTGTTTTCTATTTTGTTTATTTCTGCTCTGATTTTTATTATTTTCTTTCTTCTGCTGGTTTTGGGTTGCCTTTGTTCTTCTTTTCCTAGTTCCTTAAGGTGTAAACTTAAGCAATTTACTTGGGCTTTCTTTTGTTTGTTCATATAGGCCTGTAGTAATATGAACTTCCCTCTTATTACTGCTTTTGCTGCATCCCAGAGATTCTGATATGTCGTATTGTCATTTTAGTTTGTCTGTATTATCTTTTGATCTCTGTTTTTATTTCTTCTTTGACCCATTTATTTTTTAGAAGTATGTTGTTTAATTTCCACATTTTTGTGGGTTTGTTTACTTTTTTTGCAGTTGAATTCTAGTTTCAAAGCTTTGTGGTCAGAGAATATGCTTGGTATAATTTCAATCTTTCTGAATTTGTTGATGTTAGTTTTGTGGCCCATTATATGGTCAATTCTTGAGAATTTTTCATGTACACTGGAGAAAAATGTATACTCTGGCATTTTGGGGTGAAATGTCCTATAGATGTCTATCATATCAAATTGTTCTATTGATTTGTTTAAGGCCAATATTTTTTTATTGATTTTCTGTTTGGATGAACGATCTAGTACCATCAACGTTGTATTGAGGTCTCCAAATATGATTGTATTTTTGTCGGCTTTTATTTTTAAATCAATTAGTAGATGTCTTATATCTCTTGGTGCTTCTTGGTTTGGTGCATATATATTAAGAAGTATTATGTCTTCTTGGCTCAATGTCCTCTTATCATTATGAAATAACCATCTTTGTCTCTGATAACCTTTGCTGTCTTGTAGTCAACATTGTTAGATATGAGTATGGCTAAACCTGCTTTTCTTTAAATGTTATTTGCTTGCAGAATCGTTTTCCAACCTTTCACTTTGAATTTGTTTTTATCCTTGTGCTTAGATGTGTTTCTTGAAGACAGCATACAATTGGATTTTCTTTTTTGATACACTTTGCTACTCTGTATCTTTTTACTGGTGAGTTCAATCCATTTACATTTAGTGTAATTATTGACACTTGAGGGTTTTCTATTGCCATTTTATATATTGCTTTCTGATATCTCTGTTTCTTGTTTGGTTCCTCTCTTTTGTTTTTCTGTCATTTGTTTTTGTTTGGTTGTATTCCATACTTCTTTCCTCTGTTTCTTCTTTTGTTAAGCCATGTCTTTCTGTAGTGGTTTTTTTCTGGGGTGATTATTACTAAGTAATAAAAAGTATGTATTATATTCATTGTAGTATATTATCTCATGAATGCTTCTGTACTCCATCTTCTTTTGCTTCTGTTAATCTTTGTTTTCTCTCCTTTTTTGTTTTGTTGTCACAGATTAATCTTGTTTTTATTGTGATCTTGTTGGAGTTTTTACTTGTGATTTTGTTGTGATTTGTTCTTTGTATCTGGTTGGATAGCCCCCTTTAGTATTTACTGAAGTGGGGGTTTTCTGGTGATAAATTCTCTCATTTTTTTATATCTATGAATGTTTTTATTTCACTTTTGTATTTGAAGGATAGCTTTGATGGATATAGTATTCTTGGTTGGAAGTTTCTCTCTTTCAGCACTTTAAATATTGGGGTCCATTCTTTTCTGGTTTTTAGAGTTTCTGCTGAGAAATCTTATGATAGCCTAATAGGCCTTCCTTTATATGTTGTATTCTTCTTTTCCCTGGCTGCTTTGAGGATTTTTGTTTGTAATTGGATTGTAATAATTTCATTATGATGTGCCATGCAGTAGGTCTGTTTGGGTTAATATAACTCAGTGTTCAGTTTACTTCTTGGATTTAAGGCTCTAATTCTTTCCACAGGCTTGGGAAATTCTCATCGATTATTTGTTTGAATATGTTCTCCATTCCATTTTTTCTCTCTTCTCCTTCTGATATACCCATTATTCTTATGTTGTTCTTTCTGATGGAGTCAGACAATTACTGTAGGGTTTTCCCATTTTTTTTAAATTCGTGAGTCTCTCTCGTCTGCTCTCTGTAGTACCTCTAGTTACCTGTCTTCTATGTCACTAATTCTCTCCTCTCTCTGGCCTTTTCTATTAGATAAGCTTGTTACCTCATTTTTCAGTTCATGAATTGAGTTTTTCATCTCTGTTTGGTTCCTTTTTTATAGTTTCAATTTCCTTGGTGAAGTATTCTTTTTGTTCATTAAATTGTTTTTGAGCTCTCTAAATTGCCTTTCCTTGCTTTCTTGTATTTCTTTCAGTATTTTTAAGACTTCAATTTTTAATTCTCTGTCATTTAACTACAAGGTTTCCAGGCCAGTGGAATTGCTTCCTAGAGATTTTTCATCATCTGTCTGAGCTACATTGCTGTCTTTTGTATTCATGATATTTGAGTTATTTTTCCTTAATGGCATTTGAGAGTGGTATTGTTAAAAACACTAATAAGATATAATTTAAAAATAAAATAAAAATTGAAAAGATACAGTGAAAAATAAAAATTCTATAATGAAAAGTGGAACAAAAACAGAGAACAAGGTGCAGGAACTGAGAAAAGATGACAAAAGAGATAAAAAATAAAGTAAAAAAACATGAAAAATGACACAAAAGAAAATATGAATCCAAAATATAATAATTTGTTAAGTGATGATTGAATGAGAGAAAAAAATGTAAAGATTTTTGAAATGAAACCCTCATAAAAAACAAGAATGAAAAATGTCAGAACTATGAATATTAAAGTTCAAAAGAAAAAGGAAAGAAGGTAAAATTACCAAAATGGAAAAAAAGAAAAAAGTTATAAAAATGTAAATTTTTTTGGTTTTGAGAGGTAGTTTCTTTCTGTTTTTCGGCAGGTGGTGCTATACTATGGTTTTTGCCCCTGTGGGGCTCTTGGGCAGAGGTTTGCTTTTGTATCACTTGGAGGCTCTGCCAATGGGAGACTCAGTTTTCCAGGTGCCTCTCCCACCCCACGTCTCTCCCACCTGACCTAGCAGTCTGAGACTTAGCTGTGACGTTTAGCCCAGTCACTGCTTGCAGAATAAGAGGCTTTAAGAGCAACCAGGTCCTTCTTCCAGTACCGCTCAAAGCACAGTTCTGGATAAGGCTGTGCCAACAAGAGCCACCAGCAAGAGCAGGCAGACTGGGAGCGGATTGCCAATCTAGTGCCTTTCTAAGGGCCGGTGGACAGGTCTAGCATGCCTCAGGGAGCCGCAGGCTAGGAGCTGATTACAGATCAAGAGCCTTTCTAAGGGCCCTTGGGAATATCTAGTATGCATCAGTGCTCTGTGGGTCTAATCTCCACAGGCTTCTACCTTGTACACTGCTTGGTAGCCCAAGCCATGTTTGTGCCCAGCCCCCACAACTTCAGCAGTGCCCATGGAGGCTTGCACCCATCCACTTAGGTGGACAGACCTGTGATCTCAGTTAGAGCTGGAAATGCAGGCTTGAGGAGGCACCCTGCCTGGACAGTCTCAGGCCCAGGGATCCTGGCATTTGCACCTGTCCCATGCTGGCAGTGGAGTTGGGACTGCACTAAGATGCTGGCAACAGCACAAGTAGATATTTATCACTGATAATCTCCGGCTAAGCCCTTCTGCCCGAGAGCACATGCGCCCATGTCATTGGTGCCAGGTGGAGCCACTCGCACACTGCCTGGGATTGTGGAGCTGGCAATGCAGAAAACTGCTGGAGCTGGAGCAGGCTCCCGAGGGTACCCTGTAAACAGAAACCTCTGTCAGAGTCTGCCGCCCATGCTTGCCCCGCGACCACCATCTTAAACAGAACTAACATGTTCTTCCTTCTGCTTGATCATCCACCCTAACCCAGCTTCCTCCCTCTGCCTCCGACCCACTTCAGATGAAAGCATTCCTTCCTCAGATCGGTGAGGAAAGTGAAAAACCCCGTTCTCTATCTTATTTCTGTCAGAGTGGATTATATATTCAACCACGTTTTCACCCAATTAAACCTTTGTCTGGTGTGTGTATATTTCAGGTGCTCCTGAGACTTTTTTTTCTGTCTCTAGTTGTTGAATTTGTTGAAATTTCAAGGGGAGACATTGGGAGCACCCCTGATGGCGCCATTTCTCTGACATCCTCCAGTTTGGAACATTTCAAGATTGGCTTTTTTTTTTTTTTTTACTTATTTTAATTCCCTAGAGGTGCATCCAAGTAGCTACATATATCAATAATTTATTTCTTTTCACTTCTGAATAGTGGTCATGGACAGTTTTTTAACTTTTTACACATTAAAGGACATATGGGTTCTTTCAGGCTTGAGATTATTGCAAACAATACTGTGAATATTAATATATAGGTTTTTGCATGAGCATATGTTATAATTGCTCTAGGATAAATGCTCAAGAGTATAATTACTGGGTTCTATTGTAATGGCATGTTTAGTTTAATAGGTAACTACCATACTCTTTTTCTATACCACTTTACACTCCCATCAGCAGTGTATGAGTGATCCACTACACGCTGCATCTTTGCCAGCATCTGATGTTATCCCTATTTTTTTATTTTAGTTGTTAGGTACAGAGTGATATCTCATTGTGGTTTTAATTTTCATTTACATAATGGAAAATGATGTTGAACTTCTTTTCATGTGCTTATTTACCATCTGCATATCCCCTTTGGGGAACAGTCTTTTTTCATTTTTAATTAGATAGTTTGCACTTTACTGTTAAGTTTTGAGAGTTCTTTATATAGTCTGGATACTAGTTCTTTAGATATTTGTTGGGAAGGCAATTTTCTGTTATTGAAAATCTTTTGCACCTTTACCAATAATTGTGTGCTGTGCTCTTTTATTGTCCCATACGTAGACATATTCTCAATTCACATTAGACAACTTGCCATTTACTGAATGGCCCCTAAGACTTCAGTGACAAAGCTCATGCATTGTTCACTTCCTCTGTCCTTCACTGTTGACTTAAAGACTTATTTTAAATGTAGACTCTTGGAACCACTCTTTTCTCTTGGACTTAATCTACACTTATCATCTATCATCTTTTACTTAGTCCTTAGTCATATAAAATTTTCTTATAAACATCTTGAGAACAAAAAAAAGTCTTATATTTCTTAGTAACTTTAAAACTCAGTTTCTTCTAAAAAGATTTATGAAATTAACTATTTAAGGTAGTCTTATAAGTGACACATTGTGTGTGGATAAAAAACATAAAACTATTACCATATACACATATATAAAGTATATATACACATATAGAAAGAGAGAGGCTGAGACTAATCTAATAACAAAAGATATTTTGACATTCTGTTTTGTCATGATGTTAACAGTTAGGGATATATACCTCCCAATAATATCACTAGTTTCTATACTTTTTTGAGTACAAGACCTTCTTCAATATTAAGATACTTCTCAAACTCAGTGATATACTCCAGCATTTGTAATCTAAGGAGGCACATCATGACAAAAAGCCACTAACAATTCAGGAGAGCTTAAAATCCTGTGTTTTAATTATTTCAAGCTTTACATATTATTAAAAACAGTAGTAAATGTACATGCATAGAAATTATATGCTATTATGTCTATACATTTTCTGATGGCTTGTAATAATTCTAGGCCTTCATACATTGATGGCCCATTGATTAGAAGTCACTACAATAATTTCTCCATCAGATTATACTCACAACATAAAACATACTATTTGTATTTTAAACACATGTAAAATTGTTTCAAAAATCATAGTCCTTACATAGCAAACTCCAATTTATCCAAAGTCCAAGTTTTCAGAAATGTGAATTAATGTGTGGGTAAGTAACTATTTTAGTAGTGATGCTCATCACATAAACAAGTTTGGCAAGGAAGCTGATTGAATTTAGAAAGCCCTGAGGAAAAACAAAGGTTATAATATTTTAATTTCTCTCCCAATAGGCTGTGTCTCTATTAATATAACAACAGTATTTATATTAAGAAATGTAAAAAAAGTACTGTAGGCCAGTTTTAATTCTGGTTTTACTTTCTCTTGACCTCAGCTGTGATGTAAGCCCTCATCTCTGTACCAAATCTCTCAATTATTTCTGTGCATCCTCAGTAACACTTTATATGTGTTTTCAAGAAAGCCCAGTACATTATCACAGTATCAACTTTGTTTTTAATTTCTCCACTGCTTTGCTTCCTGAGTACTACTACATTGGCCACTAACCACAGCTGGTATTTCTCAAACTTTCAAAGTCATGCATTGTTCTGGGAAGTGGGAGAGAATGACCTCGCTCTCCTTTTCATATAAATCTTTTAGAGAAATACAAAGAGGTTATTATATTGCATCACCAATGTCTTACAAAGTTCTTCATGAAAATATTTCTTTTCATTTTCATTCATAGACATCTGCCTCCCTAAGACCCGGTCCTAAGAGAGGCTGGGACATTGACAAGTCCCTTTAGTATCCACCCTTCAGATACCAAAGCTTTCGTAAAAAGGCATGCTTGTCTACTTGAAACTTCCCAGAGTGACTCTTAACAGGCTTTGCCAGCAGTCTCCCTGAAAATCCTGTCTTATACAAAACGCAGTGTAGACATGACTGAGTTCAAGATCAGGCAGGGCTGGTGGTAAGAATGCTTGAAATTGCACTGTAGTTTTTATGAAGCAGAGCTGGGATTCTGCCTCCAAAGCCTTTGTTCTTTCCGCTCTATCTTTGGACTTTAGTTAAAAGCCATCTTTTTTTAATGATTCAATAAAAATAGAGATTTTTGTCTTATAACAAAATTATTTTATTATAGTCAATGCATTTTTAAAATTTTTTATTTAGGGAATTAAATTTAATGGGGTGACATTGATAAATAAGAATATAGGGGTTTCAGGTAAACATTTATACAACTCTGTTAAGGGATTAATATCTAAAATATACAAAAACTCACAATGTATTTTTCACATTGTGTTCCTTTCTTAGATATTATGCTATTACAAACCATAAAGGGGAAATTAGAAAGGACAGAACCGAAACATTCTGTGTTATACATACCGTAAAATATCTTCCAGAATGTATATAAATATCCAGCATAATGCTAGGTATATGGTACACTGAGTAAGCAATAGCTAATATCACCTATATGGTTCGCTCATTTGCTACTCAGAGCATGATGAATTTCTACTTGTATATACAGACTTTGAGACCCTGAGGTCAAACATTTTGACCAGAGCTACATAATTAGATTTCAGGTTCCAAACTGTGTGATTCCACAGCCCATGCTGACCCCACTATACTATGCTTTATTATCCCTTCTTCTCTCCACCTACAGAGCTCTGTTGTCAATGGTGTTCAACTCTCCCTTTCATCATCCTGCCTCCTCACTCCTCTTCCCACCAGGACTAGACATACTTCAGTTTTGTTCTCCCATTGCAATCATTAAAAATACACTTTAGAACGATTTACGAGAGACCCTTGTGTCAATTATGATATACTGAATGCTCATATATAAGTCATTAGATGTTAATTACCTTAAGCAATGTTTTCTACTTGATGTAACAATTTCAAACCCACAAATTCAGTATTTAACAGGAGGTGGTGAAGACTTGTCACATGCCTATGGGTAAGAAAATACCATAAAGAGAAATCAATGCTTGACTAGGTAGTGTCGCAGTGGATAGAGCGTCTGGGACACAGAGAACCCCGGTTTGGAACCCCCAATTCTCTGGCTTAAGTACAGGCTCATCCAGTTTGAGCGCAGCTCACCAGCTCGAGCAAGGGGTCACCAGCTTGAGCGTGGGAACATAGACATGACCTCATGGTCACTGGCTTGAAGCCCAAGGTCACTAGCTTGAGCAAGGGATCACTCGCTCTGCTGTAGCCCCCCAGTCAAGGCACATTTGAGAAAGCAATCAATGAACAACTAAAGAGCTGCAACAAAGAATTGATGCTTCTCATATCTCTCCTTTCCTGTCTGTTGGTCCCACTCTTTGTCTCTCTGTCTCTATCGCACAAAAAAAAAAAAAAAAAAAAACAAGAGGGAGAAATTAAAAGAGCTGTGCAAATTTGGTCTGTTTATGTGAAGGCAGAATACATATTGAATCATTTGGTGAAAATGTCTCAAAGAAGATAATCATTTGTGTACTTCTCTAGTATTACCCACTAATTACTCATTGCACAATAGAAAGAAAAGAATGCTTATTTTTCTATAACATTGAGGGTGCAGTTAAAAAAATTAACAGATATATATCATCTATGTCATGCAATGATTGCATGCTTATAAAACTTTAGTCTTTTTCTTTAAAACTATGCATAATGAAGCAGTGGGGAAAATCCATAAAGTAACATAAACTTGGGAGTTCAAATGTTTGTATTTTATCCAGGAAGGCAATTAATTTCCCAGGTCACTTTTGAGAATTTCAGCTTGCAGAATACCTGGGAGACTCAAATCTGTCTTGAAGTATCAATATATATTTCCTCCTGTCAACTAATGCAAAATTCCAAGAAACAACTGTGTGGTTTTTTTTCCAGAGTATTTGATGGATCTTTTTAAGCTATAATTTATTAGTCTTTAATATGTACCTGGCTTTGGGTAAAGCTTGTATTTGTTCTCTCATTTAGTCTTCCCCACAATGTTAACAAGTAAATGTTATTATTATCATTGTGAAAATGAGAAAACATATAAATGACAAGAGATTCATGTATATATGAATAATGGATTTGTTTCTTTTAAAGTTACATCTTTAGGACCAATTTATGTCATTCACAGACTTCTTAAGCTAAACTTTTCCAAAGACCTAAGGCTTACGAGTTATTCCATCTTTTGACTTCACACACAGTCACACTTTGAAGGCCCCTTCATTCACTTCTCTATAAAACAGGAGGTGGGTTGATCTGCTGAAAATGTTGTGGAAGAAAAATGGACAACATTTTAGGCTGTTCAAAATAGCCACTATAGGAAAAAGAAAAAGGAGTTTACTCTGAAGTCCTGGAAAGTTAAGAAGACAGAGGAGAGAGTGGTTCAGAGAGTCCATGTTGGGCATCCATTGAGGTTAAAAAAGATACATTACTGGCCTGGCCAGATAGCTCACTTGGTTAGAGCATCATCCCTATATGCCAAGATTGTCGGTTTGATCTCTGGTTGGGGCACATACAGGAACAGATCAGTGTTTCTGACTCTCTCTCTCCCTTCTTCCCTCTCTAAAATCAATAAATAAATTTTTAAAAAGAGAGAGAGAAAGAAAAAAAAAGATGCATTACACTGGTAGGGTATTGAGATTTTTTAAGGCAGCCCTCCAAATCCTTTATTATTCCAAGGGAGCTCAATGGCTCAGTGGATGAAATTATTTGAATATGCAGTCCTAGGAAACTAAAAAGACAATCTCATGTCTCAAATGTAAGATTCTAGAAGAGGAGATAGCCAGACACCATCATATAAAGCAAGGTAGAGTAGGCTGATATATTATAAATATATTGGATTTCATATCCTTGATTGAATTATTACTTGACAAGTAAACAGTTGTTTGGAGAAGCTAAGAGATTTTGAATAGAATTTCATCAATAACTTCAAGAGTTTATAAGTAGTAGCCAAATTCCAGTATGACAGACCAGAAACCACATTCATATATACCAAGGAGGCCTCCCTGTTGAATCAGAGGGCTTCCCCCTAAGTTGTTTCTCCTGCTTCTTTTTTGCATATATAGAGAATATTTCTTTCTATCCTGTAGCTTGTTTATAGGTTGTTTGAAGTGGTATATAAAACTGCTTTTCTAAATGTATTCTGTGGAGTTTTCCTAGAAACCATGTTGGATTTGCACACAGCTTCCCCCTCCTTTTTTTATGGCTAACTAATTTCTTAGTAGTAACACACCTTCAGTTTCTTTACCATTGCAGTCACTCGGTGATAAAAACTTGGACTTAAGTCCTGGATATAAGTGAAAAAGAGTGAGAAACAAAACTGTACATACAACTTAATTATAACCCAGATTCATAAGAAGTGATTATTTGTGGTAAACAAAAAAGAACATCAGAATGTTACCTGTAATTATGTCCCAATGGTGGAAATATCAATATTTCCTTCCTTTTTTTTTTGTTTTATCAATACTATATTTAATGAGCATGTATTTTCATAATTAAAAATGAAGCAATTTTAAAGAAATTAAGGTAAATACAGAATGACTTCTTCACATGCAGAAAGAAATATCACTGTACTGTATTAAAATAATGCAGAAATCATGGAAATTGGTCTGCTTTCCTCATTAGCCTTCAAAAAAGAAAGTTAAGGTTCAAGTTTCCATGCTGCACAGTAAATTCAAGGAGTTAAAAAGTGAAGGGTATTTAATTTTTTTCCTGGAGAATAATTTACAGTCTTATTAAATTTGTGATGGACAATTATTAATAAAATCAGACTATATACTAAGCTTCTTATAAAGCTATTCCTTCACTAAACTTTATTATGTTAGCAGAACCTTTAGCTTTTCAGAATTAGAATTAGAAATGAAAGATTCTAACATTAACCTATCCATTACAACATACAAAAGATTAGTAGCTAAATATTTTTATTAAAAGTAACATTTTTAAAAGAGGAAGTTAGCATATCTAATTTATATTTTCATTATTCCTCTCCCTTTTCAGGTGGTACATGATGAATTCACAGAGCTCCAAGGACATGTCTTAATGCTAATTGTAAAGAGCAAAACCACATTTGTGGGAGCAATTAACATCTAACGTTATAGTGTTTCACTCAATGAAGAAATTGGTACTCACTAGGAAACAGTATAATATGACCAATGCTATGAACATATGCATTATTCATAACCATAATTGCTTATATTTTTTGCACTTCTGGGTCTATCAATGGCAAGATATTTTTGCCGTCAAAGACAGTGTATTGTACTAAAGACACAAGAAAAAGGAACCAAAATCAGTCTTCATAGTTAGCTATTTTTTTAAATATTTATTTAATTATAAATTTTTATTAATTTTAATGGGTGACATCAATAAATCAGGGTACATATGTCCAAAGAAAACATGTCCAGGTTATCTTGTCATTCAATTATGTTGCATACCCATCACCCAAAGTCAGTTTGTCCTCCGTCACCTTCTCTCTGGTTTTCTTTGTGCCCCTCCCCCTCCCCTTCCTATCTCCCTCCCTCTCCTACCCCCCCCCCCTTAACCACCACACTCTTGTCCATGTCTCTTAGTCTCGTTTTTATGTCCCACCTATGTATGGAATCATGCAGTATTTAATTTTTTCTGATTTACTTATTTCACTCAGTATGACGTTATCAAGATCCATCCATTTTATTGTAAATCAGAGGTCCCCAGTTCACTGTCCCTCAGACCGTTGGAGGGACCAACTATAAAAAAACTATGAACAAATCCTTATGCACACTGCAGATCTCTTATTTTAAAGTAAAAAAATAAAACGGGAACAAATACAATATTTAAAATAAAGAACAAGTAAATTTAAATCAACAAACTGACCAGTATTTCAATGGGAACTATGCTCCTTTCACTGACCACGAATGAAAGAGGTGCCCCTTCCAGAAGTGCGGGGGGGGGGGGGGGGGCTGATAAATGGCCTCAGGGAGCCGCATGCGGCCTGCGGGCCATAGTTTGGGGACCCCTGTTGTAAATGATCCGATGTCATCATTTCTATGGCTGAGTGGTATTTCATAGTGTATATGTGCCACATCTTCTTTATCCAGTCATCTATTAAAGGGCTTTTTGGTTATTTCCATGTCTTGGCCGACTGTGAACAATGCTGCAATGAACATGGGGCTACATGTGCCTTTATGTATTAATGTCTCTGAGTTTTGGGGGTATATACCCAGTAGAGGGATTGCTGGGTCATAAGGTAGTTCCATTTTAAGTTTTTTGAGGAACCACCATACTTTCTTCCATAATGGTTGTACTACGTTACATTCCCACTAACAGTGAATGAGGGTTCCTTTTTCTCCACAGCCCCTCCAACACTAGCTATTACCTGTATTGTTGATAATAGCTAATCTAACAGGTGTGAGGTGCTATCTCATTGCAGTTTTGATTTGCATTTCTCTAATAACTAATAAAGATGAGCATGTTTTCATATATCTGTGGGCCATTTGTATTTCTTCCTGGGAGAAGTGTCTGTTTATGTCCTCTTCCCATTTTTTTATTGGATTGTTTGTTTGTTTGTTGTTGAGATTTATGAGTTCTTTATATATTTTGGAGATTAGGCCTTTATTTGTGCTGTTGTTTGAAAATATCATTTCCCATTTAGTTGGCTGTCTGTTTATTTTGTTGTCAGTTTCTCTTGCTGAGCAAAAACTTCTTAGTCTGATGTAGTCCCATTCATTTATCTTTGCCTTCACTTCTCTTGCCTTTGGAGTCAAATTCATAAAGGGCTCTTTAAAACCAAGGTCCATGAGTTTGGTATCTATGTTTTCTTCTATGTACTTTATTGTTTCAGGTCTTATATTTAGGTCTTTGATCCATTTTGAATTAATTTTAGTACAAGGGGACAAACCGTAGTCGAGTTTCAGTCTTTTGCATGTGGCTTTCCAGTTTTCCCAGCACCATTTGTTGAAGAGGCTTTCTTTTCCCCATTGTGTGTTGTTGGTCCCTTTATAAAAAATTATTTGACCATATATATGTGGTTTTATTTCTGGACTTTCTAGTCTGTGTCATTGGTCTCAATGTCTATTTTTCTGCCAATACCATGCTGTTTTGATTGTTGTGGCTCTATAATAACTTTTTATTTTGTATTTTTCTGAAGTTGCTAACAGGGAGGCAGTCAGACTCCCGCATGCGCCCGACCAGGATCCACCCGGCATACCCATCAGGGGGCAATGCTCTGCTGCAACCAGAGCCATTCTAGTGCCTGAGGCACAGGCATAGAGCCATCCCCAGCGCCCGGGCCAACTTTGCTCCAATGGAACCTTGGCTGCGGGAGGGGAGGAGAGAGACAAAGAGGAAAGAGAGGGGGAGGGGTGGAGAAGCAGATGGGTGCTTCTCCTGTGTGCTCTGGCCGGGAATCAAACCCTGGACTCCTGCACACCAGGCCAACACTCTACCACTGAGCAAACAGGCCAGAGCCAGTCTATAATATAATTTGAAATCAGGTATTGTAATGCCCCAGCCTCATTCTTTTTCCTTAAGATTGTTTTGGCTATTCGGGGCTTTTTATAGTTCCATATAAATCTGATGATTTTTTGTTCCATTACTTTAAAAAATGTCATTGGAATTTTGATGGGAATTGCATTAAATTTGTATATTGCTTTGGGTAATATGGTCATTTTGATTATATTTATTCTTCCTAATGAAGAATAAAAAATATTCTTCCATTTCACTGTATCTTTCTCGATTTCACTTAACAATACTTAGTAGTTTTCATTATATGGGTTCTTTACGTTCTTTATTATGTTTATTCCTAGGTATTTTTTGGTTGTTGTTGCAGTCGTGAAGGGATTATTTTTTTTGAGTTTATTTTCTAATGTTTCGCTGTTGGCATATAGAAAGGTTATGGACTTTTGTATATTAATTTTGTATCCTGCAACCTTACTATATTGGTTTATTGTTTCTAGTAATCTTTTTGTGGAGTCTTTGGGGTTTTTGATGTATAGGATCATATCATCTGCAAAAAGTGAAACCTTTACTTTTTCTTTTCTGATATGGATGCCTTTTATTTCTTTATCATGTCTGATTGCTTGGGCTAGAACTTCTAGCACCACATTAAATAAGAGTGGAGAGAGTGGACAACCCTGTCTTGTTCCTGATTTAAGGGGGAAAGCCTTCAGTTTAGTGCCATTTAATATGATGTTAGCTGATGGTTTATCATATATGGCCTTTATCATGTTGAGATATTTTCCTTCTATACCCATTTTGTTGAGAGTCTTAAACATAAAATTGTGTTATATTTTATCGAATGCCTTTTCTGAGTCTATTGATAAGATCATGTGGTTTTTGTTCTTTGTTTTGTTGATATGGTATATTACGTTAACCGTTTTGCGTATGTTGAACCATCCTTGAGATTCTGGGATGAATCCCACTTGATCATGATGTATTATTTTTTAAATATGTTGTTGTATTCGATTTGCTAGTATTTTGTTTAGTATTTTAGCATCTGTATTCATTAGAGATATTGGTCTGTAGTTTTCTTTTTTTGTGCCATCCTTGCCTGGTTTTGGTATGAGGGTTATGTTGGCCTCATAAAATGTGTTTGGAAGTATTGCTTCTTCTTCAATTTTTTGGAAGACTTTGAGTAAAATAGGAACCACATCATTTTTGAATGTTTGATAGAATTCACTATTATAACCGTCTGGGCCTGGATTTTTATTTTTGGGGAGGTTTTTAATAGTTTTTTCTATTTCCTCCCTGTTAATTGGTCTGTTTAAGCTTTCTGCTTCTTCATGACTCAGTCTAGGAAGGTTGTATTGTTCTAGGAATTTATCCATTTCTTCTAGATTGTTGAATTTGGTGGCATATAGTTTTTCGTAGTATTCTACAATAATTCTTTGTATATCTATGATGTCTGTGGTGATTTCTCTAATTTTGGATTTTG
The DNA here is from genome assembly GCF_036850765.1 of Saccopteryx bilineata. Classification (NCBI taxonomy): domain Eukaryota; kingdom Metazoa; phylum Chordata; class Mammalia; order Chiroptera; family Emballonuridae; genus Saccopteryx; species Saccopteryx bilineata. The sequence goes on from NC_089490.1 coordinate 118,362,494, forward strand.
TTTATATGAGTCCTTTCTCTTTTTTCCTTGGTGAGTCTTGCCAAGGGTTTGTCAATTTTGTTGATCTTTTCAAAGAATCAGCTCCTTGTTTATTAATTTTTTCTATAGTTTTTCTATTCTCTATTTTATTTATTTCTGCTTGGATTTTTATTATTTTCTTTCTTCTGCTGGTTTTGGGTTGTCTTTGTTCTTCTTTTTCTAGTTCCTAAAGGTGTGAAGTTAAGTAGTGTACTTGGGCTCTCTCTTGTTTGTTCATATAGGTCTAAAGTGATATGAACTTCCCTCTTACTACTGCTTCTTCTGCATCCCAGAGATTCTGATATGTCATATTGTCATTTTCATTTGTCTGTTTATATCTTTTGATCTTTGCGCTTATTTCTTCTTTGACCCATTCATTTTTTAAAAGTATAATATGTTGCTTAGTTTCCATATTTTTGTGGGTTTTTTTTCCTTTTTTTGCAGTTGAATTCTAGATATGATCTGAAAATATGCTTGGTACAATTTCTCTTTTTCTGAATTTGCTGATGTTATTTTTGTGGCCCAATATATGGTCAATTCTTGAGAATGTTCCATGTACACTAGAGAAAAATGTATACTCTGTCGCTTTGGGATGAAATGTCTTGTAGATGTCTATCATATCCTATTGCTCTTGTGTTTTCTTTAAGGCCAATATATCTTTATTGATTTTCTGTTTGGACGTACAATCTAGAGCCATCAGCAGTGTATTGAGGTCTCCAAGTATGATTGTATTTTTGTCAATTTTTGTTTTTGGTCAATCAGTAGCTGTCTTATATATTTTGGTGCTCCTTGGTTTGGTGCATATATATTAAGAATTGTTATGTCTTCTTGATTCAGTGTCCCCTTAATTATTATGAAATGACCATTTTTGTCTCTGATTACTTTTGCTGTCTTGTAGTCAGCATTATTAGATATGAGTATTACTACACCTGCTCTTTTTTGCTTGTAATTTGCTTGGAGTATTGTTTTCCAGCCTTTCACTTTGAATTTGTTTTTATCCTTGTAACTTAGATGTGTTTCTTGTAGGTAGCATACAGTTGGATTTTCTTTTTAATCCATTCTGTGTCTTTTTATTGGTGAATTTAATCCTTTTACATTTAGTGTAATTATTGACACTTGTGGGTTCCCTATTGCCATTTTATAAATTGCTTTCTGTTAGTTTTGTATCTTGTTTGATTTTTTTCTTTTGTTTTTCTATCATTTGTTTTTGTTTGGTTGTAATTCATACTTCTTTCCTCTGTTACTACCTTTTTTAAGACATGTGGTTCTGTGGTGTTTTTTTCAGGGGTGGTTATCATTAAGTAATGAAAAAGGTACCTACCATGTTCATTGTAGTACACTATCTTATGAGTGCTTCTGCACTCCATTGTCCTTTGCTACTGTTAATCTCCGCCCTCTCACCCCCCCCCCTTTTTTTGTTTTTGTTTCATAGTTTAAATTTGGTTTTATTGTGTTCTTGGTGGAGCTTTTACTTGTGGTTTTGTTTTGTTTTGTTTTGTTCTTTGTATCTGGTTGGAAAACCTCCTTTAGTATTTCCTGGAGTGGGGGTTTTCTGATGATAAATTCTGTCATCTTTTCTGTATTTATGAATGTTTTTATTTCTCCTTCGTATTTGAAGGATAGCTTAGATGGGTATAGTATTCTTGGCTGAAAGTTTCTCTTTTTCAGAAGTTTAAATATTGGGGTCCACTCTCTTCTAGATTGTAGAGTTTCTGCTGAGAAATCCGAAGATAATCTAATAGGCCTTCCTTTATTTGTTGTATTCTTCTTTTCCCTGGCTGCCTTGAGAATTTTTTCTTTGTTGTTGGTTTGTGCCAATTTTATTATGATGTGCCTTGGAATAGGTTTGTTGGGGTTAAGAAAACTTGGTGTTCTGTTTGTTTCTTGAATTTGAGGCTTTAGTTCTTTCCACAGGCTTGAGAAGTTCTTATCTATTATTTGTTTGAATATGTTCTCCATTCCATTTTCTCTCTCTTCTCCTTCTGACATAACTATTATTCTTATGTTAGTCTTTTTGATGGAGTCAGACAATTCCTGTAGAGCTTTTATGTTTTTTAATTTGTGAGTCTCTCTCTTCTTCTCTCTGTTGTGTCTCAAGTTGCCTGTCATCTATGTCACAATTCCTCTCTTCTATCTGGCCTGTTCTATTAGCTAAGCTTGTTACCTCATCTTTCAGTTCATGTATTGAGTTTTTCATCTCTGTTTTATTTGTTTTCATAGTTTCAATTTCCTTGGTAATATATTCTTTATGTTCGTTGAGTTGTTTTTTGAGCTCCCTAAATTGCCTTTCTGTGTTTTCTTGTATATCTCTGAGTATTTTTAGGATTTCTATTTTAAATTCTCTGTCATTTAGCTCCAAGGTTTCCAATATATTAAATTTTTTCTCCATAGATTTTTTCTCATCTATCTGTGCTACATCTCTGTCTTTTATATCCATGATATTCTATTTCTTTTACCTTAATGGCATCTGAGAGTGGTTTTGTTAATAGCACTGAGAATTAATAAAGAATAAAAATTAAAAAGAAAAAAATGGAGAAAGAACATTTTTATTATTTCTTTTTTTTTCCTCTTTTCCCTTCCTCCTTGAGAAAATACCATGAAGAACTGTAAATTGTATTGTGTTAAATGGAACAAAAACTACCTATAACAGAGGTCCTGAGTTGGGAGAAGTCATAAAGGGGCAAAAAAGGAGGTAGGGCTCATAAAATGCAAAAAAGGAAAAAATTTGGATTAAGAATAAAATGATTTGCTTGTAAATGATGGTCAACTGAGAGATATAATGAAAGGGATAAGAGAGAAACAAGAAAAAGAAAAAAAATACTATTGCATTAAGTGCAACAAAAACTAGATAGAATGGAGAGCCAAGGTTGGAGGGAATGCTAATGAGTTAAAAAGTGAAGTAAAAAGCACCCAAAATGCAACAAAGAAAAAATTTGAGTCCCAAATAAAATAATTTGTTTGTGAGTGAGGATAAAATGGGAGGAAAAGTAAAGGAGAAAAGAGAAAACTAATAGAGAGGGAGAAAAAAGAAAAAGGGAAAAAAGAAAAGAAGAAAAAGGAAAAAAGAAAGAAAAAAAAGAGAAAGAGTTAAGGGTTTTGGAGTGTAACCCTCATAAAGAGAAAGGAAGAAGAAAAGAAAAAAATGGGAAATGAAACACTTATGGGTAATGTAGTTCAAGAAAAGAAAAGAGCCCTGGCCGGATTGTTCAGTGGTAGAGTATCGGCCTGGCATGTAGGAGTCCCGGGTTCGATTCCTGGCCAGGGCACACAGGAGAAACACCCATCTGCTTCTCCACCCCTCCCCTTCTCCTTTCTCTCTGTCTCTCTTTTCCCCTCCTGCAGCCAAGGCTCCATTGGAGCAAAGTTGGCCCGGGTGCTGAGGATGGCTCTATGGCCTCTGCCTCAGGCGCTAGAATGCCTCTTGTTGCAACAGAGCAACACCCCAGATGGGCAGAGCATCGCCCCCTTGTGGGCATGCTGGGTGGATCCTGGTCAGGTGCATGTGGGAGTCTGTCTGACTGCCTTCTCGTTTCCAACTTCAGAAAAAAAAGAATATGAAAAGAATAAGATGGGCAGAGAAGATGAAAGAAACAAAAAAAAGTGGAAAAAGTTATAAAGTCTGTGGGTTTTTCTTGATTTTGAGTTTATCTTCTTCCTTTTTCTTTCCTCTCCATCTTCCTGGTTGGTTACTCTAGGCTCTGCCCCTGTGGCATGCTTAGGTAGAGATTTGCAGTTGATGTGTCTCTATGGCAATGTCATATATTAGACCTCAGTCTTGTTGGTAGTTGGGGCTTGTTAGCATTTGCAGGCTCCAACAATGGGAGAGTCCATTTTCCTGGATCCTCTCTCCTAGTCTCTCCTCCTGAATTAGCAGCCTGTTGATCCAGCTATGAGGTTGCCGCTGCCTCTGTCTGGAGAGTAAGAGGCTCAAAGAGCTGGCAAATCCCCACTCTATCCCCACTCAGAGCAGGGCTCTGGGTAAGGCTCTGTCAGTCAGAGCCACCAGTGTAATCAGGCAGGGCTGGGAGCCAATTGCTCTCTAGGTGCCTTTCTATGAGCCTCTAGGCATTTCCAGTATGCCTCAGCACTCTGTGGGACCACTCTCCCCAGGCTATTTGCACTTTGTAATCTGTTTTGGCTGGGAAGAAGATGCCCTAGTCACTGCCTGCAGAACAGGAGGTCTTAAAAGCTGCCAAGACCCTCTTTTTAATGTACAGCTCTGAGTATGAAAGCTCTGCCAATTAGAGCCACCAGCTTAAGCAGGTAGGGGGGCGTGTTGACTTCTGTTCAGTCCCCAGGCATATCTAGTTAAATTTGCCTTAGCGTTCCGTGGGACTGTTTCCTGCAGGCTTCTTCCTTGTTAAAAAGCCTATCCTGTCTAACTTCTGCAGTGTTCTCTGAGGTTTGTTCTGTAGGAATGTGTTTCTACCCTGTATCGGCTGACCGGAAGTTGCCTCCACCCCTACGTGCAGAGCAAGAGGCACTAAAAAATATCATGTCTCTTGTCTTAGATTGCTGATCTGAGAGAGACCTTGTCAACTAGAGCCACACAAGCCATTTGGGGGGTGAGCAGACTGTGGGTTAAGCTAATTTCAGCAATTGGATCCGCAGATTTGCTCCAGAGATGGTCTGCAAGCTGCCTGCATGCCCCTCCACCTAGTGCTTTTGTATTTTTTCTTCTCTGGGATGTTAGCCTGAATGGCTGGGTGAGGCACCCTGCCCACCTGAAAAAGTCTGGGCATGCCCTGTTACATGGTATACTGTCACCTATTTCTGGTGTCCTATTTCCCATAAGTCCTGCCACATGGCCTGACCCCATAGCAGATGGTGTATTACCATCCACTGGTTAATTGTCAAGTAGCAATCCAAAGGGTTAGTCCACAACAGTCCACAGCCCAGCTGTCAGTGCAGATCACCAGAGGTGAAGGTTCATTACGGGCAATTAGCCACACATTGCTTAATTCCACCCATTGGCTGCTTTGGTCTGTACCTGTGTCCATCCAAATAGTCTCAGTGGCCAGATGGAAGGCTATGGCTGTCCACTTGGTCAGTTGGCCCCTGCTAGAACCATCAGTGTACCAGGCATCCTCGGGGATGGGCATTCACCCCACCTGGTAGGGACTGACATCAGGTTCTGTCTCCTGAGCTCCAGCTGCACCTGACTCTGAGGTCGAATAGGTGACTGGACCCAACACTTTCTGAAGTTCTGCTCTCAATGGGCTGATGCTAAGAGCACCGCGTTGTTGCAGGTAGGCAACACACTTGGCCAGGGTGGTGGTTTGGGCCATATCACTACAAGGTTTTGTTGCCCAATCTGTCACCCATCCTGCCATAGGGTATATGGTCTTGACCATAACTGGAGTTGTGGTCATAACACTTTCAGTGGCTAGGAGAACAGTATACACAGCTACCAACTGTTTCTCTACTAATGAGTAATGGACTTCAGTGCCTTTCCACAATGGGAACCAAAACCCAATAGGTTGCTATAGGTGCTCTGTCCACTGACACAAGCACCATCCAAACCCCTCAGGTGTTACATGGACATCAAGCACACAGGGCCGGGCAGGATCAAACACATTCAAGGCCTGTGCCACCTTGACAGCTCTCTTAGTTGCTGCAAATACACTGTGCCTGCTCAGTCCAATCCCAACGAACCCCCTTCCAAATAAGGTGATATAAAGAACACAGTAACTGAGCTAAATAGGGTATGAATGCTCACCAATACTCCAACAGACCTAGGAATTCCTGTAACTGCTTTACCGTAGTGGAGACGGGGAATGCTTGGATCTTATCTATAACTGCGTCAGGGATAACTTTTGTCTTACCCGACCAGACAACTCCCAAGAACTTAGCAGATAACCCAGGTCCCTGTAATTTTCCCTCATTGACTGCCCAGCCACACACTTTCATATGGGATAACAGGGTAGGGACTGCTTGCTCCAATTCTGGAAAAGAGTCACTAGTTAGCATAATGTCATCGATATAATGATACATGTGAACTGCCTCTGGCTGTTTCCATTTAGCCAGGTCAGCAGCCAGCAGCCCATGACACAAGGTGGGGCTAGGCAAATAGCCCTGGGGTAACACTGTAAAGGTAAATTTCCACCCTTCCCAACTGAAGGCAAATTGGTCTTGACTCTCTGCAGCTATATCAATAGAGAAAAAGGCATTAGCTAAATCTGCCACAAAGTGGTATGTCCCCAACTCATTGTCTAGCACAGTGCCTTTCCACAATGGGGACCAAAATCCAATAGGTTGCTATAGGTGCTCTGTCCATTGACACAAGCACCATCCAAACCCCTTAGGTGTTACATGGACATCAAGCACACAGGGCCTGGTTCCCCAACCCCCGGGCCGCAGACCGGTACCGGTCTGTGGGCCATTTGGTACCGGTCCGCAGAGACAATAAATAACTTACATTATTTCTGTTTTATTTATATTTAAGTCTGAATGATGTTTTATTTTTTAAAAAATCACCAGATTCCCTCTGTTACATCTGTCTAAGACTCACTCTAGACACTTGTACCGGTCACATGATACATTTATCCGTCCCACACTAAAGGCTGGTCTGTGAAAATATTTTCTGACATTAAACCGGTCCATGGCCCAAAAAAGGTTGGGGACCACTGGTTTAGCAGATCCATCAGGTTAGCTATTGAGGGAATAGCAGAGTGCAAAGGGGGAACAACTTTATTAAGTTCCCTGTAGTCTACTGTCATTCTCCAGGTTCTATCCGGCTTGCATGCAGGCCACACTGGGGAATTGTAAGGGCTATGTGCCAGCCAAATAATTCCCACCTTTTCTAGTTTGAGGACTGTCACAGTGATTTCTTTATAGTTGCCTGGCAGGCGGTACTGCTTCGTGCTAGTCACATGCCAGGGAATGGGTAATTGCAAGGGGAATGTACTGCATTTCCCTGTAATATGTACTGCATTTCACGACCCGGACTCACAGGCGGAACTCCTCAGCTGTAGTTTCCAACCACAGTCCTTGTAAGACATCTATCCCCAAAATAAATTCAGGAATAGGAGATATATATACCTTATATGACTTAGGAGACAATCTTCCTGTCCCCAATGGAATAGTTATTGGCTTCACTTAAACAGTTTGGCCCCCTTACCTGTCAGTGGCCACTGGGGTCCCAGCAAAGCATTCTGAGTTCCCATAATGAAGGGAACATTCTGCACCTGTACCCACCAAGGCCAACACCCATTGTACATTAGAAGGAGACCAGTGAATACCCAGGTCCACATGTGGCCTCAGGTCCCTGCCCATCCCTGTTAGATGGCTCCCACAGCTTTCCCCCTATTGAAGCTGGAACAGCGGGTTTTAGGGGTCCTCTTCTTCAGCCCTCTCCATTATATAATCTTGTAACCATGCTGCCCGTGCACCAACCATTTTATTGGTAGCTGCTGGGGCCGTTCATATCAATGAAATTGCTTTTGTCAAGGCTCCTATGGACATCCAGGTAGCTAAATCCAAAGATCAATTTTCAGCCCTAATCTGACCTTACTGTACAGCAATATTTGACACAATCATTAACTGTATCTTCTTCAATACATGCTCTTCGCCTGGCTTCAAGGACAGCACACCTTCTGTGTGTTCCTTTTAGAACATTGGTCCCTCCTCAGTCTCTGCAGAAGCATCCTCTGCTCCACAGCTTCCAATGTTGGAGTGTCCCAGGGCTCACACCTTGATCCTCTTCCCCTTCCACCATCACTCCCTAATGATCTCAAGGGTTCACCTGGCCTTCAGTACTATCTGTATGCTGATGATTTCCACCTTAAAACTCCTTCCAAATTTTTGAGATCCAGAATTCCTTCTAAATTTATGAGTTCTGTTGCCTACTCAGTAGCTCCCTGGAATCTAATATCTGAAACTCAGAATGGCCAAAACCAAACTTTTGATCTTTTCCTGTTTCAGGAGCAAAAAAATTTAGTCACCTTTGACTCCCTCCGCCCTGTTTAGTATAATTCAGTCCATCATGAGTTTTTGTTGGCTCTACCTTCAAAATATATCCCGAATGCAACCACCTACCATTCTCCATATTAACTGTCTGTGTCACCTCTGTCTGGGAATACCATTATTGCCTGCTTCAGCACAGTTTCCCGTTTCTATGTTCACCCTGCCCCCCTCATGCTCTATTCTTAACACAGCGACTGGAATGATCATGTCCTTCTTCTGCTCAAAACTCCGCAGGAGCTTCTAATCTCAAAGTAAAATCCCAAACCTTTAAAATAACCTAAAATGTCCTATGTGATCTGGCCTCCCATCTGCTATCTCTCTGATTTTAACTCCCCTTATATCCTCCTGTGTTTATAATACTCAAGCAGCACTGGCCTCTTTTCTGTTCCCTGCATGCTCTAGGCATGCTTCATCCTTCGCATCTTTATCAGACAACCATTTCTTTTAAAAAATATACTTTTGTCCCATATGTCCACTTGCCAAACTATTTTGCTTCTTTCCAGTTTTGATTAACTATGTCTATCAGTGCCAGGCCTGCCCTGACCAGTTTGCATAACACTGTAACCTGCCCTGTGCTCTGATACACACCAGACCCTTCCCACTCAGTTCTCCCTTTTTTAAATGCACTTAAAAAGTTGGAACCTTCTATAAATTTACTCATTTATTTAAGTTTTGTGTCTTTTCACTAGACCATATATTATGATTTTGTTCACTGACAGTACAGCCTCATATCTAATGTGTAAGATCCCAGCCTTGGCGCCCTCTCCAAAGAACATCCAGCCTCCTCCAGTTGTGACTCTTAGCCACACCCAGGGCCTTCATTTTAGAGCACATTCTGGATAGCCAGGACCCCAGAAATCTCTGTCTGAATGACCTCTGCAGGCTCTTTCGAAGGGGTCATTCATCTGAAATCAGACATGGCCACCAGTGTGAGCAACGCCTAAGCCCTTGTTGTGGCCAAAACCATGTGACTGCAGCTTGAATGTGCCATCTGGAGTGTCTGCAAATGTGCATGAAGTCACCACAGTGCAGGGGAGCCCGGGGCAGGACAAGAAAGCAGAGCATACAGAGGGCTCAGGAGCCAGCCCTTCCCAGGCTACCGGAATCCAACAGGAATCTCTGAGAAGTCTAAGAAGTCTCAACGAGAACCTGTTCTTCCAGGTATTCGTGAAGGTGTATTTGTCACAATTAGAAAATAAAACATATTGTATTTAACAACTTGTTAGCTTTATTAGTAACTTATAAAATTAAGCAGATACTATGTGGGTGTTATAGATTAAATCATGTGCCCTAAAAAATCGTATGTTAAAATCTTAACTCCAAGCAATCTCAGCATATAAAGTTATTTGTAAACAAGGTCATTATGGATGTAATTAGTTAAGATGAAGTCAACTGGAGTAGGGTGAGCCCTCCCACACACTTCATTATAACTAGTGTCCTTTTAAAAGGGGGAAAATTGAATGCAGACCTGCAGGCAGGGATAAAATAACTATGTGAACATAAAGGTAGAGATTGGGGTGACACATCCACAGGCCAAGAAACACCAAAGATTAGCATCAAATTGCCAAAACTGGGAGAGAGCCAGGGAACAGAATGTTACCCCACAGCCTTCAGGAGGAAACACCTTTGGCTACCTTTTGATCTCGAACTTCTAGTCTCCAAAATCATGAGACAAAAACTTTCCATTATTTAAGTCACTCAGTTTGTGGTACTTAGTTCTGGCAGCCTTAGCTAACTAATACATTGGGTCTTCATTTGTTTCTTGTTCCAATCCCACGAATATCTATTAGTTGATGCTCAGTAAGTATTTGTGAATTAATGCCTAAACAAATGATTCAATAACATACCAGAGAACAAGAATAACAAGGTCCCTAATATTAATGCTCATTCATATAATATTTTGAAGTTCCTTTAGCCTCTTAAACCTGTATTTTATTTATGCCCTACAAGAAGTCTATTGAAGTGATAAAGGGAGAAATTACTGTGTTTTTAGAGAGTAATAACTTATATATTTTTTAATTTTTATTAATTTTAATTTATTGTGTTAACATGAATTCAAGTGTCCACTCAATATAACTCCTTCCCCCCACCATCTTGCTGCCCATTAAACCCCTTTTGCCCCTCTCCCCCTAAGTGCCTTCCCCCTTCCCCCTTCCCTTTGTGATTTGCTGTCCTGTTATCTATATCTCTGTGTTATGTATATATAATTTCACTAATTCCTTCACCTTCTCTGATCCCATCCCCTCATCCCCCTTCCCTCTGACAGCTGTACCTCTGTTCCCTGTGACCCTGCCTCTGCCTCTATTCCATTTCTCAGTTCACTTTGTTCATTAGATTCCACAGTAATAACTTTTGAATGTCTCATAGCAGCATATATATATATATATATATATATATATATAGAGAGAGAGAGAGAGAGAGAGAGAGAGAGAAGTATTTTTAAGTGAACATAAAGAGCTTGAAGCATTAAACAATTGGACACCTCCACATATCCCCACCATCCATTTTTATCTTCAAAATCCCTGAGAAACTTCCACGGAAAAGTAAGACATCTCAAAAAACACAAGCTAAAAGAAACTGAGGATCACAGATACAACATAGCTACCCGTATCATACACAGTCCACTTGCCAACAAATATGTTTCAAGGTCCAGACTTGATCCCCAAAGGAAATAGATCATTGAGGACTCACGACTTGGCTGGGCCAGAAATGAAGACTTGATAGCACATCGGAGAAATTCTACTGCTTAAAGCAATCACCCAACAACCCTCCTATTGTAACACAGCTGTCACAAATTAAGATATATTTTATTTCTTAGCACAGGATCCTCTATGCATTCAATATATTTTAGATAAACTGATTAGACCTAATCAAAGCTTCATTTTCAGAAAGAATGTTATAGGGCCAATATAACAAATAAAAATTTCAGTGAGCCAAGACACATGCCATAGACTTTAGGCTTCAGTAAGCATGGCCATGTGGATTTATTAACCTTGGTAGTTTGTAATGGCCTATATTGCACCAAATAACTGGTTTCTATCATTAAAAGGATGTGCATTAAACCTTAGGCATTTGTGAGTACTGGTTACATACAATTTAGTCTTTGAAACAAAACAGGCTATAAGGAAAAAACAAAACTTTTTAATTTTCTTAAATAAGTTTTTTGAGAATTGGGTGACAAAAGAACATTGGCTGCTTTCTTTAATAAATTTCTCAAACCCCTAGGTCAAAAATTGTAGTGGCTGAATTTAAAATCTGCTACAATCTTTAGTGAAGTGGTAATTTAAAATTCTTAACTCCAGCCTGACCAGGCAGTGGCACAGTGGATAGAGTGTCATACTGGAACACAGAGGACCCAGGTTCAAAAGCTTGAGGATGTCAGCTTGAGTATGGGCTCACCTGCTTGAACTCAGGGTCGCTGGTTTAAGTATGAGATCATAGACATGACCCCATGGTCACTGGCTTGAGCCCAAAGGTCACTGGCTTGAAGCCCAGGGTTACAGACTTGAGCCCAAGGTTGCTGGCTTGAGCAAGGGGTCACTCGGTCTGCTGTAGCCCCCTGGTCAAGGCACATATGAGAAAGCAATCATTGAACAACTAAGGTGCCGCAACAAAGAATTGATGCTTCTCATCTCTCTCCCTTCCTGTCTGTCTTTATCTGTCCCTCTCTCTGTCTCTCTCTCTCTCTCTGTCTCTGTCACAAAAAAAAAAAATTCTTAGCTGCAGAGGTGTTTGAACAAAGGATATTTTTGAAAGGAAACCTTGCTTATCTATTGAAAATCAGATAGAATGCCACCTACACATGCAGCATCAAAATTCCTCAGGTGAGACAGGGACTGAAAGCAGTACTAACATTCCGCCATCGATTCCAACCAAAGCACAAGCACTGCTGCCCTGCTGTCCCCGCCCCTCCCCAAGGAGACTGCCTGCTGCATAATCATCTTCTAACACATAGACGATGATAGGACCACCATCCAGGGGAGTTCACCAACCTCGGTGTAACTCGCTTCCTTCTGCAAGGGGCTGCTCACCTCCAGCCAACTCATCACCAGCCCACGAGAAAACATTTATTACTCTCTGCATAGAAGTGCACAAACCTCCTGCCACACTTATTGTCCAGGGACGTGCCTGCAGACATGCGACAGGGCCTACCCGCTCTCTGATGCATGTCTGCCCACTGACGCAGATGGAGCTCATCCAGCCACACATTCTGATTGAGCTATTTACACTTCCAATGATATCTGTAAGCAGAAATAAAAAAAATATCAGTTGACATGTGAGAAAAAAATAAGAGAAGCTCCAGGTGAGTTTTCAGGGTAGTTTCCCCCATTGAAAAATCAAATGCA